>NW_022196906.1:104634294-104638783 GCF_008632895.1 Mastomys coucha | reverse complement strand
CCTGGGCCTTCCTTCCTTCCCTCACCCAGCATGCCTCCTGGGCCTTCCTTCCTTCCCTCACCCAGCATGCCTCCTGGCCTTCCCCTCCGTGGCCAGTCATTTTTCTGGGGGTTGTGGCAGCCAAATGCTGGTTCTACTCTACACCCGTGTCCCTTAGAATAGAGTAGCTGCTGGGAAAGAGGGATCTAGAGCCCTGGACTTGTAACAGTAAGGCCCAGACCCAATTCTTAGTTTTGATGATTTTTAGACATGGACAGGACTATGCTCCCCCATCAGTATCCACATGGAAGCCAGGGTCATCCATCTCTCCTGAGGTTTAGGGTGTAAAAGGCTGAAGTCATCTGAACTGACTACAGCAGAGTCCTCTGACAAGACCCTGAGAGCTCCGCCTGTCAGGACAAACAAAGGGACAAAGCCTTGTGTTAGCTGGCAACAAGCCACCCTGAGCGCACAGGCAGGGCCTGCCACGGCCCCTCAGTAGCCCTCATAGCACACAGGCAGGGCCTGCCACGGCCCCTCAGTAGCCCTCATAGCGCACAGGCAGGGCCTGCCACGGCCCCTCAGTAGCCCTCATAGCGCACAGGCAGGGCCTGCCACGGCCCCTCAGTAGCCCTCATAGCGCACAGGCAGGGCCTGCCACGGCCCCTCAGTAGCCCTCATAGCACACAGGCAGGGCCTGCCACGGCCCCTCAGTAGCCCTCATAGCACACAGGCAGGGCCTGCCACGGCCCCTCAGTAGCCCTCATAGCATACAGGCAGGGCCTGCCACAGCCCCTCAGTAGCCCTCATAGCATACAGGCAGGGCCTGCCACAGCCCCTCAGTAGCCCTCATAGCGCACAGGCAGGGCCTGCCACGGCCCCTCAGTAGCCCTCATAGCCATTAATGGGCAAACAGAAATTGGTCTTTGTGTTGCTCATAGGGTAGCAGGACACTTTCCTAGTAGCCGAGGCTCAACCAGAGGGCCTTTTTTCTTTCATCTTGTGTGCCATTCCAGTTTGTCCAGTCTCCACCAGCTTGCTATCAGTTACTAGTGAGCTTTGGAAATTGGGCCAGCCCTGTAGAGCTCTGTAGAGACAGCTGGGTTTACCTTACTGGCTGCTGCAGCCCTCTCTGCTCCAAACTGGCTATGAGGCCGACAAGGACTGGAGTTTGCACAGCAAAAGGAGAAGATGGCTTTAGCTCACGGGCCCTTCTCAGTCTTCACAATGCCAGGGCAAGGGCTCACCGGAAGTGTGCGGTGACCCCCAAAATCCAAGCTTTCAAGTACTAGAAGGCAAAGGAGTGAGAGAGGCAGGCCAGAGGAGAGCCAGCCTCTGCCTGAAGGTGACAGAACAAGTTAGAGTCCTGGTAGAGCCTGAGGAAGAAGTTACAGTTGTGAGTTTGTGCACACCTGCCTGCACTCACATTCCCATTCCCATTTGGACTAAAGGAGAGCTTTGCCACTCCTGTATGTCTGAGGCTTTGGTCTTTGGCATGCCATGCCCATGTCATTCAGGGCTTCCTCAGCTCCTCACACTGTACCAAAAGAATGTCACATGGTCAAAGGAACAGTGAAGACACTCTTTATGACCTTTTTAGAAGGAACTCCAAGACACAGCCCAGGAAGAGCAAAGTAAAAGGGATGGTGGTGTGCGGGTCAATGGTGACAGAAAGAACCCTTTGGGAAGGCGGGAAAGAGCTAAGAAGTCAGGCCTCGGGGTAGACTAGCAGCTTAAAAGCCAGGAGCTGGGGAAGGTATTTCCTGGCCTCCCTTTAATATCTTTCAAATGCTGAAACACAGGAGTCTCTTACAACAGTAAATGTATAAAGTCACTGCAGTTGTGAGGTAGGTCATTATACAACCTCTGAAAATAACTCTGCACAGAAGGGGGATGAGAAACGCCCAGGAACACAATGTTGGCAGTGCTTACATCAAGTGGGATTGTTTAAAAAACTTTCCTTGGTCTTCTGTAATTTCCGAAATGTCTATTCAATATCTGGTTACTATCTACAACCAGTAATGGACCAGAGGAAATGGGAGGAAGAGGCGGCTGGAGCACAGGTGGGGCAGCGGTGGCAGGAAAGGCCAATGGCAGCACAAAGAGCCAAAGAGATCAGAGAATAGGCCTCAAGTGTATGGAAAGGGACCAGTGAGCCCAAGACTTCTAGGTCACTGACCTTTGGTCACAAGCACTGGACTTCCCATAAGGCCCCTCAGCTGTGTCAGCCAGTGTCTGAGTTAAGCCTTGATATGTCTCTACAGGAGGCAGACACAAAGGCCACCCCCAGTGTTTCCACTCTTTCTGATCCAGGGCCTCTAGTTCTTTCCCTAAGTTGAAACCTCTTCACATGGTTCAGGCCCCATAGCCTAGACCCCTGCAGCTCCCTCCCTAATGTCTCGCCCCCACACCCCCCCTCCCACCCCCGGTGACACTGACCACCTCCTCTAGAGTTCCTCTTTGGCGCACATCCGGTCTCTGCCTTTCAGAGGCAGCCACACACTATGCACGTGGCTTTAGGCTCCGCCCTACAAGCCCAGCACTCAGCCCATGCTGCCTCCAGTTGAGGAGAGAAATTCGTGGGGTGCTTGGAGAAGATCATTACAGTAGTCCGTGGGTGTCTAAGGCTCTTAATGACAAGAGGACAACGGGAAGGAAGCTAAGAAGCTACTGTGTCCCCAGGAACAGAGGGTAGGAATGTGGCTGGGTCACAACAGCCACTTCTAAGTGCCGTCTGAGCCTTTACGGCCAAGCCACAGGGCAGTGTCCATGTCGACATCCTGTAGAGTTCGTGTCCAGAACAGCGCATTTGTATCTCTTTCCCTTATCTCCTCCCCCGATATCTAGACCTGAATGGTGCTACAGCGGGCTTGGTGACTACAGCAAGATCTACCTCCAGGCCAGCTGCAGGGGCTCTCTAGGTGTGGGCTAGCCTGGAGACTCGGGGGACATCACACACTCATACCTTCCTACGTGCCACTGAAGTTACTGGAGAAAGTCGATGTTGTCTGTGGACATAAACTCAGAAGTGAAAGGAGCCCGAGGTTACCTATGCGGTTCCATCTTACTATGGCAAACAAGCACCAGGCCGTAATTCACTCATGGGGGCGTCTCTGCCTGTGTCTACTTCATAGCTCCTGCTTTCTGCCTACACTTGGACATTGGCCCAGACCCTGAGGATTCTTCTCGCTCATTCCACTGCCATGAGCCCTGTAGAGAAAGCAAGACAGGGTAGGCCAATCCTCAGGGCAAACTTGAAGGTCACACTTTGATTCAGTTGGTCACCTTGGTCCCTCCTGATCATCCAGTTCCACTCAGAGGCTGGATGAGTCTGCAGGATCCCAGAGGTCAGCAATGCTCAGAGAGACCAGCAACTGTGACCACAGAAGGCTTTCATTAAAAATAAATAAATAAATACAAATAATTTTTTTTAGTTGTGTGCATGTGTGAATGTATGCCATATCCGTGAGGGTGTCTTCAGGAGCCAGGAGAGGGTGCTGGGCAACCTTAGTGCTGGGAACAGAACTCAGGTCCTCTGGAAGAGCAAGCAGTGAGTGCTCTTACTAGCTGAGCCATCTCTCAAGCCCCAAGTACAAAGTACAGAGACACCAGAGCTCTAAGGCCTCCCTCACACACATCTCTTCATAAATGAATAGCCACATAAATGAAGGGAGAGGCAAAGATCTTAGTATTCTAGAGGGTGACCGTGGCTTCTGTCAAGCCCCATGAAGGCCCAGCAATCCCATGCCGGGGAGATGACTGTGGGCAACAGCACCACACAGTGCTAAGTGGGACGAACTAAGAGCGGGGAGGCAGACTTCCTTCCACCCCAGACCCAGATCTGGGTTGAAAGCGCCCTTCCAGGGGAGGGGACCAACTCAGAAAGGAGCAATCACAGTGCCTGGCCCCAAAATATCAGAATAGGTGATGTGATGTTCAAGGTGGGCCCTGAGTATGGACACTGCAAACAGGCAATGAAGGAGGGGATGCTTTTGTCACTGGTGCTCAACACTTTCCTTCAGGACATTAAGTGGCTGCTTGACAGCCAAGGAAACTTTACAACAGTTCAGTGGTGTCACCACTCCAAGGCAGAGGAGACAGTCTTACAGCAGTCTCCCAGACTTCAGCAGGCTGGGTGTTCCCAAATTGCAGGCCTCGAAATCTCCCAATCTTCAGCTTTAGCCTCCAGAGTGCTAGGTTTACAGGTGTGTACTGGCCACACCCAAGGACAGTTTGTCAACAGCTAGCAGCTATTGCAGGCTAGCCACTGATTCCATCAGACTGTGCCCAGTAAGTGCTGCCATCACAGCTGCTGAACAGTGTCCACCTCACTCCCTCACAGACTGGCTGAACTCTCTACCCAGTACACCTGAAAATCCAGTTAACAGGTGTTTAAAGAATTCCAAAGAGGGCAGGAGAGATGTGCCAGGGCGAAGGGCACGGGCCACACTTGCAGAGGTCCCTAGTTTAGTTTCCAGCACCTGCATAGTTAACAAGTGTTAACAAAATC
>NW_022196906.1:104633200-104634133 GCF_008632895.1 Mastomys coucha | reverse complement strand
AAAAAAAAAAAAAAAAAAAACAAAAAAAAAAAGAAAACCAGGAGATGTAGTTCAGTGGAAGGCTGCTTACCTAGTAGGACAGTGCAGGGCTCCAGCCCCAGGCACACATACACACACATACACACACATTCATATTCTCTCTCTCCTCTTTCTGAAATAGAAGATAGGTCAAAATCAAGGGCTAACAAATAAATCAGTACTTAGGAGTATTAAGGAGTCACAGGGAACTAATTTGTATCTAGCCATACTGAAGATATGCTTCATAAAAACATTTATCAAACAACAGGCTCTGTGCTGGGACCAAGCCTAAGGCTAGCTGTGGAAGGCTCACTGGACCAAGTCCGCAGCACTTTCATCCATAAACTTGCTAACCTGCCCATCAATCTGTACTTTCAAAACTTCCTACAACTGAAAAAAAAAAAAAGCTGTATATATGCTTAAACAGCAATTTGAATTTAAATCCAGATGGTGGCCCGCACCTGTAATCTCACACAAGAGAACTTGTCAGTCTGATGTCACTGGGATGACACAGCAAGGACCAGCCAGGGCTACACAGTGAGACTGTCTCAAAGAAACCAAAACAAAGCCCGTATGTGAGCGTGCATGTATGTGTGGCAAGTGTGTATACATATTTAAATTTAAGAAGAGAAATAAGGTTTACATCAGCTGAGCTGCTCCCCAGAGGGCTCACAGATAAGGACCGGCACAAAGGCTTCCGAAGTCCAGATGCTGTGACTACGGTGGCTATGCTGCCCTCTGCTAACAGCCATTACTGTCTTAACCAGAGCAGTTGTGATGACTTTTCCGATGATGCCTGCTCATGGTTCCTCATAAAATGAGTGCCGGACAGCCTGGTCTACAGAGTGAGTCCCAGGACAGCCAAGGCTATACAGAGAAATCCCGTCTCGAAAAACCAAAAAAGAAAAAAAAAAA
>NW_022196906.1:104623818-104633190 GCF_008632895.1 Mastomys coucha | reverse complement strand
AAGTGCCGGAGAGGATCATCATTCTCTTACCTGAGATTCCTGACACTACCTCCTGAGCCCCCCGCCCATGCTGGGGTGGGCCTAGTCAGTGATGTGACTGTTTTGGGGTCACCCAGGCTCCTCTAAGTACTCTCTCCTACATTCTTATATAAGTCAGCCCAACACACTGGCTGGTTCCCAGGCTGGACTGGGAAGGACCTGTTCTCTGCTGTCCTTGGTGCCCTATCTGGTTTGTTCAGGTCTTCCCAGAAAAAGTTCAGGTAACAGGGATACAGGGAGAGGCCTGCAAAATCCAATGTTGCTCACCCTGGGCTCAACCATAACTCCACAGAACATGACTGTAGGTGGAAGTGCTCACCCCACCAGGCTGCCCTGGCCTGCAATGCCTGACTGATTCTTCACAGGGCTGTTGCATCCTTTGGCCCACCCTTGACCTGAGCCAAGAGGATGTGGGACAGAAGCCAGGATTCTGTCCCCTGTGGAGTAGCACTGAAGATGGAGAGGGCAGGGCAGGGCTCTGTCAGGCCTGGAGAGCAGGCAGAGGGCAGGGACAGCTTCAGTTTCTCGTTGGTGACACAGAAGGCTGCATGAGCTCACCGTCCCACGCTACACATCAGATGGGATGCAGGGAGGGGCCCAGTCAGCTCTACTCCCTTTCAGCTGGGAGATTTTAGCCGAGTGACTTCACCTGCCTGCCTGTGGTTACCCCACCTATACTTCACACCCAACCCAGAGCGGCCAAAAGACTTCAGCAGAGGACTTTGAAAGCACGGAAGAGCATGACACATAAGATATGACTTTTTCCCACACAGAAAGGGAAGGCCCCAGCAATGCTCCCACTCTCTTCCTACACAGTAGGGACATGCCCACTGCAGATCACAAGGGCAGTCAGACTCACAGCTCCTACACAGTAGGGACATGCCCACTGCAGGTCACAAGGGCAGTCAGACTCACGCTGGTCTTAAGCCAGCCCTTTTTTAATTTGTTCTTCCTAATCTCCAGCCTGCTCCTAAGAATGATGAGTCTGGAAAGGGGTGATGCATGCTATGTTCCCATGCTGTAGCTTTGGTGAGAGAAGGGAGGCAGAGCCATCCCACTGGCTGGCGACAGGGATACCTGAAGCTGGAAGGTGGGCATGGCTTTATGGTCACCAAGAAAATGGGGCAACACATGTTTAACCTGTAACATGCCTTGGTACAAGGATCCTGGGACCCAATCTGCAGAAGAGAGAAGCCTGGTGTTTGCCAGACTAAAGGGTTTTGGCACCTGGCCTGGGGTTGGCTCTCAGCAGGGCAGGACCCCACCCTGTCTATAGAAGGGTCACACACATACATGGAGCTGGAGAACAACCTTTCCAGCCCCTGAGAAGGCAGGCCAGTGGCCTAGAGTCTTTCACAATATGTGACACTCACTCCAGGGAAAACCCACTGAGGTCTGTTGGATCTAGGATCCTGGACACAGGGAACATAGTTCAACGTGGTGTGTGCAAAGCCATGGGTTTGAGTCCTAGCATCACATCCAACAAAGACCAGGATCCAAGCTGCAGGGAAGCTGTCTTCGACTTGCTTGGTCAGGCACTCAGCAGGATATACTTCCGTGTTAGATCTGGTATGGTACCTCCCTTCACCCTGCTTCTCGGCTCAACCCGCCGGCCCCTCTGCAGGGCAGAGCCTCCACCCGATGGTCCCTCTGCAGGGCAGAGCCTCCAGGCACTTAGCACAGAGGACTTGCCTTTGGGAAGCGAAGACACCTGACCTCTGGGACCAGAGGCATCTCTCCTCCCAACCAACCCAAGTCAGACACCACTGGACCCCACTTCCTACCACAAGTTTGTCTGTGGAGAACGGGACAAGATTTATCCCAGGAAAGAAATAAAAAGTATTTCTTATCCATAGACTCAATGAAATTCTAATCAAAAGGCCAGCAGGTTTTCTTTCTCTTCAGGAGACAGCAACAAGCGGGTTGGTTAGAGGGAGGAAGGGCAGAGGAGAGTTTGGAGAATCTTAAACTATAGGTGGTCTCAAATTCAACAGTCCTCCTGCCTCAGCCTTGCTAGTCCTGGGATGCCAGCTGAACCACTGCATCCAACATGACTGTAAAGTTTACAAGGAAAGAAAGGATTTGAACAACGAAGTCATTCTGAAAAAAGTCTTATGGACGACAGGATGGCCACCCTGGGCAAGCCACGAGAACCAGCTTGGCTGGGGAAGCAGGGGCAGGACCCTAGGGCTGGCCCCAAGGTTCCTCAGCTGCACACCCTGGCCTTGCAATGTTTCTGGTTGGACAGCTCAGTCTGTGAAATGAGGCCACTCGGCTTCCTTCCAGCACTCTCTAATCTGCCAAGTGAGCACCGCTCGGTCCCAGCTCCTGCTCCTCCCTCTCGTGGTCGCATGTGCTTACTTCTACTCCCATGCACCCACCTGCTGCTCCCGAGCCACTGTCCTAGCTGTAAAGGTAGCACGTGTGTTCTCTAAGAGCTAGTTAGGCAGGTTCAAGCTCTGTCTGTAGGTAACCATCTCAGGAGGGAGGGCCTCTGAGTGTCTTCCTGCTGCTCAGAGCCCAGCACGGCTGGGAGATATCCTAAGTTCTTTCATTTCTGATTGGTTAGCTGAAGATACCAAAGCTCAAAGAGACAACACGACTTACCCTACGGGCAGAGAGCTAATAATTTGCAGGCCCTAACCCTTAATCTGGATGTGACTTTCAAACCTCAAATCAATTCTATCTGCTTGGGTTCTACTCTTTCAGGGCCTATTGCTTTTTTTTTTTTTTTTTTTAAGTGCACGATGATCTAACTATACAAATCAATTGAAATAGCCATCAGCCAAGTGTCTGTGCAGTGTCAAGGTAACCAGGCCCCTGCGAGAGGTGCTAAGTGGCCTGCAGGGGCACTGGGGCAGGTGGATCTTATTCTCTGCCAGCACACAGGTGCTCAGCCAGCAGGTCCCTGGGGTCCTTCGGTGGATGGAGTTCAGAGTCAGGCGGCAGTGTGGAGTCTCCAGGTCAGGGCAAAGGAGAAGTAGGGAAGGAAGGAAGGAAGGAAGGAAGGAAGGAAGGAAGGAAGGAAGGAAGGAAGGAAGGAAGGAAGGAAGGAAAAAAGGAAGGAAGGAAGGAAAGAAGGAAGGAAGGAAGGGAGGAAAGAAGGAAGGAAGAAGGAAGGAAGGAAGGAGAGGAAGAGGGCGCCTTTTCCTCCCCGTGAGAGTCTGGCCAGGAGCCGCCAGGCACAGCTTAGCCTTGTCCCATCCCTGGAACTCAGACTCTGATTCTCTAAGTCCCTCAGGATCATTCCCAGGATGGACCCCCACTGACACTGTGTAAAACTGGGGTTGGGGGCTCATGAGTAGAGGTCCCAGGAGTTGAGGTGCTATCTGTCTTCCCAGCCCACTGCAGGTGGCAGGCCTCTAGGCCCCACTACCCATATCCTGCCCTCTGAATTCCACACCTAACTCAAGGCATGATGTTCTCCATGAGGCCTCATCCTGTTGCCCTCAGATGAAAATGGCCTAAGCAGGTACTGTTCTCTGCAGGACACTCAAGAGCTGCTGTCTCCCAGGCTTCCCCTCTGGCTCACTGGACTGAAGCAAACTGTTTTCACCTCCAAGAAGCCCAAGAAGTCAACGTGCTCACTAGTGAGCAGCCTCAGAGGCCAGCCCTGCAGTGGAGCTGTGGGTCAGCCTTTCTCCCCTAGGGGACCTGGCCTCAGCCTGTGTGTAGATATGGTGGACTGCACAGGTGATCCTGCAGGGGCCCTTTCTGCATGGAGTACCTGCCCCTGCTTCATCCATCCTGCTCTTCCTGGAGAGCTCGATCCCTCAATGCCACTGTGTAGGGTCTAGCCCAAGGGCCTCGTCTTAACCATTGTCAGGACTCAGCTTTGCCTTCCTGGCTCTGTGCTCTGAAGGCATTCATGTCAGAAGAGCCTGCTTTTCTCTGGGAGCTATGGAGGCAGGTACAATTCCTTGCTAGCTGGGCCCTTTCTCAAGCCGACAAGCTGCATGAGCGATCCTCACTGCTTGAGAGAAAAGACGAGAGAGGAGCAGAACACAATGAGTGAAGCAGACCTGACCCAAAGTCTACCGTGCTTGGTCCTCAGCTGCTCTGATGGAAAGACATGGGGCCAGTGCTCGAGTGAGCAAGAGCCTTGATGTGGCCTCACAGGGAGGACCTTTTACTGACAGGAACCTGGAACTAAGTCTACTCCTTCTTCTTTCTCAGTTAGGACAAGATGCATTTGCCCCTTCCCTTTGCTCTTTGTTTAAAAACAAAATACATGTTACAGACTGAAAGCCCCTGTGGAGCCAGTCTCTTTGCCTCTTTGCCAATGTTACCTGCAGCCACCTCTCCCTATGCCTTCATACTGCTTCTTCCCAGCAGCTCATCATGACTCCTCTTGTAAACAGCCTGTGTCCCTTTAGGGATTGCCATCAAC
This sequence comes from Mastomys coucha, assembly GCF_008632895.1. Lineage (NCBI taxonomy): Eukaryota > Metazoa > Chordata > Mammalia > Rodentia > Muridae > Mastomys > Mastomys coucha. Next base: position 104,628,761 of record NW_022196906.1, on the reverse strand, counting down.
TACCGCTGTCTCCCTGGTGTTTGCAGCAGTGTCCTGCACAGCATACAGCAGATGCACTGGGAAACATGCATTGAGTCTCGATCCTGAACTTTCTCTTTGCTGCAACACCATCTCTGAGATTCAGCCGCATGGCGGTCCAACAGCTGAGGCTCTCACTGATCTACCTACTGCTAACTAATGACCCTTCTTTCTCAGTAAGGAAGAAGACGAGAAGAGACCATCTAGTGTATCAGAGGCAGCCCAGAAATGAGACTCAAGGCACCAGCTAGAACCGATGAACTGGGCACCCATGAACAAGCCGGAAGGAAAATGCTCCGGCTTCTAAGTAGTGACCAAGAATGAGGGAGGCTGGGGCTGGTGAGATGGCTCAGCGGTTAAGAGCACTGACTGCTCTTTCAGAGGTCCTGAGTTCAAATCCTAGCAACCACATGGTGGCTCACAACCACCTGTAATGAGATCTGACACCCTCTTCTGGTAAGTCTGAAGACAGCTACAGTGTACTCATGTGTATTTAAAAAAAAAAAAAAAAAAAAAGAAGGAGGCCTACAGGTACCTACAGGTCTGGGGCACGTGGCAAGAAACCCCAACGTGCTAGGGCCTCCCCAAACCACAGAGTTCAGTGCAGAGTCTCTCAGAATAGAGAGCTGTTGACATACTCTGAACCCAAGAGATATGGCAAGGACCTTGAGGGACTGCCAACAGGGTGATATAAAAGCATCCTAAATGATGCTGGAGATGGAAAAGCTAGATGAGGGCTTGCTCTTCCAGCCATGAAGCTGATTGAGGCCTATGGCAATAGGAAGGCCTGCTCTGGTATGATAGCCCAGCTCCTCTGGGAAGCTCTGCCTGCCCACAGGGCCATCCTACCTTCTATAGGAAGTGCAGACTCCAAGCAGCAGTGCCTGTGCATGAGAGAAGCTGTCCAAGAGGTGAAGAATGAATGAATGAACAAGTGCAGGCTGAGAAGGCAGGTGTGAGCAGATGATCAGAGCTTTGCACACAGGGCAGGTGGGACCTGCTTTTGCAGGGATGTAGAACACACAAAAGGTGCATGGCAAGACTGAAAGATGTAATACACAGCCAGAATGGAACCCAAGCTAACAGCTGGACCACAGGTTCCCGACCTGGGGTGGTCACAGAGGTCGCCCAAGACTGGGAAAACTACGATTTGCAACAGCAGCAGAATTACAGTTATGAAAGAGCAATGAAAATAATATTATGGTTGGAGGTCACCACAATGTGAGGAGCTGGATTAGAGGGTTGCAGCACCGGGAAGGTTGAGAAGCCCTCAGCTAGACAGTAAGCAGGAAGGACTACAGGGACAGCCCTAACTAGTGAGAGGGTTGATCTCTTCAGGTCTGTACATGGCAGCCATGTGAGCAATGTCCAGCCCTGAAGAGCACTGGGAAGGTGTCAGTGGGGAGAGCAGGGCACACCCCCCTACCCAGGCTCTACCTGTGCTTCCCAACTTCCTCTTCCTCTTCTCTGAGCTGCTTGGTCTGTGGCTCCCCATCTTCCCTGTCCTGTAAAGAAAGAAAGAGAACCACTGCTCAGGTAAGCTCTCCTGTAGTTGGGGTCACCTGGAAAGCCAACGAAGACAGGACAGTCAGGGCCAGGTATCTGATGGGTGCCATGCAGGAGCCTGGTTTTCCCCTGCTCTCTTCCTTAAAACTCTACAGCCCTCCCAGCCCTCGGGAGGAAGAGGCAGGCACATCGCTGTGAGTTCTAGGCCATTTGGGTCTACATAGTGAGTTCCAGGACAGTCTACACAGTGAGACCGTGTCTCAAAATTAAATTGAACAACAGCAACAATAACAACAAACCCCTCCATGATCCCAGACCAGTCCCAGGCACAAAGCACAAAGAGCTAGAAGGTCGTAGTCAGCAAGAATGGAGCTGGTCAGGGCTGCATGGCCACCAGCCACCTTCATGGATCTGGGTGGAACCATGTGTTGGGCTCTAGGGAAGGAGGAAAAGATGGTCACCAACAACTAGGCCTCTTGGCATTCTTTCCAGCCTAGAGACTTCTCTAGGAAGACCCATGTGGATCACTTCAGAAGTAACCTAATCAGGAACAGGCCTAGAACTCGACTCACTGCCCAGGTCTGTGGAGTACTAAGGAAGGGAGACGGAGGCAAACGAGCCCATGGAACAGTGTATGGGGAAGTTTCCTCTGAATCTGGTTCTTAAGCATTTTCTTACGCGCGCGCGCGTGTGTGTGTGTGTGTGTGTGTGTGTGTGTGTGTGTGTGTGTGTGTGTGTGTGCGCGCGCGCGCGAGCATGTGCGTGCGTGTATACGCATGTGCAAGTATGCCATAGTGTGTATGGAGGTCAGAGGACAACTTCCACATTAGGACAAGTTTCAGGAGCTCTTCTTCCTCTATCACGTGGGCTCCAGGGACTGAACTCAGCTTGACAGGCTTGGTGACAAGCACCTTGAACCATCCCAGTTTACTTAAGACACGTTTATTTCAGTCCAGATACGGTATGCTTGTGGTCCAAATGCCCTGAGGACTGTAACTTTTTTTTTTTTTTTTTTTTTTGGTTTTTCGAGACAGGGTTTCTCTGTATAGTCCTGGCTGTCCTGGAACTCACTCTGTAGACCAGGGCTGGCCTCGAACTCAGAAATCCTCCTGCCTCTGCCTTCCAAGTGCTGGGATTAAAGGCATGTGCCAGCACCGCCCGGCTGAGGACTGTAACTTAAGGACACCACTAGGGCCATTTCTACCTACTGCACAAAAAAAGTGCTCCTGAGTCCTCTGCTTCCCAGCATCACTATGGCTGGACAAACTGACTGCAGGTATGTACACTCACGGGCAGGACCAAATGTATGGAGCCATGCCACAGGCCCAAGGCTTAAACCAAGCTAGGATTGAAGCTTACATGCCAGGGCTAGCCCTCTAGAAGATCTCAAACTCACTTTGTTACTGGCAATGGACTCTTGCTGGAGAGGAGTTCTCAGAAGAAACCTGGATGCTTCCACTTGCAACCTGTTGTGATGGCTGACACTGTGCTGGGGCTGACACTGGAACTGAAGTAGCTCCCTGTACTTCCTTTCCTAGATGGTCCTGCCTCCCTCTGGGGTGACATCTACCAGTGCTCACTCTGCAGACCCAGAGCAATGACAGACACTGCCATTCCTTGGCCATATGACCTATGGGGCTTTGCTCACTGAAAGCCTTCCATAATAGACCCCAACCCCAGCCCAATGCAGCTCGGTCTCATGAAGCAGCAGGGGTGAAAGGAGATAACATGGGTTTCCTGGGATGAGGAAGGGGAACTCTGGGTTCCCTAGGACACATCGACAGGATTGGGAAAGGCTTCCCAGGGGACAGCCTGAGCAAAGATAAGAATAGAGAGGCTCAGGCTTGAGAAAACAAGCTGGCATTCTCTGAGTGGCTCCTAGGCTAGAAAGGGGCCTCAAGAGGCCGAGCTGACACAGGCTCCTGCCCCGACGAAAGGCTGGCCCACAAAGCTACCAGGCTTCTTTCTTTTTTGTTTTTGAGACATGGTCTCATTATGTAGGCTTGGCTGGCCTAGAGCCTACTATATAGACTCAAAACTCATTGAAATGCACCTGCCTCAGTGACCAGAGTATTTGGATTAAAAGCATGCAGATATTCTAATATCCCCTACCAACAGCAAATCCCAGAAGTGCTTGCCTCAAGGGAAGGGGCTGGTGAATTGCTCCCTGGGTGCTCAACCCCACCCCTCTGGGAAGCTTCTTTCTGAAGGGCTCTGTGCAGCTGACAGAAGCAGGCAGAGTCTGTCTGTGTAAGAAGGATCCACCAGGAGGAGTACTTGGCCCACACATGCCCCTTCCTAACCAAGGGCAGGGTTAAGCTCAGCCAGAGCCAGGCTGCCACTGCCATCTCCAAAAGCCCCAGAAACACTCAAGTGCCCTGGCAAGGGCCGAGTTACTCATTAACAAGGAAGAAAACACGAGGTATCCAAGGGACATTCCCAAACCTCCTAGCCATGTGGCTGGCAGGTGCAGCGTGGTCTACAGCCAGCCAGCTACCCTCATGTGGGATGCTGCGCAGAGCAGAGACCACAGGCAGAGGACAGATGACAGCGGGTGGCAGGAGAGGGTGAGCAGTGCATAGGGCACACAGGTGAGGACAGCAAGCATTCCTGAGACAATAATTGCTTTGGGCCAACAGCCAACTTAGGTCACAGGCACCACTGCCCCACCCCAGTCCACTCCCCTTCTAGGGATGCTGAAAATTCTGCACCCCACCCCCACTCCAGCATAGGTCACCCCAGCCTGAGAGACTGAACTCATGAACTTACGACCTCAGAACTAGAGGAATCACAGGAGTGCCTACCTGAGGTTCTCAGTCTAACATGGGGGTGGGGCAGATAATTCAGAAAAGGCTATCAGAGAGAGGAAAAGTGAGAAGAGATGCCCAAAGTCACAGAACCTGTAAATGGCGGTAGCAGATCTGGATCACGGTCCTCCAGGCCTGCCCGGAAGCTCTTGCCAAGTGTAGAAGCAGCCTATTGAAGAGTAGTACTGTTTCTAAGACTGACTCTAACTTCAGCTCCCTTTCCTGTCTCCCCATAGTTCAGATACAGATAGCCCAAGGCACCAGTAGATGCCCAACAAGAGAGGCGGCCCAGGGATCTCATATCCAGACATACTATGATGAGACCCCTAAGTCAAGCCAATGATGTCTGAAGCACCCAGCCTTGGATTCAAGACTACCCTAGGCTATGAACTGGAGCACTTTTATTAAATGTTTCTGCTCTTAGAAAAACCTAATTACCAAAAAAAAACAAAAAAAAAAACAAAAAACAAAAAACCCACATTTTAAATACTTTCCTACTATCATTGCTTAACATGTGTCAAATTAGTGTATAAAGACACACTAGGGGCTGGAGAGGTGGCTCAGCAGTTAAGAGCACCAACTGCTCTTCCAGAGGTCCTGAGTTCAATTCCC
>NW_022196906.1:104618843-104623754 GCF_008632895.1 Mastomys coucha | reverse complement strand
AACCATCTGTAATGGAATCAGATGCCCTCTTCTGGTGTGTCTGAAGACAGCAACAGTGTGCCCATATATATAAAATAAATAAATCTTAAAAAAAAAAAAATCCGCCAGGTGGTGGTGGCACACACCTTTAATCCAGCACTTGGAAAGCAGAGGCAGGCAGATTTCTGAGTTCAAGGCCAGCCGGGTCTACAGAGTGAGTTCCAGAACAGCCAGGGCTACACAGAGAAACCCTGTCTCAAAAAACAAACAACAACAACAACAACAAAAAAAAAACCCAAAAACAAAACAAAAACAAAAGATACACTAGACTATTAGGATGTTCAATTTTAAAAATAGTTTTTCTGTGTATTTGCTATGGATGTCTGAATGCGTATGAATTTGTATAGATATGTTATGTGAAAGCTAGAGGTCAACTTTGGGTATCACTCACTCCTCAGGGGTCATCCACCTGGGACTCTTGTTTTGCTTTCCTGTGTATGTATGTATTTAATGTGTACATGTATGTGCCCTCGTGTATGTATATACACCATGTGTGTGCATGAGCCTGCAGAAGTCAGAAGAGACCTTTGGATCTCCAGGAAATGGGGTTGCAGATGGCCGTGAATCACCCTGTGTGTGCTAGGAATCAAGCCCGGTCCTCCGAAGAAACAGTCAGCGCTCCTAGCTACTGACTCATCTTGGCAGCCTCCAATCTTGTTTTACTGAAACACATCTCTCAGCCACCTGGGACTGCCAAATATGCTAGGCTAGCTAGCCAGTGAGTTCAAGTAGTCAGCTATCTTTGCCTCCTCAGCACTGAGACTATAGGCACACAAGAGCATGCCTGGCTTTTTAGTTTTATTTATCAGTACTAATTACATTTATTTATTGGGTGCATACATATGCAGAAGAAACCTTTTGGGACTCTCTTCTTTCCTTTAACCATCTGGGTCCCAGGGATCACATTCAAGTAAATAACCAGGTAGGTGGTGGCACAGCTGACTTTCCCCACAGAGCCATGTTGCTGGCCCAGGTCTGGCTTTTACAGGGGTGTGTGGATTGAACTAAGGTCTCTGTGCTTGTCCACAAGCAATTTACTGAATGATCCCTCTCCCTGATGCTTACTTCTCCATGAGTCAAAAAACAACACCAACCACACATTTCATCTAAATTACTTAATTTGCTGGCATAAAATATTGTATATCCCCCACCCCTTTAGCATCTCCGAGACGTGTGGTAATATCGCAGATGTTAGTAACTATATTTTACCTATCCCTGTCTCTGTATCAGGGTGTGGGCTGGGGAGGGAGACAACAGGGTCATGATATATTGTAGCTCAATTTGATTGCTGAGTGCTTGGATCACAGGTTTTTGCCACCTTGCTCTGGCTGCCTTTCTCTTTGTTATCTAGAGCTCTACTGAGCTTTGGGGATGCCTCTACCTGAGCTCCTCATACTTGACATTGACTTTAACAGTGGCACTGCTACTCAGCTCCTCTCCTGGAAGGCACCTTCACTAGCATAAGCACCGGTCCACATGGCTGTCTGAATGCAGAGCCACTACCTGGGGTTCAGTCTTCAACCAGACACAAAGAAGAGAGGAAAGGAAAGGGAAAATCACTATGCTTTGTCTTGCTGTCCCTTCCCCCAGGTTACGAAGACAGAGCCTATCTCTGCACCCCCAGCTCCTTGTGTTTGCTCCATCTGTCTTGAGCTCATGGATGAAGGAAAAAAGGCTACACTTCGAGGATCCCCAGTGTCCTCAAAGGAACAGACCCGGTAAGGTTTTGCACATCTGGGGAACTGGCCATCAGAGAGGGAGGCAGCCCCACAACTCAATCCATGATGTTGCTTGGGGCAAGATGCCAAGTGGTTAGTTAAAGAAAACATTCCTGGGAGCAGTGAGTGACTGCTTAGCTAACCCAGCAGTGGCCTGTAGGGAAGACCCATGTGGCTGTCCCTACTGGGGCCTAAGAAAGTCAGGAAGGGGTGACAGGTCTTCCTCTCATGCTGCCTATGCTGACAGCACTGTGGGAAGAGGACACAGAGTCATTCAAGATCTCTGCTCCCAGCCTGGACTTGCCTCAGCCTGCTGCTACTTGTGGGTATGGCTTTGAAGGGTTTTGAAGGTTAAAGGAAGTGTGCCCAGGGCCAAGTGGCCCAAAGATGAAGGATCTAAATTGAGTGGCCAAGGAACAAGGTCATCTCTCATCCTGAGATGTCCCAGGAACTCAGCTTTTTGAAGCCCATAGTTCTTACTTCCAGGAGGGAGTTAGGGGATACAGGTATGGTTAGGAGAAGGGCATGTCAGCTGCTGGGATGTCTTGTTACCCTTAATCTATTCCTGAGGCAGCTGGAGACCTAGCAAGAGCTCACAGTACAGATCACTTCTCAATGCACAGATAGACAGCCCACATTTCCATAGGAACCAGCCCTCTGTGTATCAATCAAGAAGAACAAGGCCTTGAGCCAGGAGAAAGGCTTAGTGGGTAAAGGTGCTCATGGACAAGCCTGATGTCCTGAGTTTAATGTTTGGTGGAAGGAAAGAACAAGCTCCTGCAAGCTGTCCTCTGACCTCCACATGGTAGCATGAGGCATGCACATAGAACCCCCACCCCACTCCAAGATAAATAAATTTTGAAAGAAATTAGAAAACAAGGCCTCAAAATCCTTCCTTTCCCATGCAAACAGACCCCCTAACTCCCCAGCTCCCCAACACCCCCAGACCTCCAGCACCCTGTAGAGGTGAGTGAGAGGACAGTGAGAGACTCTGTGATTCTAATTCAAAGTCGCAGTAAGGAAAAAGAGTGACAGATGGCCATGCAGTGCCCAAGGCAGGGGCAGGAAGAAGCTAGCAATACTGAGGCAAAGCTGATAGGTCCCACAACAGCACCCTGTTGCCAGTCCTTAGAGCCAGGGCCACCTCATGATGGGGTGGAGGTACTTCCTGTTGGGTGCGGTGGCCCCTGGGAGCTGTGTTATAAGGGCATTTAGTAGGGTAGGGCAGCCACTGGTGTCTGACTCACCCTGAAGATGGAATGATAAGCTCTAGATTGAACAGCACCATGCTTGGGACCAGAAACTGCAGGCTCTTTACTGCCCAGAGACTGGGGGAGACAGCTGTGATCACAACAGACGGATCTGACTTCTCTAGGCAGGCGATCCCACGGAACTGTTTGTTGTGCTTCCCTTTCTGGCTCTCCAAATGCAAATCCTAGCTGCTGCTAGAAGCTCCTGTCTGAGGGTCCACTCTGACAGCAGCAACAGCCTGTGTGTTCTTGGGAAGGCACCTGTCTTACTAGTCTATACCCTCAGGCCTGGCACCTGCTACTCATAGAGCATGTGTGCTCTAGCTGACGACCCAGTGAGAAATCAGGCTGCACTGACTGTGTGGCTTTGGGCAAGTCTGGCCTTGGTTTCCTCATCTCTGAAAACAAGGACAGTCATGGTGACATCATCAAAGTATTACAGGATGGAAATGATGAGGGAGAAAGGGAAAACCTGCAGCTTGGGTGGGCAGATAGCTCCCAGAAGTGCAAGGAGGAAAGGACTGTAGATTGGGCACAGGGCTACAGTCCTGACAGCTGGCATCTCCAGAGGTCACAGGGGGCTTTCGTTCCCATTGGTCTTCTGTGATGCTCTCAGCAAACCTTTGAACAGGAAGAGCACTGTATGTCCTAAAGCCTGCTTCATCAAGGGCATAAGACAATGTTAGGGCATGTTAGATGATGCCTTGGAAGGGATGGGGAGATGGCTCAGCAGGGAAGAGCACTGGCTGTTCTTCAAGAGGACATCAGTTCAATTCCCAGCACCCATGGGGTAGCTCAAAACTCCACTTCTAGGGGATCAGACACCTTCTTCTGGCCTCCATGTGGGCACCAGGCATAGACATGGGTCTTCTGGTCTCTCACTCAGAGCTCACAGAGTGTGACATGGCAGGCTGGGGACCATCAGGCTAGAGGCAGGTCACAGCAGGAGCCACAGCTCTCCTGTGGGTACAGCTAGTCTGTACAGGCCTGTGGAAAGAGAGAGAGAGAGAGAACAAGGTGCCTGCTGGCAGCTGGCAGAGCAGCAAGGAAGCAGAGCTAAGGCCCAGGATAAGCGCTGGCACTAGGTCTGCAGTCAGGCAGGACAGGCTGTAGAGACTCTGCTAGTGACTCACCAGGAAAAAGAAGGTGCCTTGGACAGAGGTGGCAATGCTATGGGGACAAAGAGAAAGGGTGTGGCAGCTTTCAAGCAGACTAGAGCTGAGGCTCAATATGTGTGCAGAGGCTGTGCATGCTGGCCAAAGTATCCTCAGCAATAGGAAAGAGGGCTCCTGGTTGCAGAGGAAAGGCGGACTAGCCCCACTGTCCACTGAGACCAGGCGGCAGCATGCCGGGCTCCTGCCAGCCTCACATGGCTTTGACCCTGGGATCACTGACATCCTATGTGTGGTGGAGGAACATAGGGAGCTGGCCTCAGGCCAAGTCAGCTCTGCATCCTGAAGTGCAACTAGGCATCCTGCCACAAGTGCAAGGGAGGTGGCAGGTAACTCCTCCCACATAGTTCCTTTGTAAGTCCAGAGATATTGGCCAGATCCCTAGTGCTAGAAATTGCATGCATTGCTGGGCAGTGGTGGCACACGCCTTTAATCCCAGCACTTGGGAGGCAGAGGCAGGCGGATTTCTGAGTTCGAGGCCAGCCTGGTCTACAGAGTGAGTTCCAGGACAGCCAGAGCTATACAGAGAAACCCTGTCTCGAAAAAACCAAACCAAACCAAACCAAACCAAACCAAACCAAACCAAACCAAACCAAAACAAAAGAAATTGCATGCATTGCAAGCTGAGAACCAAGGAGAAAAACCACTAGCACACTCTGAGAATTCAAGTGTGACGAGGATCCTTACCCCAGGTACCTGGTCTCTCTCTCTCTCTCTCTCTCTCTCTCTCTC
>NW_022196906.1:104584839-104618650 GCF_008632895.1 Mastomys coucha | reverse complement strand
CACACACACACACACACACACACACACACACACACGATTTGAGAGAGTATAGCTCTTTCTGGAGAAAAGCCCAGAACGCTTTTGGATTCTCAGAGGGCAAGGCTGGAAGGGGGCAATGGCACATGGACCCAGAACAAGGAAGGGATGGTATCAACAGCATGACCAGAGGCAGTGGCTCTCTAGGTGGCTGCGGAGAGTCTCCAAAGTACATCTTCCTTGTCCTGCCTGCTAAAGAATGAATGGGAGGGGGCAGGGGGAGGGCAGAACAGGGAACAACTGGTACAGATGGGTGCGCACCGTCCCTTCCAGTGCCCAGGGCTTCACCCTCACCAGCAGCAGCAGGAAGTAACCAACTGGAAGGTTAGGCAGAGGGCACAGCAGAAACCAGTCCCCTTTACAGAGAGCCAGACTAGACCATTTCACCTGGGCAGCCCAGAACTGAGGCTCTGAACTCCGCCTGGCTTCTCCCTATAGGAAATCCTGAGGCACACAGGAAGCCTACACCACAGGCTTGGACTGAGCAGGGGACAGGTAAATCCTGATATCAATCTTCACCCATGTTGGGGTTGTAAGCAAACTGCAAGACCCTTTTTGGGACAGGTGGCCCTGAAGGTACTTCAGCAGGCACACCTGAGCCTTAATTAAGGGGACCAGGTCCACTGTCCAGTGCAAGCCTTCTGCTCCATGATGCCTACTGTAGGAATGCTTACTGGCATCCTGGCAAGGTCCAAATCCTGCTGCCCAACAGTGATGGGCCAGGGTCATACCTGACTTTTGTGGTATTTTTCCTAGGGTGAGGCCGTTCCCTCACCACCACCACCCACCCAGCACTTTGATTCAATAAAACTCAAGATAGCTGACAGCCAGCTGAATTACTGGAACCACAACAGACTCTACCAACTGAGCCACATCCCAGCTCAATCTTGCCCACTTTTGGAGAGAACAGGAGAGAGAAATCATAAGTAGGGTCAATAAAACAAGAAAGCATCCATCACACCAGGGTCCCAACGACCAGGTGAGCTCTTCTGAGAGCTGGAAGCAAACATTCACTTCTGTCCTGCTTTTCCTACTCATGAGTGATAACATTCTATAGGCAACTTACTTAAATTGAATAATACTGACATTACCGAACACAATCAAGTTTATCCAATTAACCACTGCAGACACCTTCTAAGGTCAGCCTTCCTTCCTGGTTTGTGGTTGAGCAAATCAAAAGCACAGTGTACATAACTCATCCAGAGTCACATAGCCTGGGGTCTCCAGAACCCTAATGGGCAGGGGAGAGGGGTAGCCTTCAAGCTGTTCCTCTCTGAATGCCTACTCCTTGCTCTGGCCCAATTCTTGCCCTGACATGGCACACAGCTAGTCTCAGTCAATCTGTCTGTCTCTCTGTCTCTGTCTGTCTCTGACTGACCTGGAGCTCTTGATACAGACTACAATGGCCTTGAACTCACAGATATCAAGCATGCCTGGCCTCTCTATAAGACTCTAAAGCACTCTAACGACACATCATGGGGTTGAGAGAGCTTCTGATACCATTCTAGAATGATATACACCAACTACCAAAAGCCCCAAACACAAGCATTTCTAGGCCAAAAACTCCAGTTCAGAAAATCAAAATAACCAGAATAATTCAGGAAGAGGCATTCAGAACAGAGCTCCTTGCAAGGGATAATTGAAATTGTAACGTAGTTCAGCATGCTGGGCGGAGTCCAGAGGGCCAGCTGCTCTCGAGACAGACTGGAGAATGTGAGGGCACGGCTGTGTCCCACACTATCTCCAGAGCCAGGGTTGCTACCATGGCAACACCACACTTAGAAAAGGCTAAAGAGTTGCTAGGGTGGAGCTGCCCAGTACGACTGTCTGCAGTATCTTTCCATTTTACTTCTGTTGTCAAAAATTTACCAACAGAGCCGGGCGTAGTGGTACACGCCTTTAATCCCAGCACTTGGGAAGCAGAGGCAGGCGGATTTCTGAGTTCGAGGCCAGCCTGGTCTACAGAGTGAGTTCCAGGACAGCCAAGGCTACACAGAGAAACCCTGTCTCGAAAAACCAAAAATAAATAAATAAATAAATAAATAAATAAATAAATAAATTTTTTACCAACAAACAAAAACCAGCAAATCCAGACTCAAGGGACTCACTCACTGTCTTGCCCATGCTAACCCTAAACTGTTCTGACCTGACTGGGAAACAGACCTCAAAGGCCTAGTCAGTGTCTTAGGACATCCCCAACCCGGCATCGCAGGGCCCAGACAGGGCTGGCTGAGCCTGCATACACCAACATCCCTTTGTAAGCTGATTATATACAGCAGCAGACACAGCAGACACACCGGGCCTGGTCCCTAAATTAGCAGAAACACCTCCACTATGCAGGGCTCATCACTCACTGAGCATTTTCAGCTAAGACACTAACAGATGCTGAACAGTGAGGTCATTCCCCACCTGGCCTCACATCCCTCTCTTCGTTCTTCTCTTCTCGGAGCGGAAGAGCTGCCTCAGCTGCAAAGTAGAGCTCCTGCCTGCCAAGGCCTGCTCACCCACTCTCAGCCGAGGTGCTAGTAAGCCCGGAGAGGCTGCAGGGTGCAGGACTTCCCGTGTGCCGGCTTCCTGTGGAAGGAAGGTGTGACTGGTCTTTGGGTTCTTCTTTCTCCCACCCTTCTCCTCCCTTTTTTCCAACCATTCAACCCCTAACCCTAGATAGAAGAGGAAAAAGGACAGAAAGGAAAAGGGTGACGTTATTGTTAGCCGACTTCCTGATGATTGGGGTGTCGAGTTCCTTGGGGCTAGTTCAATCTTCCTCATCAGGATATCTAATTTCTTGTCTTTTCTTTGAGCAGGACTACTTAATAAACCGTGACCAATAGCCAACGACTCATGTTACCTCTCACGGCCCTAACATTTATATACCCTTTGAAAACTCCCCAGAGTTTGCACCATCACACAATCCCAGAAACGATTTGTTGCTGGCAAAATCATGCCCGTGCTAGAGCATGAGGCAAATCATAGTCAGCTGCTGGGGACAATCTGAAGCAGCCCTACATCCCACAATTGGACTAAAACAAAAACATATTCTAATAATAGTTCTGTGGGTTTGTTTTTTTTTTTTTAATTCCAAGACTGTCACTATAGGAAGGTGCCTGGGACCTCTTCCAGGACTTGACAGTAGACAGCCAGGGGAGGGTCAACTGATCATCAGCTGTGGGCCTGGTGCAGCCACCCAGAATCTCTGTTCCTGATGGCATTAGGCAACTGCTAGGCCAGGCTGGAAGGGCACATGGCTTCCCCTTCTTCTATTCCATCCTGGGATGCAGAGGTTGAGTCAGGAGGGAGGTCCATCTCCCTAGTTCTCACCATCCTAGGATCTGTAAATGAGAAGCAAGAACCCAGAAACTTCACAGCCCTGCAGAAGACATTCTTCCACCCCACACACACATCCAAGCCAGCTCTGCTTCTTGGTGCCATTTCTGGGTCCTCCCAAAAGTGCCTTGGCAGCTACCAATGGCTTACACTCTTGTCGGGCGACATAGGCATCAACATCAACAGCACCTACGACCTGGGCTCAATCAACTATTGAAGCAAGGTGCACAGAAGGACACATGCAGCAAAGCTACAGCCCATTTTCATGAGCTGTCTCTTGATCTCCATATGCATGTGGCACAAGTCCTCTTCTAAACAATACACTGGGGGCGGGTAGATTGTATTTGTTTTTTGCTTAAACAGGATGTAAATTAGTTGGCAGAATGCTTCTAGCAAGGAAGAAACCTTAAGTTTGATACCAAGTACCACATAAACCAGGCCTGAGTGGTACATGCCTGAAATCTCAGAACAGGGAGGTAGAGCAGGATAGCAAGAATTCAAGGTCATTCTCAGATACAAGAGACTCTGTTTCAAGACAAAACAAGAGAAACACAAACAAACAAACAAACAAATAAGAAATGGTATGACGAACTCAGGAGGTAAAAGGAACTTGCTACACTAACCTCCTGACCTGAGTTCAATCCCCGATCCCAGGGAGGAGGGAACTGACGTTTTCCGAGACAGGGTCTCTCTGTGTAGCCCTGGCTGTTCTGGAGCTCACTCTGTAGACCAGGCTGGTCTTGAACACAGAGATCTGCCTGTAGCGGTTCTTATTATTTTGGGGGTTGTTATACCCCCTTATTGTCTTTAAATATCTACTAGGGGTTCTACTCCACTTCACACTATCATTGTTCCCAGATAAAAGTCACAGAGACCTTTAGGTTTATAATTAACCTTAAAGCACTGGAGCTGGGCAGACATCAACCCTCTGTGCTATTTTGTCTACTTGCCTGTGGTGATCCCCAAGATATCACTTGCCATGTTCCACCTGGGCCACTCCTACTCCATCAGGCTAGCCCCTCCTGGCCATGAGCTCAAGATCCACCTGCCCGGTGGCCACTTCCTTCCTCCTCCTCCTTCTCCTTGTGGTCCCAGCCTGAGACTCCAAGCCTGGGAACCTTCACTCTACCCCCTCTCTTCTGCCCAGCCCACGATGTAAGCATCTTTATTAACCAATCAGGGATAATTTGGGGGCAAGGTTTACATAGCAGCATTTGGTGTACCTGATGATCTCCTTGTTGTGGGCAACCAGACCCTGGGGCCCAGGTTTATCATCTGAATACACAGCAACAGCACCAAACCAACCCCGAGTGCTGGGATTAAAGGTGCGTGCTATGACTGCTGGAGGTGAGAACTGACTTTCTTAAAACAGGTTGACCTCTAACCTCACATTTGAGCAGTGCCACCCCCACTGGCCAATGCCATAGCTAGGACATAGGGCTCTTGGTGGTGTCCAGCTTCTTCCAATTCTAATACCAACTAAAATCCTATATTCTCTATGGACAACTGACAACAGTAGCCCATGCCTGTGTGAGACTGTGGCAATGCCATTGTCTGACTTCATAAGCCCCCACAAAGTTCAAACTGCTTAATCTCACCAAAAGGATTAGGGTTGGCACAGGACACACCAACACCAAGTTCTCAGTACAATGGAGACTGATTTGCTCCTGAGGGACAAAGGGCAAGGAGCAAGAAACAAAGACAGGAGATAGAGGACAGGGGAGAAAGAGAATGGAGTACTGTTCCAGAGGGACAAAGGACTGCCTCTGGATAAAGAGGACACATGGCCCACATGCAAAGAGTGTTTTATATAAAGGGGAAACCTGTGTTAGGATGAGGTGTTTTCACTTTGATTGGCCAGGTTACTTAGGGCAGCAAAGATGGCGCTTTGACTGCTGCTGGGCTTCAACACTTTAATAGCTGGACCTTGGTGGTCAGCTTTGGGGGAGAAAGTGGCCAAATAAGGAAATAAATCTTAGTGGCTAGCTTTAGGAATGGAATCTACCAGCTCAGCAAGGAGGAAGGAATGGGGAAAGGGAAGGGCAAGGCCTGCCCAGCTATGTCTGCCTGGCTGGGCTGGCTAGAAGCCTTCAATCACTTTAGCCTGCAGGCTTTTAAATAACCACTGGATTTGTCCGAAAGGCAAGTCTACTTTTCTTGAAGAAAAATCTCAGCCCAGCCAACTCCCAAACCCATGTGCCTGAGCCGTGTCATCTGGCAAGGATGACAGGAACTGAGGTGAACTTGCTGCCCTTGGGGAACTGGGGGCAGTTGAGGAGACAGTAAGTGTATAATTACCACATGGCATCAATGCCACAGAGGCCTGGGACAGTGGGAACCAGAAAGGATGAAGCCCACAGCCACCTGGGCACGGCGAGGACTGCTAGGGTCACAGGAAGGAACAGGTATGATGACACTGAATCCTATATCCAGGCAGAGGGAGCAGGGCATCTTCCAAAGGCACGGGTGCAGTGGGAAGGCCATGCTGGACAGGATGCAGAGGTCAGCTGAGGAGAAAAGACAGCCGTGTGGCAACCATGTAAATGATGGTATTTATGAAGAGCATTTAACTAGAGCCAGGAAGGAAAGGACAAAGATCACCGCTGAAGTCACTTTAGTAACAAGCTCATGTGGGTAGGAGAGCCTCTCTAGGTCAGCAGGAGGAGGTCCTCCGAGTCTGTCCGTCTGGACCTTTGAGGCCGGCACATCTGCTCATGCTTCACTTGCGGGCACACAGGGCTCTCTAGACCCTGCCTGTATCTGGGATCCGGTATCACCCCATCCAAATAACCTGGTTCAGGACAGCTAAGGCACCTACTTGTCACCTCCTAACTCACAGCAAAGAGAAGCTGGGTCAGCCTGCTTAACTGATTGTCTCCCAGCTGCATCACACTTCCAAAATCTCCAACGGCCACAGCCTGGGCCTCTTTCTGCACAGCAACAAGGAAACGACAACCGCAGCCCGTTCTTAGACCAAGTGAAAACACAACCACCAACTTGTGGCGCTGCAAAGGTCTCAAATATTATCTAGCTCAAGAGGAACTGGACTCGGCAGCCAGGAGGACCTGTGACTTGCAGCAGGGAGTGGCCCACTGCATGAGAGGAGCCAATGTGGCCACACCCACTTCTCTTGCAGACTTTGTAGGAGGAAAGTGTCACTGGATACTGATCCTATACACCACACAGGACTGAGAACTGGGAATGATACCCTGGGTTCAAACATCTCTCTGGTGGCAACAAAATGTATTCAAGATTGCTTGTAAGAGTTGGAAATGGTGGCCAAGTATCTGTAATACACTTGGAAGACAGACGCAAGAAGGATCAGGAAGTCAGGGTCATCCTTAGTGGTAAGAGTTGGAGGCTAACCTGGGCTACCAAAGGTACTGGGATTACAGACGTCCATGGCAACTCTTTTTAAGCACTTACTGAAGCTGGAAAGATTGCTTAGTGGTTAGAGTTCACACTGCTTCCAAAGGACCTGAACTAGGTTCTCAGCACCCATGTCAGCCTGTAATCCCAGCTCTGGGGGAGCTGATGCCCTTTTGGCTTTGGAGGGCAACTGCAGGCATGTGCACATACCCACACACAGCAACCCAGGATACATGTAACTGAAAAATAAAACTGAAGCAGAGGCAGGCACATCACTGTGACTTCAAGTTCAAGGCCAGCCTGGTCTACTAGTGAGCTCCAGACTAGCCAAGACTACACAGCAACCCCATCCCCCCTTAAAGATAAGGTCTCGGGCTGGTGAGATGGCTCTGCGGGTAAGAGCACTGACTGCTCTTCCTAAAGTCCTCAGTTCAAATCCCAGCAACCACATGGTGGCTCACAAACACCCGTAATGAGATCTGATGCCCTCTTCTGGTGTGTCTGAAGACAGCTACAGTGTACTTATGTATAATAATAAATAAATCTTTAAAAAAAATAAAAAAGATTTATTTAAAAAAAAAAGATAAGGTCTCACTGAGTAGCCCTCGTTAGTCTGGAACTCACTCTGTAGACCAGGCTAATCCTAAACTCACAGAGCTCTGCCTGCCTCTGCCTCCTGAGTGCTGGGTCAAAAGGCAAGTGCCAGCGGGCAGTGAAAAATAAATGTCTAAACAAACATGCACAATCCTTGGCTTTCATTTAAAATCAGCCGGCATTGATTTCTGTTGCTTGGAATGAAGTGCTTGGCTGCATATGGCCATTGACAGCTATGACGTAACGGGGTGTGGGGTGTGGGGGGAGAGGCATCTTGTTTTCATAGGGATGTGGGAAGGACACGGCTCTGTGTCTAGAGCCAACTTCACAAGTGGAGGACAGTGCAGTGTCTTGTGATCCCAGCATGCTCTCCAAGTTTGACTACCACAAAGGCCAGTTGCTGGCAAAAGCTAAGACCCATATCCGACCTGTGGGCACTGCTCCACTCCCCGTGCTAGTTTCTGAGCTTGTCTGGAGATTAGGGGAGGGGGAGGGGCATGGCTACTTCTACATCCTTCACCAAAGCCCAGTCGGCTCTGTTGGGAAGGCTGTGCTTCAGGAGGAAGGGGACACCCAAGTAGCTGGCCAGGTCACCCAAATCAACCCTGTGACAGGTGGAAAGAGAGGCTGCAGTGACACTCTCAGAACCCAGAGTCTGAAAAGCAAAATTCACATCAATTCCCAGGTAAGGAGGAGGTCGCTCTGGAACTCTTAGGAGAGACTGTGAGCTATTTTAACCTCTGGTCCGATCAGCTGCTGCTCAGTGTCACAGCCTGAGACAGGAAGACAGCCGTCTCCTCTTTGGTGTGATCTACAAGTGATAAAATCCTAATTAAAGCCATTGAACCACAAGTCAGAACTGGCACATTTATTTGTGGGGGACTACTTAAGGAGGTCTGTAATCCTTACCTAATCCATGTGCTCAGCTGAGAGGGTGAGAAAGTCAGGCCAGGCCACAAGAGGACGTGACGCAGCTCTAACCGTCTACTGTGGGACCCTTGGGGAGTTTTTGGTTTTTCAGATATGCAATTTCTTCAACTGCAAAGTGACAGCAAACTCTGAAGGAAGGAGACATGAGAGCATGTCTGTGATCTGACTGCCCTGCACTGTGGCTGGCACACAAGGCATCAAAGCAACAGGTCCTGCCCCAGAGATGGGGACAGCAGAGGTCTATACTCCTAGACTTGTCCCCAGGACACCTAACAGGCCTCTCCACTTAAGGCCAGGCTTGGTTCGGTGGCACACATCTGTAATCCCAGCAGGCAGGAGGATCAGGAGTTCAAGGTTTGCAGCCAACCTGCACATCAACCAGTCTCCACCACACCAAAAAAAAAGGGCCAGTGGGCCAAGGTGCTTAGGCCAAGCCTGTGTTTAATCCCAGGAGAGAGAACTGAGTCCTCAGGCTGCCCACAGCCATGTGCGAGTGTACATGCACATGCATACAACATATCTTTAAAAGCAAATCCCAAAAGTATCCCAGCATGTACACCCATCCCTTCAGTGTCAGAGAAAAAGACCCGACCTTGTCCTGGAGACTCTACGTACATACAGAGAACCTGAGTGCAAGCCAGGAAAAGTTAGTACAGAGTGCAGGGATGCAGAGGTGGGAGGTCCATCCTGAATCTAGAGGCACCCACTCCACCTGCTTAGCTCTTGACCTAAAGTCCTTCTTTCTATTCCAGGCCTTCCATTCAATCCATCAAGTATCCTCTAGTCCTGGCAAGGGACTGTGAGTCATGCAGCCTAGGACAGTGACCCCAGAACAGGACAAGACCTGTAAGCCAACTGATGAGAAAAGGTGGGATACATGCGCCCGAATTGGTCCAGAAGCTTCCACCTCTATGGGGCTGTTGCATGTAAGCGCCACCCTCCCTCCAGGATGCTGATGGCCTCTGCACCTCTATGCAACCCTGGGTAGTGTACTAGGTTAGAATGTAGGGCTCTGTCTGCCCGTTTGAGGCAAGAGTGAGCCTTCCTGACCTTGATCCCCTGGCACAGTGCACCGCGGCACTCAGTGGCAAACGTGACGACATCCCCCATACCCCACCGGCAGTGAGCCTCACAAGAGTGACCTCGGTACACGCTCACTCTCACTTCCTATGGAGAAAGGACCCAGGTCAGGAAAGCTTGGCTAGGTGTGGGGAACCCAGCCACTGTGCTGCCCTAAAACTCTGAGGGCTGGAAGTGTCTGAAGGACAAGCCTGCTCTGCTCCAATCCCTAGCATTGTCTCTCTACACACAACAGCTCTTTTGAGCCCAGGATCAGAACAGCTGAGTGTAGATCTTACTCCCCCAGGGGCTTTGGCACTCAAACAATTGTTGTTCTTCTTGGAATTCTTTCAAGAGTACAAGCTGTTGCTTCCTCTCAAAACAAAACCCAGAGAGGCCAGGGCATCAGAATCAAAGGTGAGGCTCTGAAGATGGGAGGAGAGTCTCATAAAACAGACACATTGAGCTGACCACCAGGCCAGGCCCTCTCAGTTACTTAGGGAGGAGGAGTATGGAGGTGGTATCCATGGGGATTTGTGTACACTAGGGATGCATTTGGATGTGTAGGTGTGGGTGGGATAACCGTGGGAATACTTGGGGTAGACAGGATATGAGTATAGTGGGGGCGGTGCTGAGTGAGACAGCTTTGTGTAGAGAGTTGAGGTATACAGTTGCTGGGGAAGTGTGAGGTACAAGATGCACTGCATGGAGAGGGGCTGGAGTATACACTGCTGTATTTTCATGCATACTTGAATTCAAAATGAGTTGGGAGCATGGGATAATCCCAGCTGATTGTCGTGGAGAGGTATCCTTCAGAAGTCCAAGATGCTACATGAAATGCATTTCAGTTTTTAGAGACAAGATTTCATGTAGCCCAGGGCTGGCTTCGACTTAGCTGTGTGGCTGAGGATGACTGACTGCAGAGTCTGATCCTCCTGCCCCTAGTGGTGAACGCTGTGACAACTGTACCAGGCAAGATCTGTGTTAGGCAGATGGTCAGATCACTGGTGCTAACTGGCCAGCCAGGCTAGCCTAGTCAGCGAGCTCCAGGTCCCAATGAGAGAGAGACTCTGTTTCAAAAATGAAGAACACTCAAGGCTGACCTTGGGCTACACAGAAACACACACATGCCATTAAAACCTGAGGAATAGGAGCCGCAGGTGGAGCTCGGCAGGTGGTGTTTGCCCACACACAAAGCAAGAGTTTGAACCGTAGCCTGGTATACTGATCCACACCTATAGTCCCCGAACTCAGGAGGCAGAAGCAGGAGGATTAGAAATTCAAGGTTATCCTTAGGACTCAGAGGATGAAACCTGGATCGCATGAGATTTTATTACAAAGAGGAAAAAAAGCCTATTTAGCCCAGTGTGGTTGTATAGGCTTTTACTTCCAGAATTTGGGAGCCAGTGTAGTAGTGCACACCTACACATACTCAGAGGGCAGAGCCAGAGGGATCCCTCAAGTTCAAAGCCAGCAAAGTCTACACAGTGAGTGTTAAGTCAGCCAGAGCGATGCACTATGACCTTGTCTGGAGGAGGTTGGCTGGAGAGAGAAGACTCACCAGGCCCGCCACACAAACATATGGAAAGAGACACTTTATCGTTTAATCACAAAAGGAAGAAGGATCTCACTTTATTTCCTTCCTCACAGCTACTATGAAAGAGACCTCAGGTGTTAGTGCGAAGTCTCACACTACTGACGGAGTATGTCCTGCCATTCTGAGCTGTCTGGCAGGATCCACCCTATATTCTGTGACTCATAATTACACCCCTTCGTATATAACCACATGTACATGTTTGCCAGCACACTAATGCACAAGACTGGGAATAAAGTGGGTGTGATAGTACAGGCCTATAAGCCCAACACATGGGAGTCCGAGACAGAATAATCTGAGAATAGCACTACTCCGTCATCACTCCAAGTGGAAATCCAGAGCAGCGTGAGATCACAACACAGGCACGGTGGCTCATGCAGGAGGACCAGCCTGCTTGTGAGGCTGACCTGGGACAGACAGTGAGTAGTTCAAGGTGAGTTAGAACTACAAACACGACCTGTCTCACTGCCCAGGCCCCTAAATGAATAAATGAACTAAACTCCCAACAGCTCACATGTAATGGTGAGTAAAAATCCAGATATAGATGACCATGAAGCTACTGCCATCACAGTTCCAAGCAAACCCAGTCAGCCTCTAAGGGTATCATCTCAGTATGCTCTCACCTGTTCTGAGAGGACCAGTGGCTCTTACAGGCTGTGGCCAGCAAGGCTTGCACAAAGTAGAAAGGACACTTGCTTCTCAGTGGGCTCTGACCTCTGTGCTATACTGAACCTCAAGAGCCTGGGCACTTCTTTTCCCACATACTCTCTGAAAACACCTGAGGACCAAGCTCCCCTACCATCACGTCCTGCCAAAGTCCACTGCCAGTCCTCACCTGACTCTGTAGCACCCATGTGCGCACCATCCTTCTATCTGACCCTCCTGCCTCTATCTTCCCAGTGCTGGGATTAAGGAGTGGGCTACCACACCTGATTTATGTGGAGCTTCAAGCTGCATTCAGGACTTTGCGCTAGACAAGTGTTCTACCAACTACGTTACAAACCCAGCCTTTCAGGGACTGTTCAGAGAAGCAAAGTTAGTTCTTGCTTATCCTGAGAGGTTCCCCCCATTGGCCCACACCCACCCCTACCTCAGAGGCAGAGGACCCCTAAAGCCTAGAAGCACTGTGCAATCTCACAATATGGCCAGTTGCCCTGAGTCTGATATTATCACCTTCCCTGCTGACTGCACAAACTGCTCACTGAAACCTTGGAGGTGGGGAGTCTATCTGGTGTGCACTGTAAAGCAATGCTGCATGCATCTGCTAACAGCTGCTGTGAGCATGGGCAGCTGCTGTCCAGAGAGAAGCTATCTTACTTCCAGTAACAGAATGTCAGGGAGCTATCAGAGTCCAGAAAAATGCAGTGCTGCGGCCACCTGGGGAAGATACATGGCAAGGGTCCAGGGTATGTGCCAGACCAGAACAGGGGGCTGGAAGAAGGGCCAGGAAGGAACTGCAAAATGTCTCCCCTGATGATCCTGACACACAGGATGTGACCTGACTCATCTGGTGCTTTGCTTTCACACATGTACACCCTTGGAAAGGTGACTCATCCAAACTTTCAATGCTGGCCCAAGAGGTACTGATGGATCCCCAAACCCGATACCCACATGGTTCTCTCTGTCTCCTTGATCTCAGGTCTGAGAAGCTCACAGAAAAGGATAGACTTAACAAGAACAAAGACGAGATGCCACCATACTATGCTTTCCTTTCCTTCCTCTTCCTCTTTCTTTAAAAAAAGTTTACTTTTAAATTGTGTGTGTGTCGGGGAGGGATATGTACATGTGTGTTCAACACCCAGGGAGGCCAGAAGAAGCTTCGAGATGCCCTGGAACCAGGATTACAGGCAGTTGTGAACCACCAATGTGGGTTTTAAGAATGGAACTCTGGCCTTCTGCAGGAGCAGAGCTTATTCTTAACCACTGAGCCATGTCTCCAGCCCTTTAACTTACTTCCTAATTAACATGTGGCTCTCAAAATGAACTCTACCTTCAAGGAACTAGGACTAAGATGAATACATTCACAGTCTGGAGAATGACCTTTGCTTCCAGCACAGCAAGGCCAGCTCCACCAACTAGCACCCAGCAAAGAGGGCTAGAGGACTACCTGGGCCACCCTCCTCTCAAGAGGATAAAGGAAAAAAGACTGGATCCAGTCCGTGGCAGGTGTTTATGAGAGGCCCTGGGCCAGACACTTGTAGCTTTCGTTCTCTTATCACACAGCTACCAATGAAGGCAGAAACTCTCAGTTCTACAGATAAGAGGGTAGAGGGTGGGCAGAGCTTTAAAGACTGGCTCAAGATCTCAGAGCTAGGATGAACAGAGCTGAGGTTTAGGCCAGATATGCCTGGCACTGATACCCACACTATCTCTGCTACACCCCCAGGCCTATGCTACACCAGGCAGTCCGACAACAGTCTCTGATCACAAGGGAGGGTCCTTCATGGGGACCGCAGATCCCCAAGCACCAGAGGGGAGGAATGGAAGAAATGAGACCAGGTCCTAAGGTGCAACACAGGAATGGCAGTAACTCAAAACGTCCCTGTGACAGGTTCCTCGAGCCTTAGATTTCTTGGTCTGGTAAACAGGAGTGAACTAACATCTAACTCTAGGACTGAATACAAGGTGCGATGTTACCTTGCAAATATTACGACTGGCAGTACGTAAGAGGATGACCAGCTCCTGGGCTGGGCTTGGCTGTCTTTGCAACAAGGCTGTTGGGCATGCGGATGTGGCCAGGTAGGATGGGGACAGAGACATCTCACAGGCAGACAGGCCATGGAGCAGTGTGACTCTGCACACAGCACATGCTGTTCTTTACTCCCTGACCTCTTGACCGCTGTCCCTCCTGTTCCATTCCCATCCGACACACTGCCAAGGGTCCCACCTTGCTCTCACAGATCAGAAGGTGCTCTCTACCCTGGCACTGTCCCCTCCCTCTGTGCTGTGCATCTTCTCAGTGCAGCTCACAGCCACGGCACTCCACTCTCAGGGTGTGTGCAGCTCACAACCATGGCACTCCACTCTCAGGGTGTGTGCAGCTCACAGCCACGGCACTCCACTCTCAGGGTGTGTGCAGCTCACAGCCACAGCACTCCACTCTCAGGGTGTGTGCAGCTCACAACCACGGCACTCCACACTGAGGGTGCATGCACAGGAGGCCTGAGACTGTTACCTGCTGGAGGGTCTGGCCATGAAGATGGGCACTTCAGTTCAAGTCTCCTGCCGCCGAGGTGGGGGTGGGGGTGGGGGTGAGTGGGGTCTCTGGGCTTCTACTTACTATCTTCCCTCAAATCCTAGTAAAGGGGTTCAGGTAGAAATATGGTTCTTAGGCACTGACTAGGGCCTCAGTGATGTGCTGTTGATAAGGTATCCAGGAGTCGCAAGTCGCTAGTAAAGGGGACTCAGGTAGAAACATGGTTCTTAGGCACTGACTAGGGCCTCAGTGACATGCTGTTTGATAAGGCACCAGGAGTCGCAGGTGGCTATTTAAGAGTAAATGAACTAAAACTGAATTTCACACTAGCCACATGCCAAGGGCTAAAAGCTATGTGGAACTTGTGGCTATGTGTCAGGACAGTGGAAACCACAGATAATCATCACTACATAAAGTCCTACTGCACAGCCCTGCTCTAGCCCCTACAGCTGTTAGTCTAGGAGCTACTGAGGAGCCTACAAGCTGTCAGTCAGCTCTTGGTTCCAAGGTCACATCCAACCCTTAAAGGTAGGTGGGACACCATTGAGCTCTCTCCACATAATGGAAATAAAAGAGCAGGTTCTGGCCCAACACTCCAGAAAGTCAACAGCCATGGGTGTTTGTGCCAAGTTAATCACTTTTGCAGTGACTACATTTAGACTCTAAGGAAGAAAGGGGGTCAAAAGAGGACAAAGTGGCCTCATACCACCCTGTGCTTTAGGACAGCATTAAAGGGGAGCCACAGAGATCCATCCACACAGCCTTGAACCTGCTCACCCACCTATTTAGACGGAAACTTCTGGAAAAATGCCAAAACAAAACAGAAGAAAAAAGAAAAAAAGAAACAAAGAAAAGAAGAAATGAAGAAAAAAGGTTCACTTACAACAGAGGAAAGTAGCCCAGGATAGCCGCTCTCCCCTACAACAGAGGAAAGTGCCCCAGGATAGCTGCTTTCCCAGTTGGAAAGCATGAACCCTGGCTCCAGCAGAATCAGGTCACCAATCACCCAGCACTTTCAGGGGCAAAGTGTGTCCCTGCTTCAACCACCACAAAGTACTTGCCATCAAATCCTCCAAAGTGTCTCTGCTGTCACCTCTGTGCCCCTGAATGTTCCCACCTCTGAACTGCTCCCCTGAACACTCTCCTTTCCGCTCCCTGATGACCACAGCTCACCTCCCACTCCATGGTTCAACTCAAGTCTCTTTCCATGAAGTTGCCTCAGACCCCGCTTGACTTTCCCAGACACCAAGCCCAGGAGTACAGTACATTGTGCTTGGACATTCCAGCTGTCCACCAGACGACACTGCTTTAGGTGGCATGTGACCTCAATGGCATCTCCCTCCCCACAGGACTTGCAGGCCCTGGATTCCAGGCACCATCATTTCCGTCCAGGACACTGGCAATCCAGCAGCTGAGCCTTTTGTGCTGTGCCCCTCACAAACCTGTCACAGCAGGTTGGCTCACCAGGGAGTATTTTGTAAACTTAGAAAGCTGGGTCTCCCACACAGACCTGTGTACCTAATACATACAAACAGTATGACTCCAAACTTTGTCTGTCCTCACTTCCACAATGGAAGGACTGCTTCTAACTCAACACCATTAACTTATGAGCTTAGAGTTGTTTGTTTCTTTGTTTTTTTGTTTTTTTTTGTGGGGGGGGGTCAGGCAGAGCAAAACAATAGGAGAAACCAATCCACCCAGGAGGAGCCCACTGAAGGACCTGCCATCAACTGCTGGGGGCCATCAAGGTCAGCTGTAAAGGTCAAAGGGCTCCCAACTGGTAGGTGCCAGAGAAGAAAAGCTCTCAGCCTCATAGTGGCTACTGTCATATCAAAGGGCTGAAATTAACAATGTGGTGCACTTCCTCCTAGGGAGGGGCCTCCTGGGGTCTTATCTGTAGACAGCAGACAGACCACACTTCCTCCCAGTCTCCCCATTTACCCCGTGGTACAAGAAGCCACTGTGGGCTGGAAAACCAACTCAAAGTAATTAGACACTCCTTTGGACACAGGAGAAACTGGGTATAATAAGCTGATGTTCCTAACAATCTACTAACCTTGCTTTGGAGCTACTATGTTATACAAAGTAGAATTTAGCTAAAAGAGCACTGCCTCCAGTATATTCAAGATTGAATAGTACTAAACAGGCTTGTTAGAAACTGGAAAAGAGCCGGGCATGGGGGCGCATGCCTTTAATCCCAGCACTTGGGAGGCAGAGGCAGGCGGATTTCTGAGTTCGAGGCCAGCCTGGTCTACAGAGTGAGTTCCAGGACAGCCAGGGCTACACAGAGAAACCCTGTCTTGAAAAACCAAAAAAAAAAAAAAAAAAAAAAAAAAAAAAAAAAAAAAAAAAAAAAAAAAAAAAAAAAAAGAAACTGGAAAAGATTTAGGGGTGACAGTGAATGTAAATGTATAAGCCTAAGACCTACATAAATACAATTTTTGTTGGAGGCTGGGGCCTCTGTGTTAGCCAGAACCAGTCCGAGTGGTATTATTAAAAAGGTTGCCGGGCAGTGGTGGTGCACACCTTTAATCCCAGCACTTGGGAGGCAGAGGCAGGAGGATCTCTGAGTTTGAGGCCAGCCTGGTCTACAGAGTGAGTTCCAGGACAGCCAGGGCTATATAGAGAAATCCTGTCTCCAGGATTACAAACAAAAAAACAAAACAAAACAAAAAAACAAAAACAAAAAAAGGTTAAGAGTTTCCTTTATTAATCTCTAAGCGGTCAGAGTGATTTCTCACTGGAAAGGCATATTAATTCTATAACACTTTCCTCCACGTATTCATCCTAATTTAAAAAAAAATAATCACACCAGGCCTGAGAGTGTAACTCAGTGACAGACACATACCACACACAATGCGAAGTGGGAAAAATGTCACTTAAGAACTTCAGAGAAGAAGTGAGAGGGTTCAGCGAATAAAATTATTTCCTCCTCCCAAGCCTGAAGTTTCTGGGACCCACATGATGAAAGGAGAGAATGACATTCTAAAAGCTATTCTCTGACCTGCCACAGGTGCCTCGGCACATGTGTAAACACACACACACACAGAGATTTAAAAAAAAAATTTTTTTTAAGGTACAACAATCCCCCAACAAACAATATTTAAAATATGATAAACATAAGGGAAGCCAGGTATGTCATCCACATCTGTAATCTCAGGGCTTGGGAAGCTGAGGGAGAAAGATTTCAAATTCAAGGTGGTTCTCTCCTTTCATCATGTGGGTCCCAAGGGTCATAGCAATTGGAGTAGCCTGTGCTACTCAAGACAAAAGCATCACAAACTCCAGGCCAGGTTAATTTGGGCTATGCAGTGAAATTATATCTCAAAAATAAAAACAAGCAATCAAACAAAAATTCCAGGCTGAAGAGATGGCTCTGCAGTCTACTGGAGGCTCTTCCAGAGGACCCCAGTTCAATTCCTAGTACCCACATGGTGGCTCCCCTGTAACTCTAGGCCTAGGGAATCTGATGCTGTCACCTGGACTGTAGAGACCCTGGCACAGACACGGTGCACAGACACATGTGGATAGAACTCTCAGATACAGGAAATAAGTTAAAGAACAAACTGAGCCCGTGGAGGAGCACAGCAGCAAACACACAAGCAAGGAAACTTAGAATGTACGGAACTTAGAAACGTCTGAACATCAGAGGACATGAGCAAAGGACACCACAAAAAGGAGACCTAGGGAACGAGAAAAATATGAGTAAATCTCCAATTCAATAAAGGCTCAATGTCCAGAATCTATACGCATCTCAACTACCCCAGCAAATGACAACCTGATTAGAAGAATTAGGGCCCAAGACCTGAGGACTGAACCCATGCTAAGCTGTGCTCTGCCACCGGGTTTCACCCCACTGACCCAGACTCGCGTTTCCTTGCCCGTCTGTCCAGTGATGGATCTATCCTTCTGACTGTTGCTTGTGTGTGGCTTACACACCCAGGAATGCAACTGCTGTATTATACCCTAATTCTGGGTCGTTTCTCTAAAGAGATACAAACAGCAAATAAGCAAGATGTTCAATATCACTAATTGCTAGGGAAATACAAATCAAACCCATAAGACACTTACCTGTTACGGGTGGGCATAGTTTAAAAAAAAAAAAGAAAGGAAGAAAGGGAGGGAGGACAGGATATAAGTTGACAAAGATGTGGAGAAAATTTGGAACCCTCGTGCATCTGGTGGGATGATAAAATGGTGCAGCTGCTGAGGCCAACAGTCTGGCTCTCCAAAACAAAAACAAAAAACCCAAATCAAACAGAAAGCATAACATGCCTAGATCCCAGTACTTGTGTGATTTGAGGCAGGAACGTCTTGAGTCTGAAGTTTGCCTCGGCTACAATACAATAGCAAGTTTAAGGCCAACCTGGACTCCATACCCAGACCCCCTTAACAACAACAACAACAACAACCCAGAATTAGGGTATAATACAGCAATTGCATTCCTGGGTGTGTATCCAAAAGAATGAAAGCCACACACAAGCAATAGTCAGAAGGATAGATCCATCACTGGACAGACGGGCAAGGAAACGCGAGTCTGGGTCAGTGGGGTGAAACCCGGTGGCAGAGCACAGCTTAGCATGGGTTCAGTCCTCAGTAACAAAAATCCAGAAAATGGCCGGGCGGTAGTGGCGCACGCCTTTAACTCACTTTAGTGAGTTCCAGGACAGCCAGAGCTATACAGAGAAACCCTGTCTAAAAAAAAAAAAAAAAAAAATCCAGAAAATGCACATGGTGTATCCATCCATACAGTGCGTTGTCTTACTTAGGGTTTTACTGCTGTGAACAGAAACTGTGACCACGCATAAGGATTACATTTAATAGGGGCTGGCTTACAGATTCAGAGGTTCAGTCCATTATCATCAAGGCAGGGGCATGACAGCATCCAGGCAGACATGGAGCTGGAAGAGCCGAGAGTTCCACTTCTTCTTCCAAAGGTAGCCGGGCAGTTAGGATGAGGATATTAAAGCCCAGGCCCACAGTGACACACCTACTCCAATAGGGCTACACCTCCTAATAGTGCCACTCTCTGGGCCAAGCATATTCAAACCATTACATGTGCTATACTTAGCCTTAAAAAGAAACAAAATCCTGATGTGTGGTGCAATATTAATGAACGTTGAAAATTTGTGCCTACTAGGTTTGCAATATGGGTTAGATTAGCTCTCGCCATGCAAGCCCAGTGACCAGAGTTTGCCTGGATCCCACATGAAGAAGGTGTGGGAAAAGAACAGGTTCCACAGGGTTGACCTCTGACCTCCTTAACCTGATCATCATAATAACAATTAAAAAGAGAGAAGAAAAGAGAAAGTTTGTCTCGTGCTAAGCAGAGCAGGACAAATGCAACAGCACATATACCATTCACATGAAGTATCTCAAGCACGGAAACTCAGGGAAAGCAACCTGGAGCTGCAGTGAAGGGGATGTGAGTTACTGCCTAATGGGTGTAGTGTTTCTGCAGAAGCTGGCAAAGGCTTTGAAAACAGTCGTGAGGATTACACAAGCCTGTATAACAGTACGACTGAAAACAAGTTAAGCAGCAACGTCTGTGCTTTATTCAGTCTGATACACACACTAAACATGACAGAGAGGAAGAGAAAGCTGTGGCGGACCATCGCCCTCTTTTTTCTTTTCTTTTTCCAAAATGTGTTTATTTTATTTTATTTTATTTTATGCATTTGAGCGTTTTGCCTGCATGCATGTGTGTACACCACACTTATCTGTGTCCAGTGCTCTCAAGTAAGAAGTGGGTACTCAAGCCCTTGGACTTTGAGTTATAGATGGCTGTTTCACCCTGTGGGTGCTGAAAACCAAACCTAGGCCCTCTGCAAGAGCAACAGGGGCTCCTAACTACCGAGCCATCTCTTTAGTCCCCTACTGTGGATTCTTACACTTATTTTCCACCTATATGGTAGCTGGGTAACTTCTGGCATAATAATCCCAGGTTTGAAACAGATAGCAGAGGCTGGTAACTTCAGAGAGGCTCAGCCAGACCGCTTTACCTCCTCCACTTTATCTGCAAACACCAGTGGTTACACTCAGGAAGCACAAATCAATTCTAAAGTCCTGAATGATTGCTTACACCAGATGCTGGGAGTTTGTAGGTCAGCTCACTGAACTTCTGATAGCATCTCATTTCACCAGGCCTGGGGTGATGAACCTCTTCACCCCTCAAGTAGCACATTTTACATGGCCCTTCTTTCTTTTCTCTTTCTTCCTTTCTCTCTTTCCTTCTTCCTTCCTTCCTTTTTTAAAAATTTTCTTATTAATTTTTATTTATATGAGTACACTGTAGCTGTCTTTAGACACACCAGAAGAGGGCATCAGATCCCATTACAGATGGTTATGAGCCACCATGTGGTTGCTGGGAATTGAACTCAGTACCTCTGGAAAAGCAGTCAGTGCTCTTAATCCCTGAGTCGTCTCTCCAGCCCCTACATGGCTTTTCTAGCCAGTTGTGTTCTGCATGCCTCACTGCTGTGGACCTGAGAGCAATCCGCTATGCGCAAGCCAGAGGAGCGAGACCTCTTTACTTAACCTACCCTTTCCCTTTGGCTGGAGAGAGGTGAGCCACAGGCTGGCTGGCATTTCTTGCAGCAGTGCGGTGGTGGCTGTAAAACACAAATTCACAGCAGCCATCCTAACAGCAGAAGCCTGGCCAGAATAAGCCATGTCATGTAGTGCCTAGCACCAAGAGAGGAAGATCATATCACACACAGGAAATTTGGGAAATGACAGAAATTAAAAATCTGTATACAATTACAAATTTCAAGTGATACAAATATGTATCACTTTCACATCATTGAAAAGTCTTTTAAAATCTAGGGGCTGGGGAGCTGGGTCAGTGGGTAAAAACATTTGCCATTCGAACCTAATGATTTCAGTTTGATCCTTAGAACCCAAGTTAAAAAGCCAGATGTGGAAGTGCATGCCTACAATCCAGCACTCCTGGAGCAAGCTGGAAGCAGAGGAGGGCCAGCAGAAGCTGATGCTTTTAGGGATTTACTTTGTGGTGTGGCATGTACATGTGTGTGCACAAGCACCCTTTGTGTGCCACAGTGGACACATGGAGGTTAGAAGCAGTTCAGTGCTGTGTATAACAGGCTGCAGGCCCCTGACCTTCGGAGGCCTCTCATGTTCTCCCCTCACTATAGAAGCACCAGGGTAAGTGCTGTGTTTGGACTTTACAAGGTTTTCTGAGGATCTGAACTCTGCTCCTCACGCACTTTGCCAAATCAGCCATTTCTCCAAAATTTTGTTAAAAATCGGGTAATTCATAACCCGAATGTATCAGAGAGCAGACAGTAGCTAGAATGTGGCTCAGTGGTGGATATGGCAGAACGCATTAGTGCTGAGCTCCATGCCCAGCACCATACACAAGACTATACAGGAAGGCCTTTCCAAAGCCACTCTCATGTACCTCTCACCTCAGCAACCACCTCAATCACATGAGGAGGAGGAGGAGGAGGGGGAGGAGGGGGAACAGCAGCAGCAGCAGCTGTAGTGGCACAGGCCCGTAATCCCAGCTGTTCAGGAGGCTGAGGCAGGAGGATTACGAATTCAAAAGGCAAAAACCTCCGAGGATTTAAAAATGAGTCCAAAGCCAGTTTAACAAGACCCTGCCTCATCATGAGAGCGCTGTGGTGAATGTTTAACTGGCTTGAGGATCTAAATTTGATCATCAGTACCACAAAAAATGAAGGTAAAAAGTCTGAGTGTGAAAGAGCCAGGCAATGATAGAGCATGCCTTTAATCCCAGAATTCAGGAGGCAGAGGCAGGTGGATCTCTGTGAGTTCCAGGCCATCCTGGTCTACAGAGCAAGTTCCAGGACAGCCAGGGCTACACAGAAAAACCGTCTTGAAAAGCAAACAACAAAACAAAACCAACCAAACAAAAAAAGAGCTATCACCTGTTCTCAGGGTCTCTCCTTCCTCTACTGCTCCACTGGTCTTAGTCATGTGATCTTGGGCAAATAAGCTAACCTTTACTGGCTTGAGCTGCCACCCATAAATGAATAGTAAAACCTTCCTTCCTTGGCTGACTTATCAGTTGTCATCAAGAGCAGAGAAGATAAGCTGGTCTGGTGACACATTCTCCCAGTTAACGCTGAAAGTGCTGTTGCTTTCAGTAATAAATGAAACTGTGAGAGCTACAAACAGAAGCAGAGACTCCAGAACTCCCATCTCGCTCTCCTCCTCTTCCTCTACAGGGCTATCTCCACCTAACGCTAGACAGAGTGTACTTGGTATCTGACTCTCCAGAAAGAGAGAAGGCGACTGGGAGAGGCTGCGTCCCCCACCGCTCCACTCCAGTGCCTGAAGCCTGCGCACAGTGTGCTCGGGATATAGTCCTGCATAAGGAATGGATTGCCAGCTCCAATGACCTGTTTGGAATCCAACCAAACATTCTGTCACACAAACTGGAAAAAAAAAAAAAATCAAGAAAAAAAATTCGAATTTCCTTTTCTAATGAGGAAAAGCCCCAGGGGTGGGGACAAAATTAAGAGCCTATAGAAAGGATCATGCCTGTTGTCACACACCTTTTAATTTCAGCATTTGGTTGGCAGAAGCAGGCAGATCTGTATGAGTTCCATGTCAGTCAAAGACATACACATCCTGTCTCAAAAAGCCAGCACCCTCCACCTCCTCCTCCACACAGTCCATGGACAGGGAAAGACATCAGGACATGGCAGGTCCATGGACAGGGAAAGACATCAGGACACGGCAGAGCCTCTGCAGCAAGACGCAAGCTTCACAGTTACTTCTCCTTTATTTTTAGATTTACTCATTTTTTATTTTATGAGTGTTTGCCTGCCTGCAGGTACATGTACCACAGCATGCAGTGCCTACCTGTGGAGGCCAGAAGAGGGCACTGGATCCTCTTGAACTGGAGTGACAGACAGTTGAGGAGCCATTGTGGGTGCTGAGAACTGAACCTGGGTCATCTGTACAAGCAGACGTGTTTCTTTTTTCTTTTTATTTTTTTGGTGTTTTTGAGACAGGGTTTCTCTGTGTAGTCCTGGCTGGCCTCGAACTCAGAAATCCTCCTGCCTCTGCCTCCCAAGTGCTGGGATTAAAGGCATGCACCACCACTGCCCAGTGCAGACAGTGTTTCTAATTGTTGAGCTGTCTTGCCCCTACTTCTTAAAGAGAATGAGAGGAAACCCCAAGGACCAATAGTGAGCTCTCCATTCTAATGCAGAAACCATTATGCAAACTTTCTAGAAATAAGCCCAACACTTTCTGAAACCGGACGTGTGAAAAGTGAGCCCAATTAAATGGCAATCAGTGTGTCAGAGAACTGGATGATCTAGGTGAATGTACAAATTCATAGAAAAACACAAACTAAATTGACTCATGAAGAAACAAAAAAACTGAATAGCTTCACAAGTAAAGAAATATGAATCAGCCCAGGGAGGGAACTCTTGGTTAGCACTCTCAAGGCCCTGGGTTTCATCTCAGCACAGCAAGAGTTTAAAAAAAAAAAAAGTAAAAGAAAAAAAAAGAAGAAGAAGAACCAGGAATATGGGTCACTCAGTAAAGTGGCTGCCATGCAAGAATGAGACCTGAGTTCTGAGACAACCTAGCACCCATGAAGCATTTAAAAGCCAGGTGACATACATCTGTAACCTCAACAGTGAGGGGGGCAGAAGTCAAAAGTATCCTTGTGAGCTCACTGGCCCGCAGCCTCACCAAAACAATGAATTCTAGATTCAGTGAGAAGAGACTACATCAAAGAATAATAGGGAGGGCTTGGGAAATGGCTCAGTCTATCAAGTGCATGCTCTGCCAGCATGAGAACCTGAGTTCAGATCTTACAACTTCTGTATCCATGGTTGCACACATCTGCAGCCCTAGTGCAGAGGCTGCAGAGCCAGTGACTCTGTAGCTTGCTGGCAGGTAGGTTTACCCATTCATTATGTGAGCATGAGATCAGTGAGACCCTGTCGCACATCCGATGCCAACCTCTGGCCTGCACAAGCATCACATACATGCACACATGTACACTATACACACATGCACATGTACAAGAGTAAGGTGGAATGGAATCAAGAATGAAACCTAATGTTGACATCTGCCTCCATATGTACATGGGTCCAGACACACCTGCACACTCAAATCCACACGAACAATACATGCTTGTAGTGAGAATTTTGGTTTCAAACTCCAGTTATGTGAATATGATTTTGTTTTAATCCCAGCTGTGGGATTAGAGACTGTTTCACAGCAGGTGATTATGATTTGCCTCATGCTCTAGCAGGAGTATCATTTTTGCCAGCTGCAGAGATTCTGGGGACTCTGGAGATGGTAAAAATGAGAGAGCTCTGAGTGGGCTGGCAGCTGCTCCAGGTTCCTGCTGCTGTGGTTTGTCAACTGGTCATGAGCACAGAGATGAGAAGAAGTTGGAGATATCCCAACAACAAAGATAGCCCCCAAGGAACTCAATGCCCGTAATCAGAAGGAAGTAGTCTACTTTGTCGGCTGAAATATGTCTACAGCCCCTTCCTTCTATCTAACCTTCTCTCTCTACTACCTAGTGTTGGAGGAATGGAAGGACTAATTGCAGGGTAAGGGTTGGGAGGGAGGTAAAGGTGTAAGAACCCAATAAAGTAGTAAACAAACCTGCCAACACACGCTCCTCCTGGCCAAAGGGACGACAAACCAGACTATTTCAGCGAAATCCCAGCACACATTTAAAAGGCCCCCAGCTTTATATATAAATATAGACAATATAAAGCCCAGCTTGGTGGGTCATGCTGATAATCCTAGCATTAGGAGGTTGGAGGCAAGATTAGAAATTCAAGGTCTTCTGTTGCTTGATGGGTATGAAACCAGTGCCAGGCTACAAGAAATCCTATCTCAAAAACAAGATAGAAAGCCTACACAAGACAACATCACAGCTGAAGACACTGAAAACAACTGAATGGAAAGGCATGCTAGGCTCACAAGACCGGTGATTTTAACATATCTAAAATGATGACACCACCCCAAATGACTTACAGATTCAAGGCAATCCCTACAAAATCTCAACAATATTCTTTACCCAAACAGGAAAACTCAATTAAAAATTCAGAAAGAATCTTTTTTTTGTTTTGTTCTTTGGAGACAGGGATCCTTTCCATGTGCCTCCAAGGCTGGCCAAGCAATCATCCTGCCTGAGTTTCTCAAGAACTGGAACAACAACCATGTACTACCACCCCTAGCTTCATACGGAATCTTTTTGTTTATTTGTTTGGCTTTGGTTTTTTCGAAATAGGGTTTCTCTGTATAGCCCTGGCTGTCCCGGAACTCACTCTGTAGACCAGGCTGGCCTCGAACTCAGATATTCACCTGCCTCTGCATCCCAAGTGCTGGGATTAAAGGTGTGCGCCACCACTGCCTGGCTGATACAGAATCTTAAGGGAACCTCAGTAGCCCAAACAATCTTGAGAAGGAACTAAGTTACACCACTTAGACTAATTTCAAAACTTACTGCAGGCTGGGTGTGGTGGAACAAGCCTTAATCCCAGCACTTGGGAGGCAGAGGCAGGTGGATCTACAGGCTGCCAGCCTACCCAAAACCAACCAACCACTACAAGCTTCCAGTTCCTGGACAGACCCTGCCTCCAGAGTAACACAGAGAGTGACAGTGAAGAGAAGAGCCAAGCCTGAGCCTCCCTGGGTCTGAAGACTCAGGAGGGTAACTATCTGACCATTCTCACAAGCTGCCAACAAAAGCAGAAACCAGCTTGGCCAGCTGTCACTCTCGCTACTTCCCTTTCGCTTTCTCATAGTACACTACAAGGTATAGCAGGCAGCTATTCCGAAAGGAAAACAAAAGTCAATAAGACTGACCAATCTTTTTCTTGTTTGTTTGTTTGTTAAGTCGGAAGTGGAATCTCTGATTTCCCCCACCTCTTATTTTGTTGAATAAGGGACACTGTTTTTTTTTGTTTTTGGGTTTTTTTGTTTGTTTGTTTTTTGTTTTTGTCTATGTAACAACAGAGCCAACATCTTCCAGTTTCTCATGCAATCTCAAAGGAATCTCAATAGCCAAAAAAAAAAAAAAAGATCTTGTGAAGGAACTAAGTCACACGACTTAGACTAATTTCAAAACTTACTGGAGGTCAGGCGAGGTGGAACAAGCCTTAATTACTGACTTTCCCTATTATATGTTAAAATAACCCACAAAAAGTGAATGTGTTATTTATTCCTCTACTGGAGAAGTGAAAACACAAAAACAAACAAGAAAACAGGCTTAGGAACATGAAACAATTTGTCCCAAGTCTCACCGTGTCTAGTGACACGGCCAAAATCTGCATACAAGTAGTGAATTTCATTTTTTTGGAAAGACCAGCAAGTAGAGATGAATCCAGACCATATCTCGGCGGCTAACGAAAGGAAGGAAACGTGCTTCCGAATCTAGTAACTAAGAAGACTAGTAAGCCAAGATGGGAAAGAAAAGGCAGCCTTCTTTCCCTGCAGTATACCCAGACATCTTCTAGACTTCTGCTGAGTCGACTCCGGCTGCACATCCACAGAAGTCACTAGCTGTCCTACCCAAGGGAGCCCTGGTGGCAGGTGGCAGAAGGCCCGGCCAATGGGACCAATCAAAACGTTATAAACAAACAAACAAACAAACAAACAACCGCCGAACCCAACAAACATGTAAAGTTAAAAGCCAGCCTTGCAACGACTACCACGGACGAAGCATCTGGGCTGTCGCCCGAAAACTACTTCCTAAAGCGCACGCGCGAGGTCCGCCCCTGCTCTTAAGAGACGAGCCTATCTCAGCAACAGATTTCAGCGCCGACCTACCGCGCATGCGCCACGCTCCAGCGCACGCGCACCTTGGCTGTAGTGGTTCTTTAGTAGTCTTCTGCCTTTCCACTGACCCAGAGCACTGGCCGCCATGCCCGCAGCCCTCACTCTACGTTCCTCACCTTGCGCCCGGTTTTCTCCCGAAGGGCCTTCAGCCGTTCTTTCCGCCGCAGCGCCTCTTCCTCGAGGCGGCCCACACCGGCAGGAGCAGCCGCCATCTTTTCGGAGGCCCCCCTCCTTTCGCTCCTGCCTCGCGCAGGCTCAGTGCCTAGAAGAATGTCTTATGGCCAATCCAAGGGAGACAGTGAAGAACCGGAAGCCCTGAGAACCAATCAATGCTGAGTTGATACAGAAGACCACGCCCCTTGATCTGGAGCAACCTGTACAGAGAGGGAGCCGGCTGGGTTGTGGGGAAAGGCGTTCAGGTTCGATTTGTCCGACACTTATTTGTGAGAAAGCGAGTAGAGTCAGACCTGAGAGGAAGAGAATAGAGTGAGTCGATTGCTCTGGTTTTGCCTAACCACCACCCCACCTCTCCTATTTGCCCTCTTGGGATGCTTAGCCATCCTTAACCACTTGTGCCGATTCTTCAAGAGTGAATGCCTTGAGAAACATTCCCTGAGCCGGGTGAAGTGGTGCAGGTTTGTAATTCCAACACTTCAGAGGCGGAGGCATCAAAATTATGGGGTCGAGTTCAGTCTGGGTTACGTAAGATAACCTTGTCTTAAAGCACTACTACCAGACAAACACGCAGAAACCTTCCTTGGCCACTCTCATTCCCATCTCACTCTAAGGTCAGCCTCTCCCTTCTCTACAGACAGCAGCCAGTGGCAGGCAGCTCGCACTCGCCTGCACTCGCCTGATGAAGTTATTGCTCGTAAGCGTCGCTATCCACTCTCTGGCTCCAGACTTGCTGAGTTTGAGGCCTGGCTGCATGGCCTTTTCCTTTGAACTCAAGAATGATCGCTCCTCCCTTTCTGGAGCTCCCGCATAACCAGAGTCAGGCTACCCTCCCTGAATAAGAGCAAAGAGCAACCAGGGCCAAATTAGCGCCACTAAACTACTCTTTCCTCCCAGTACAGACAAAGTTTGACAGGCACAGGACCGTGGTGGTACACGCCTTTAATCCCAGCACTTGAGAGGCAGAGGCAGGTAGATGGATCTTTCTTTGAGTTCGAGTCCAGTCTGGTTTACAAAGCGAGTTCTAGGATGGTCAGGACTACACGAAATAATCTTGTCTCACAAAACAAAAGGAGAAGGAGTTTGACTGCAGCAGATGCTTCTTTTCTTCCGCTACTCCTCTTCCCAGGAGATGACTAGCCCATTAGCAACGTGGCTCCCTGTCTGGAGCTTCTGTTATAAAGCTCCACAGGAGAACAGTCTTCCCTAACAGCTCCCTTCAAATGCCACCATTTTCTAACCTCACTGTTATCCTGGGTTAACCTGGTTCTGTCTAAGACCTTCCCTTACAGTAGGAGGGGGGTTGACTGCCAGCCCCTAGCATAGTGGATAGCTATGCTTAGGAAATGTAAGTTCAATGGCGCACGCCTTTAATCCCAGCACTTGGGAGGCAGAGGCAGGTGGATTTCTGAGTTCGAGGCCAGCCTGGTCTACAGAGTGAGCTCCAGGACAGCCAGGACTACACAGAGAAACCCTGTCTTGAAAAACCAAATTAAAAAAAAAAAAAGTTCAGACTAAGGTGCATAGGGCACTTCATATTCTCAATCCTTAGGGCCAATAGGAGCAGTCTGGACCGAGCAAACTTTCCCCTGCTCTTAATAAAGAACCAGGTTCCCATCCAACACCAGGGGCTCCCTCATTTCACAGGCCAGGCACAAGGAAAGGACAGACAGGGTGTTGGTGACAGTGGCCCAGAAATGACTCAGCCAGGCCTAGATCCCTTGTTCCTGCTGTCCCTGCAATTCTCATTCGGCTTGTCTGGGCCTCTGTTTCTTCATTCATTAAAACAGGCATGAGGCACCCACCTCCTTCAGGCCAAAGGAACAAAGCAAGACAAGCCAGTGCCGGGCCCTGGAAGGAGGGGCTCGCACCAACGGAGCACCTGGGAAGGATTCCTAGAGGGAGTGGGCTGTAGGTATCCTAAACTTGGTAAGGACCTGCCCAATGGAAGGACGCTGCTCCTCCGCAGGTAGGTTTGTCCTGCTGTCGACATCCAGCTCAACACTCGGCAAAACTAAAAGGTAGCACTTGTCTTCCATAAAGCTCATAGAACAGAACGTTGCACGTAGTGAGTGCCACAGGTAGTCGTCATGGACGAGGTTATTATTAGTATTGTTGAAGGACCCTAGTCATTTCCGCGCGAACCACAGTCCCTTCATGGAATAGCGATAATTCCAACCCCGATAGGTTCTCTAACTCGGGTGAACAATCTAGGAAGCCTTTACTAGCCCCTCACCGGGGAGGTTGGAAAGGATCATGCCAGTGGCACTGAATGGACTCCGCCTGCGAGAGGCGGGGCTCCATGCGACCTCCCGGGTCGCCCTGACCTCAGGCTCCTCCTCCAGCCTGACTCCCCGCCCTTTGCACGGTCCTAGGAGAGGCGGGGCGGTGGCCGCTGCCACAGACAGCCAAGTGTAGGAAGCCAGGCGGTGGCCGGCCGGGAGGTGGAGGAGGAGGGGCGTGTAGACTTTGGTGGCTAAGTGCGACAGGGTCCGGAGCCGCGGACTTCCCCCAGCAGTGTAGCGCCGCTCCGCCCCGGGGTGACGCCCTCCCGCCCATGGGCCTGGCCCGGGGCAACCGGCGGGCGGCGCGGAGGAGGCGGCGACAGGTGGCGCGCGGCAGGGCCAGAGCCGGGTCAGGCCATGGCCGCCTCGGAGCGGCTCTACGAGTTGTGGCTGCTCTACTACGCGCAGGTGAGCCCGTCCCGCCCCTGGTCCGCGGGGTCCCCAGATCCGCGCGCGCAGTGTCTGCTGCACCTGCGTCCGGCTCCCCCGGGGCCGCAGATAGGCGCGCGCATACACGGGACTTCAGCCCCACGCACACGTGCGTCCCCCTGGCTGCCGGGCTGCCCGACTGCCTCGGGCATTTGTGCCGGGGGACAGTGTTCGCGGGTGAGCAAAATTTGTATTGCAAATCCCCAGCGAGACCTCGCAGCCTCAGTTGACCTGGCCAAGTCGCTCAGTTCTCACCCTTTTCAGAACTGGGTAAACTGAGACCTGGAAAGAGAGGGACTCACTCGGTGGCGTGTTGGTTGCTTCGCCCGAGAGGCGCATTCGCGATAGGTCGTCGTGGTGGCTAGAATGTCATGTAGGGGGAATCCGGCAGGTGCCACTCCTGACAAGTACATCAGACGTTAGTCACCTCAGACTCCTTCAGAGAAGTACTTAGTGATGAGCTCTTACTGTACTTGAGGCAGCCTTAACCTACCTCCATTCTGCAATGGGGCAGGGACGGTGGTGAGGCCGGAAGGGATGTTTGAAAGGGACCCTCGTTTCAGGCTGCCTCAGCTGGTATCAGAAGGGGAGCGAGCGGAGGGGCTGTGATGCCTGTGACTCAAACTCTAGGAGCCCCACTTTCCCTTTTCCTGGGGGACCGCCTCCCTCCTTGCACCTGCTTGGCACTAGGTGCCTAGCTCAGGTGTGCCCTGGACACAATGGTCCATTGTGTGTCCTTGAACAGCGTGTCACTGGGAGAGCAGGGATATGGGGAGAGTTCATGCTCTACCCTGGCCCTCTGAAGAGGCTGGCTGATGGTTTGTCTCTTCAGAACGTAGGTCTCAGTCTGAAGGGCCACAGCTTCCTTTGTCTTCTTGGGCTGGTGGCATGTAGTAGAGTCCCACGTAGGGTAACCCAGGCCAAGTTCATTGCACCTTTAAGCCTCTACTTCCCGTCTGAAAAATCAACACAGTTTTACCCTCAGGCCACCTGGACTTTGTAGAGAGGGAGCCACTATGGCTGGCATAGGTCAGAAAAGCCCGCCCTCCCCTCCACTCAGCCTCTGTCCCCCCATCGTCAAGGGAGATGACCAAGTGAAGAGAACTTAAAGCAGGTGATGAGTCTACAGAGATGTCACCGCTGGGTTTTCAGGCCGGGTGGTAGGCAGGACCGCACCCTTTCATAGCTGTCAGACTGTTTGGTTTTGAGCTGTTGGCCACTTCTGTTTGCTGTACTCCCACCGCCTCCCAGAAGGCTTACGTGTATGGGGCACAAGCTGGCTGGTTGTAGTTGTGAAAGCAACTGCCTAGACAGGCAGGGGGCAGCCTGGGACCAAGCCAACACATAAATCCAGGATGTAAGAGCAAACTCAGGAGTCGGGTGGGGCCCGGGCTGCCTGGGGAGAGGAAGCCAGGCAGCCTCCCAGTGCAGCCTTCCTGCCTGCTCCAAAAACACCGTCCCACTTCTTGGTGCTGGGTTCCCAAGGAGAGATAGTGCTGCTAGGGACCCTTTGTGTGTGTCTCGGGGTGTGGAAGGTAAGGGCGGATCTGACAGGTGTGGCCAGACCCTTAGAGCCTCAGCATGATGGCACATGCCTGTAATCCCGGCATGAGAGAGGTTGAGGCAGGATTGCCAAAAGTCTGAGGCCAATCTGGGCTATAGTCTTTTGAGACTTGTCTCAAAAAGAAAGAAGAGACCCTTTTTGTCAATCCACAGCCAACCAGCCAGCAGCGCAGGTGGCCCCTCCCTTCAGGGGCAGGAGCTACCATCTGCTGGCAAACCTGTTTCCCCAGTTGTGGGTCTGGGTGAGGACCGAGGGGGAAGTACCCTAGTTCCTGTCCTTCTTTCCCCTAAGAGACCCCAGATTTAGACCTGCCTTCTCTCCTCACATGGGTCCTGCACTCTTGGTGGGCTCTGAGAGGAGAGAGAGGGAGGGAGACAGTATCAGAGTGCCCCTGGACATTACTCAATTGGAGTGCCTCAGGGTCCTCTTGGGGAAACCAAGGCAAGGTCATCAGGAGAGTTCTTTTAGCCACCCAAGCCTTGGTCTTGTGGTCAGGAAGCCTC
Source organism: Mastomys coucha (assembly GCF_008632895.1). Lineage (NCBI taxonomy): Eukaryota > Metazoa > Chordata > Mammalia > Rodentia > Muridae > Mastomys > Mastomys coucha. The sequence goes on along the minus strand of NW_022196906.1, from coordinate 104,586,786 downwards.
AGGTGACCCTCTACCTGGGACACCACTTGCTGTTCCTCTTGGAACTTTCTTAACCTTTACTGCCCTTGCTTCTCAGAACCTAGCATTTAGTAAGTGTTCCCTTCCCCAGGGTGTTAGATTAATGACTGGATGAGAAGATGGCCAGGGTAGTGACCAATCAAGGAAGTTATCCCAGGGCAGGCAGAGCTGAGATTTTGAGGGCTGGAGGCCAGGAACAACAGGAATGAGCACATAGCAATAGGAAATATAAGAAGCAAGCTTTTGCTGGGCGGTGGTGGTGCACGCCTTTAATCCCAGCACCTGGGAGGCAGAGGCAGGTGGATTTCTGAGTTTGAGGCCAGCCTGGTCTACAGAGTGAGTTCCAGGACAGCCAGGGCTACACAGAGAAACCCTGTCTTGAAAAAAAAAAAGGAAAAAGGAAGAAAGAAAGAAAAAGAAAGAAGAAGCAATTTCAGTGAATGTGGCAAGTCTTTCTCCCTCTTCCTCTCCCCCATTCTTCCTCTCTTGTCTCTCCCTCTCCCCTTTCTCTTTCTCTCTCTCATTCTGACCCGCCCCCACCCCTTCACCTTTAATCCCACCACTTGAAGGCAGAAGCAGTCAGATCTCTTGTGAGTTCCAGAGCAGCCTGTTCTACAAAGTGAGACCCTGTCTGAAAGAGGAGGGGGAGAGGCAACAGCAAGTTGTCCCAGGTAGGAAGCAGGACAGAGCTGCCATGGTGAACAAATGGGTAGAGCACACCTACCAGAGTGTCCTCAAGGAAGAAAAAGGAGCCCAAGAGGACCAGGAGACTGAGACAGCACCTGGCATGCTGGCACTTGGGAGGGTTAATGCAAAATAGCATGTAAATGAGCAGCCCCTCTGCAGGCTGGAGCATTGCGGGAACACACACACACACACACACACACACACACACACACACTAATGGGGAAACTGAGGATCACACAGAGCCTGGCAGGACAGGGAACCTGAGCTCAATTCTCCAAGTATGTCGGTAATGAAGGACTCAGAGTTTAGGTCAGAGTAGAAGCTCTTTAGTTTTGCTCACCTTTCTCTCTTTCCTTTTATCCTTGACCAGTGATCTCTCCTGTCTCATGGAAACTTACCAGGCCTCTCTGCTCCTCTACGCCCTTAGCTGGGTTCTATTTCTTCCTAGACCTCAGTTTAACTTTGTGCGCATGTGTGTGTGTATGTGTGCGTGCATGCATGCATATATACATGTTCGTGTACATGTAGGCTGAAGAAAGGCATCGGGTATATTTTATGTGTATTGGTGTTTTGCCTGCATATATGCATCATGTGCATGGCTGGTGCCTGGTGCCCACAGAGGCCAAAAGAAAGCATTAGATGTCCTGGAAGTGGAATTATAGTCAGTTTTGAGTCACCATGTGGGTGATGGTAATAGAACCCAAGGCTTCAGGAAGAGCATACAATGCTCCTAACCACTGGGCCACCTCTAGTCCCTCCACCAGTTTCACTATGTAGCCCTTGGTGGTCTGGAACTCATTATGTAGGCCAGGTTGAACTTGAACTCAGAGATCTGCCTGTCTGCCTTCTGAGTACCTGTCAGTTCCAAGAATTGAACTCAGGTTGTCAGCCTTAGTGACAGCATCCTTACCTGCTAAGCCATCTCACCAAACTTCCACTGTATTGGTTAAGCTAGACTGGCCAGTGAGCTTAAGGGCTCTGCCTGTGGTGCACCCTGCCCCTGACCTCTCAGAACTGAGGTTACAGATGCATGCCCTGGCTTTTATGGCCCTGGGGAATCTAAACTCACACGTGTGCAGGGGTGCTTTACCGGCTTAGTCAGATCCCTACATCTCTCAGTTACTTTTGGAACTCACAGTAGACTAAGCTGGCCTTGAATTAAGAGATCCAACTCAGCCGGGCAGTGGTGGCGCACGCCTTTAATCCCAGCATTTGGGAGGCAGAGGCAGGCAGATTTCTGAG
>NW_022196906.1:104572567-104584551 GCF_008632895.1 Mastomys coucha | reverse complement strand
TTTTGGTTTTTCGAGACAGGGTTTCTCTGTATAGCCCTGGCTGTCCTGGAACTCACTCTGTAGGCTGGCCTGGAACTCAGAAATCCGCCTGCCTCTGCCTCCCAGGTGCTGGGACTAAAGGCGTGCGCCACCACTGCCAGGCACCTTCTTTACTTTCTTAAATAAGCAAAAATACCCAGCTCTTGGTCCCTTTCACACCTGAGGGACAATTGGAATTTATTTCTTCCTGCCTTTGTTGCTAAGGTAATTGGAGGAGGGAACTTTAATGATAGAAAAATTAGCATAGAGCCTGGGGTTGGGGGAGAAAAGGCTGGTATCCTTGGGGTTGTTATGACAACTGAGGAGGTGACTGGGAAGTGTGTGATCCCCATGGAAACAGGGTCAGTTACTATGGAGACCATGGCAGGAAACTCTGTTTCCATAGTGATAGGACAAGGAAAATGGCTAAGGACTGAAGTGTTATGGGACCTTTAAGTCCTCCTCATCCTTCAGGTAAGGGGCAGAGGCTGGCCTGGACACCCAGGCACTCACACTACTCTGCTCAGTTGCTTCTGCTCCGCGGGCAAGTTATCATCTTCCAGCTTCATCCCATAGCCTATGGTTCTTACAGTGTAGCTAAAAGCCACCTTTGGCCTGACACTGCCCTCTCTCCTCCTGGAGAGATCTTAGGCTTGAGAAGCCGTGTTGTTCAGACCTATCCGACTCCAGTTCTTCCTGTCCACACCTGGAGGTGGAGATACCCCTGACTGAAAGGGATCGTCCATCTTGAGCTGTGATCACTCTTCCTTCTGCTTGGAATGCTTCCCCAGGGTATTCTACCTCCCCTGCCTAAGGCAGCAGGTTGGGATGGCCCTGGGGGGCCTCAACTCTTGCACTGAGCCAAGGGCTGCCTCTTCTTTCACTCATAGACAGGGATGGGAGGGTTTTCCTAGAATGGCAGGAGTTTGGGCTGACCAGAGCCCCTGGCCTGCAGCTCCCAGTCATCCCACCCTTTGGTAGATGGTATGGGTTCCACCAAGCTGGACCTGTTGGTGCACTCATTTAAGCCTTGTACTTGGAAGGCAGGGGCAGGCAGATCTCTCTGTGATTTTGAAGTCAGCTTGGTCTACATCATAAGACTCCGCCAGCCCCTACAAAAAGAGATAGCCAAGGCTCAGAGAGTTTTATATTAGGTAACAAGCCACACAGTGTTTAAACAGGGCCTGAGTTCCAAAACTCAAACCCTCAGCCACCAATCCCACTAGTAATTGATAATCCCTACCTGTGCAGTAGCGTGTTGTGTCTTCAAAAGGTTCTGGGCCTGACTAAGGGCATTTCTGAAAAGGAAACATGGAAAATAAAAGTGTGTGCAGCCCTGTGGGATGCGAACAGTACAAGCCATGCCCTTGGACTGGAGATGAGGGGCAACATATATACAGGACCTCCGATGTCAGAGGGAATCATTGATTGGCTCTGGAGGTGAAGCCTGTGCCAGAGTGGTGACTGACTGATTCCGTGGTGACTGACTGATTCCGTGGTGATGGTGATGGCCACTTGAGGCTTTCTGTACTGGGCATGAGCTCTTTCGCATAGCTTCATAGGCAGTGTGGTATCAGGCAGTTTAGTGGCCCCTGTCTCTCGGGTAGAAAGCTTTCTCCCAACCTGTGCCGCATAGACTTGCCCTCAGCCCACCTCTGAGTTCTAAGAGAGTGGCAGTTCCATGCCCAAGCAGGAACTATCTGTGCCTTGCTAACCCTTGGGAGCTCTTCCTCCCAGTATTCTTAGAGTGTGTTTGGGGCTGGTTGGGGACAGGTTGGGATGATGATCAGCATCCATCCTTCTAGAGACAGTGAACTCTATTTTCTCCCCCGTAGCAAGACCCAAGTACTTTCTCCTGGGCTGCCGGACTCTTGGGTGGGCTTGGCCTGTGTGGTTGTTCCTCATCTGTCCTTAGAGTCCCTTCAGAGCTGGAAAGGTCTGGAAGGAGCCAATAAGGCAGAGGTTCTGAGAGAGCAATACAGATCTCAAGCCCCACAGCCACAACTTCTAGGCTCTGGACCCTGTCACAAGCGGCGCAACCAACCATCTTGCTCCTGCCCTGCCTTCTGACCCCTGCTTCTATAGAGACTCTGATGTTTAGCACTATAGCTTCAAGCAATGACGTTCAGGTCAGAGCTGGCCCGAGGCCTCCCAGGGAGACCGAGTGAGGCCCAGAAGATGTGGACAGGCGGCTACTCCTACCACTTGTCCTGTGCATTGGAGACTCTTTCATGCCCCTTCAGAGTTCATGAAGCCTGCCTTGTTTGGCCTAGCCCTGAACCCTACTTGGCCCAATTTGAAGAGTTTTCAAGACTAGACAGGCCAAGGTCTAGAAAGCTGGAGTCATGGGGGGCTGGAGAGGCGGCACAATGCTTAAGAGCACTAGCTGCTCTTCCAGAGGACCCAGGTTCAATTCCCAGCACCCACATGTCTGTCTGTGGTTTGTTGGTTTGTTGTTTTCTTTTCCAAGACTTCCTAGCAATTTTCTTCCCCATCAACCAGAAGACCAACGTGCCAGATTCTGTAAAGCACAAATCTAGGATCTGACCCCCTCATACAGACAGACATGCAGGCAAACACCAATGCACATAATATATGTTAATGTATTAATAAATTAATATATTTATTAACATATTTATATAAAATATATAATATAAATGAAAGTTGGAAGTTGGACTCACCATGAGGAAGTTGGGAAATTCCCGCTTAAGTACCCCAAGCCAAGTCACTGAGGTAGTAGAGTGGGGTATAGAAGTCTGGGCCAGAGGGTATCAGGGGTCAGAAACTAGGCCTTGGGTATATCAAGGGCCTAGAGGGCCAAGCACAGCAGTTAGGCCTTTAATCTAGAGGTGAGAAAGGATCTGATTGGGGATTTCGGTTCCCCATATTTTGGGTCAAAGAAAACTGGTTTAACTAGGGTTAGTTAGGGATATAGATGGAAGACAGTGTTGGGATATTGTACATGTGTGTGTATGCATATGTACGTGCATGCATGCAGGTCTGTGTGTGGCATGTGTACATGGAGATCAGAGGTTGACTCCTCACTCTAATATTCTGAGACAGGCTCTCTCACTACACCTAAAGCCTATAAACTCGGCTGGCTGGCCTTCGAGCTCCACCAACCAGCCAGCCTCTGCCTCCCCTTAGCTGAGATTAGAACATGCACTGCTGATCCTGATTCTTTCTGTGGTGCTGGGATCTAAGCTCGGGTCTTTATGCTTCCATGCAAGCGTTCTGACTGAGCCATCTTCCCAGCCCAATGTTAGGTCATTTCTAAAACCAGAAAGGGTCTATGAGGCCACTAAGGCAGAAGTCAGGGTCAGATGGCCAGCTTCCCTGGCCTAAGACAGGGATCTGACTCCTTTAGCCCGAAAGGTGTAGCTGGAGCCAAGGTGCTGAGCGTTCTCTGAGGTTTTCCACTTCCCGGAACGGGTTTGGCAGAGGTCTTCTAGAAGCCCCAATGTCTCTGCTCTCCACCTCTCTATTGATAAAGTGTCTAAGAGGGTCACCTAAAGAAGGAAAGGTTGCTTTGGGTTCGTGGTTTGGGAGTTTTCCATCCATGGTTATCTGGCTCTGTTGCTCGTACGTATACCTGTGACAAGGCAGAGATAATGTGACAGAAGGGCAAGGCAGAAGAAAGCCGCTTTACCTTAAGTCAGACACAAAGAACGGGGAGAATACACACAGGTCAGCTCTAAGTGTTCAGGGACAAGATACAACTTCTTCATACCCTTCTGGTATGTCCCAGGGCACTTCCTCCTCCTCCCAGTAGCCTGGATTACAAACCTACCAGTGGGTAATGCATTGATGGTTAGAATCCTCCTGATCAAATTACTTCCCTAAAACCCCACTAAAGCCGGGTGGTGGTGTATGCCTGCCTTTAACCCCAGCATTTGGACTTGAGAGGTGGAAACTGGTGGCTCTCTGAGTTTGAGGCCAGCCTGGTCTACAGAGCATGTTCAGGACGGCCGGATCCTGTGTCAAAAAGCAAGCCAAACAAACAAACAAAATCTCCACTTTTTTTTTTTTTTTTTTTTTTGGTTTTTTTGAGACAGGGTTTCTCTGTATAGCCTTGGCTGTCCTGGAACTCACCCTGTAGACCAGGCTGGCCTCGAACTCAGAAATCCGCCTGCCTCTGCCTCCCAAGTGCTGGGATTAAAGGCGTGTGCCACCACTGCCCCAAAATCTCTACTTTTGCATTGCCTTCAACACAGGAGCCTTTAGGTTAACCATCCAGGTAAAATGGCTTCTCAGCATCTGGGTACCTGGGTCTCCTGGTTGATGGGAAAGGAGATTGCTAGGATGGCTTGGGAAGGTAAACAAGCGAAACCTGACAACAACTAAAACCAGGCCAGGGGAGATGTCAAAGCAGGGGGCCAGAGTCAGGCTCCTGAGAACCCATGGAAAGGGAGCATGGCATCACATGTTTGTGACCCTAGTGTTTGGGCTTGAGAGACCTTGTCTCAAAAAAATAAGGTGAAGAGTGATAGAGTCATACAGACATAGAGCTCTACACACATACACGCAAGCATGCACACACACCCATGCAGGCACACATGCATGCTATAAATAATAGATAAAATGGGCAAAGAAGACATCCAGACACAGTGGAGAGCTGCTCCCACTAGGTTTTGGGGAGCCTGCCCCAGCTCTGCTGGCATCTATCCAGGTCAGGGCATGCCACATGGAAGCCACAGGTAGCATAAACAAGCCAGCCATCCTCCAAACCAGTGCTTCTCAGCCTTTCTCGGGATTGCCTAAGACCTTCAGAAAACACAGATATTTGTATTACGATTCATAACAGTAACAAAATTACAGTTATAAAGTAGTAATGAAAAAAAATTTTTTTTATTTTTATTTTTTTATTTATTTATTTATTTATTTTGGTTTTTCAAGACAAGATTTCTCTGTGTAGCCCTGGCTGTCCTGGAACTCAGAAATCTGCCTGCCTCTGCCTCCCAAGTGCTGGAATTAAAGACATATGCCACCACTGCCCAGCAACGAAAATATCTTTATGCTGGAGGGGGGCACCACACCACAAGGAACTGTTGTAAAGGGCCCCAGCATTAGGAAGGTTGAGAAGCACTGCTCTATAAAGTTCTGGAGATCCCTATCAGGTGTGAAGTCCCCGCCCCTAGGAGCAGTCTCTGGCCCTGTGAACACTGAATGTCATTTCTCCTTCTCCAGTGTAGTTCTGGGCTCTTCTAACCTGGGAAAGGTGATTGATTGCCAGATGTGGGGAGGGACCCATGTACAGGCCAGGTCCCACCTCCATGTCCTGGAAATGGCATTAAGTTAGAGCAAATAAGAGCAAATGGCGGGGAAGTGGGAGGCAACAGGGGTTTGTTTTGGTTGTTTTTGTTTGTTTCTTTGTGTTTTGGAGGGGAAACTGGGAATGGAGAAATTTACATGTAAATAAAGAAAATAAAAAAATAAAAAAAAAATTAAGAAAAAAAAAAAAGAGCAAATGGCTAGCTGTCCCACTAAGCAAAAGACCCGTGGAATCCAGGAGGGTGGCCAGATCCTGGGAAGGAGCAAAGATATGGGTGAGCCTTGCATATTCCCCTAGGCTTGAGGTATCAAGCCGGGTCAGGAAATATGGGTACTTTGAACGAAGGGTACCTGGCACTCCAATAGTAAAGATGGCACCCAGGGCAATGTCACCCACTACATATGCCATAGGCCCTGCCCACAGCATCTTAGCAGCCCAGGGTGCCCCAGGGCCCCTCCACATCCCTGCGGTCTGCTGGGAGGAAGCGGTCGCCCTCCCCCACCGTGACTCTGCGCTTCCTGCCCCGGCAAGGGCAGAGGAAACGTTTTTTTTTTTTGTTTTTTTTTTCTGTTGTTCACACCATAGTTTCCTTGGCGGCGCCCATACACGGGCTCAGCCACTACCCACCCCACTTGCCCATGGAGCCAACTCTGGGGCCTGGGGCCCAGGTAAACAGCAGGGGTGGGTGGAGGTTCCAAGGCAAGGGTGGGCTGTTGTGCAAGGATGCTGCAGTGTTAGGTGCCTGCCGTCCGACAGTGTGTGTGTGTCCTGGGACCCCATAGCGCCAGAAAGTTTTCAGGAGGTGGTGGCTGTAGAACTAGGCAAGGGCCGCAGGACAGGACACGGGCCAAGGCTCTGGGTAGATAGCAGGTAGCTATGAATGGGAGATCAGCGGTAGCACTTAGAGCCACGCCCCACTTAAGCTCCTCCTCTGCCTGTGTCAGGTCTCTGTGGTCCCAACCATTAGAAAGGTGGGAACAAAGACTGAAGGTCCTGGAGGTGACCTGTCCACACCACAGTCCTCTGGTTCTGACTTTCCACACTCCTGTCCTGTGTCCTGCTTGACCTATCCCCTCCTCCTTTCTCCGTCCCCATCAGTCCACCTAGAATCCATCTATCCTCTAGAACTCCACCTGTGGATACCTTTCTCCTCGCTTCAGTGGGATTCTCTTCTCTTCCCTTCCCTTCCCTTCCCTTCCCTTGCGAGACAGGGTTTCTCTGTATATCCCTGGCTGTCCTGGAACTCGCTCTGTAGACCAGGCTGGCCTCAAACTCAGAAATCCACCTGCCTCTGCCTCCCAAGTGCTGGGATTAAAGGCGTGTGCCACCACTGCCCGACTCCTCTCATTCTCTTGAACTCTCCTTGTCAACAGAAGGACCTCAGCTACCTGCAGCAATGGCTGAAGACCTTTGTGGGTGTCTTCGAGAAAACTATCTCGTTATCTTCCCTGGAACCTCGAAGGTAAGGCTGAGCCTGCATAGAGGCCAGGGCCAGGCAAGTAGGACTGCCCTTGGCACTCCAGCGTCTCTCTCCACTCTTCCAGGCCAGAAGAGGCAGGTGCGGAAGTGCCTCTGCTACCCCTAGATGCCCTACATGCGCTAGCAGAGCAGCTAGACCAGGACAACCTGGAACAAGCCCTGCTGTTGCTGAAGCTCTTCATCATTCTCTGCAGGTGGTTTCTCCCTGGGATCCTCCAAGGGTGGGCAGAGGCACGGATGTATTGGCCCCGGGGGTGAGGGAGACTAGAACATTAGCATGACTTCTCCTGTGCTTCACCCCTAACCCCAGGAACCTGGAGAATGTAGAGGCTGGTTGGGGCCAGGTACTGGTGCCCCGTGTGCTGGCATTACTCACTGGATTGATGGCTGAGGTGAGAGGCCTACCTGGATAGGGCAGAGGCAGCTGCTGCAGGTATGGCTGACTAACCCTCCCTCTATTCTCTCTCCCACGCCTCAGCTGAAAGGATCCCCATCATCACAGGAGGGCCGTGGGACCCAGCTAGAGAATGTGGCCCTGCATGCTCTGCTCCTTTGTGAAGGCCTCTTTGACCCCTACCAGACTTGGCGGCGCCAGCTCAGTGGGTGAGACCCAGCCCTCAGACAGGGTGACCCGCAGGAGGCCCGGGGGAGGAAAAGGATGGGATCCTTGGTCTGAAGCCTTAGCCTGTGTGCAGGCTGGAGGAGAATGACCAGTGACCTGACCAAGAAGCGGTGAGAGTTCAGCTGATGGATCCCAGTGCCAGGCTTCACCCCAACTCTCCCCACCCCCACCCCCACCCCCCAGGGAAGTCATCAGCTCCAAGGAGAAGAGCAAATACAAGTTCCCTCCGGCCTCTTTGCCCTGTGAATTCGGAGCCTTCTTCCAAGGTTAGGCTCCACCCTTACTTCCCCAGGCCCCACCTGGTCCTGCCCGCAAACCTTGTTGCCTAATCCCATGCACCAGACAGGAACTTCTTAGTGGCCTGGCCTGAGACACCCGAACCTCTAACAGCCAAGTAGAAGTTTAGAGGTAGAGAAAAGGCAGGCCTGGACAAAGTCACTTTTTCCTAGGCTGGGATGGGGACTTTCTCTCAGGTGGGATGTTGACCTGTCCCCTCAATATCCCATCTTCCTTCACTCCTGGCTCCTCCCGGGCACTGTTCCCTGTCCAGTCTCTCTGCCCCTCTAGCCTCCACCCAGGCTCTATCCCTCCTCCAGACCCTGTGTGCAGCAGCTATCCCCCTGCTTCCTTATTCCTGGAGGAGTGAAGCCCAGAAGCCCTTCTGGCCATTTGTTCCCCCTGGCTTTATTCGTTAACTTGTTCATTCGTCTTCTCTTCTGGGCCCTACCTCTCCTCTCAAGAGAGATAGTACCCAGCACTTGAGCAGGAAGTGGCTGGACAGAGACAAGCAGGGCTGCGGGAGGGTGGATCCTTTTGGATCATTTAGCAAGTCAGTAGTACATGACCCCAGGAGAGGAGAACTGGGGGGGGTCGGGGGGGTTAGGGGTACCTGGAACCCTGCCTCCATCTCCTACAGCCTAGGCACTCCTAGGACCATCTAGATTTGTTCCCTCCCTCCCCTGTTTGTAGGACCCTCCAGTGGCAGCCTGACATCCTCAGGATTGATGCTTATTCCTCCCCACTCCTGTCCCCATCCCTATCCAGTCCTTCCTGGTCCGCCCTGTGACTCAGGCCTGGACCCTTCTGCCAGCTAAAGTGTCAGTTCATTGCCCAGCACAGCACCTTTTCCAGCTTAGCTGGACAGGGCCACATGTGAAGCTGTGGAAGCCCCCACTACTCCCCCGTGTAGCCTGGTCCCCAGATCAGAGCACTGTCACCTCCTGCTGTGACAGTGGCAGAAGGAACAGATTTGCATCTGAGAAGCCAGACCTTGGGTCTCTGGGTGGCTGTGTGTCACTCTGGGACGCTCTCCCTTTTGGACATTGGATCTAGGAAGCTGCCTAGGTTCTTGGGCTGGACCATATGTCCCTTAAGCACCACTGTAGCCTCCAATCCCTCTAGCATACAGCCATGCCATTTTGGACCCAAAGCAGGACAAGGTCTCCTCCCTTAGGACTCTTACTAGGCTCAGCTTCTGCCCCACATCCCTATGTTGGGATATCCTACCTCTTGTGCAGTCCTTTGGACCATAGTCCTACAATCTTGGTGACATTGTCCTGCCTTGCCTACTACCCAGAGAACCTGCAGGATGCAGAGCGTTTGCCTCCCACGCTGCTGTTGCGGCTCATCCACCTCTTTGGTGCCATCCTTGCAGGAGGGAAGGTATGTTGGGTAGTGAGTCTGTCGACCAGGGGGGCAGTCCTCTCAGCACTTTGCTTCTAGGTGAGTCTACGGCCATTTTTTTCCTCACCCATAGGAGAATGGGCAGATGGCCGTGAGTGCTGGCTCTGTGCAGGGACTGCTAGGTGTGGTGCGGGGCTGGGGCCGTGGCCCTGCTCAGGACCTCCAGCATGTGCCACTGGCTCTGAGAGCACTGGTGGGTGCAGTGCATGTCCTGCATGCTAGCCGAGCACCACCCCGAGGACCAGAACTCCGCACTCTGCTTGAGGGCTACTTTCACATTCTTAATGCTGACTGGCCAGCTAGTCCAAATTCAAGCCCTGAAGAGGCCCTTGTCACCCTGCGGGTCAGCATGCTCGGTAGGTATGGGCTCCCAGGCCCTGGGGGAGGGGAATGTCCATGAGGTGGTGGAAAGGCAGGGCTGGGCAGGAGGGTGTTTAGGGGTACCTGTAGGGGAGTCTGACTTGGATCCCTGCACAGATGCCATCCCCATGATGCTGGCGTGTGAGGACCGGCCAGTGCTACAAGCCACCTTCCTTAGCAACAATTGCTTTGAACATCTTATTCGCCTCATCCAGAACAGCAAGGTGGGTGGGGTTCCACCTGGAGGTTGGAAGGCCTGGAACCCAGGGAGAATCACATAGAAATCCCAGGTCCACTACTGAGCAAACATGGCTGTGGCCTGTGTTCAGTGGGAGGGCTTGGAGCCTGGGCAAGGTTTGTCCCTTTGGGTTTTGGCCCTATTCTGCTAGGAGAACTTTGTCTAGGACTGTTTCCCACTGGTGCAGAACCCCGGCAGCTCCCTCAGTCCTGTTCTAACCTCTCCTCATCTCCTTCTCCTCTACTTTGCCCCTCCCCACAGCTTTACCTGCAGGCCCGGGCGCCCCCTGAGGGGGACAGTGACCTGGCTACCTGGTTACTGACTGAGCCCGATGTCCAGAAGGTACCACCCTGGGGCTGAGCAGCTCCGGCAGCACCTCCCTTGGCCACCCACCCCTGGGCTCCTTCTCAGACCATTTCCTGTATTCTGGAGTGGTGGATAAGTAGATAATGTTGAGGCTTGACATACCTGGCAGTGAGGGTGACTCTCCCGTGTCCCCTTACCCCACTTTTCAAGGTCCTGTCCTAAAGACGAAACAGGAAGTGGTCTTTTGCTTACCTGGTGTTAGAATCGGGTGTTGGGTGTGGCTGGAAGGAACCTTCGAAACTCTTTACCACCTACCCCATCCCCTACTTCTCAGAAGGAGACACAGAAGTTCAGACACTAAGAGGTTTGGTGTTATCACCTACTAAGGCAGGGGTACCCGAGGGGCCATTTTTTCTGTGGCTCCTGATTCCTATACTAAACAGATCTGGCTTCTTAACATATGTCACAGGCCTCGCCATCCCAAGGGGCTTAGAAACTGCAGGTTGTTAGTGTGTGTGTCAGCGTGTGGGCTGCAGTAGCATCTATGCCCTGATCCGGCACCTTGTGGTAGAGGACTCTACTGGCTTTACATCTGGGCCCCCAACCCTCCAGAGCCTCTGCTTTGGCCTTGTTTTCATGAGGGAACTCACATGTTTACTGCCTATTGTGACTTTCTACCGAGCTCACCTGTCCATTCAATTCCAAATCAGGTACTTCTAGGTGACTCCCCTGACCCTTGACTTTATTTACAGGTCAAGAAGAGGGAAGGTTGTCTGAGTTCACATTTGGGGGTGGGGAGGACTTGGTAGAGCTGGGAGCAAAGGGCCCATAGGGCTAAACCATGGCTTAGCACTTGTTACCAAGCTCTCAGCCCCTCACTCTTAGTCTGAGCTAAGCTGAGCCACAGTGTCCTCACTGATTTAGGGGATGGGGGGCAAAGTAGGATTTAGAGATCTCGAAGGTTCTTCTGCCTCTAATGCCCTGTGATTGATGGCCCCAATACCCCCGAATACCTGTCAATCATCATGGGTGATGGGACACTCGATGGCTTGCTTGCACGTGTGTGTCTAACTTGGGTGGGGTTGTGTGGACTAGTACCCGTAAGCCCACCAGAGAACAGGAGGGGTGCAGAGGCAGTGTACACCACTGGTCTGTGCCAGAGGCCCTTCCCAGCCTGAGTGCCTTTCCAGGCCTCTTTGTCTGGCAACCTTGCCCAACTCTGCCCTGGCCTGGTCTTTATGAGGCAACTCATATGATAACAGCCCTGGAGGACTGTTAACTGCGGCCATTGCAGTGTGAGCTGTGGCTTAGCCATACCTGTCAATGCCCTGAGATGAGACCTCTACATTGTAGGCCTCGAGGGCTATCCCAGGAGCATGAGATACGAGAGCACTCTAGTTCAGGGCAACACAGCTTGTGTGGCAAGGAGAGGGCCTGGTGTTCACAGGGGACTGCTGATCCAACAGATGCCCCGGACCATGGTGTACCTGGCCCTGCACCCCTTTTACTGTTAAGTCCTGCCAGCTGTGACCCCCTGGCAGCTATGTCTCCTGACTTCCCCTCTACCCCAAGGTGCTTGACCAGGACACCGATGCCATTGCAGTCCACGTGGTCCGAGTGCTGACCTGCGTCATGAGTGGCTCCCCTTCGGCCAAGGTGAGGATGCTTTAACTTCTGTGACTGGAGAAGGTCAGAGGGGGAGGTCATTGTTCTTGTGTTTCCAAAACCGGCCTGTCACTCTTGTTCCCTGGAGAACATGTGATTGCCGTTATCGCTGGGGTGTGGTTTGACACGCTTGGTCGGTCATCAGTATGTCCTGGAAGTTGGGTGTCCTGGGTCAAGGCCACATAGGGAAAGGACATTTGTGAGCTGACCATCTTCTGTAGCCTTTTGAGATGAATACAGGCCACAGGCCACTCCATCCTCTGTGTTGTTGTTGCTCTTTCTTTTCTTTTCTTTTCTTTTCTCTTCTTTTCTTTTCTTTCTTTCTTTTTTTTTTTTTTTTT
>NW_022196906.1:104556187-104572552 GCF_008632895.1 Mastomys coucha | reverse complement strand
TGTAGACCAGGCTGGCCTCAAACTCAGAAATCCGCCTGCCTCTGCCTCCCAAGTGCTAGAATTAAAGGTGTGTGCCACCACTGCCCGGCGTTGTTGCTCTTTCTGTACTGTGATCTAAGGCAGAGCTAGCGAAGGCATTCCACAAGGGAAGGGGTCCCATGGGTGTGAGTTGCCCACAGAACCCACAGCTTTGCTCACTTCCATGCTACTTTTCAGGAGGTGTTCAAGGAACGCATTGGCTACCAGCACTTGCAGGAGGTCCTGCAGAGCCACGGGCCCCCCACCCACCGGCTGTTGCAGGAACTACTCAACATGGTGAGGACCTGGCTTGGGACCTGGGTCCCAAAGGCAGCTGGCTTGAGCCAGTTCCCTACCCTGGAGGACTGTTAATTATGGCCAGAGCAATGTGAGCTGTGGCTTACCCATACACGTCAGTGCCCTGAGATGAGACCTCTACACTCTAGGCCTCACGGGCTATCCCAGGGACATACAATTGACAGCTTGGCCATACTAGGCTACAAGCAAAGCATGGAAATAGTAGGGCTGATTACTTGGTTTAGTGATCCTGATCATCCACCTTTGGCAGGGCACCAAGATGGGGCGGCATATGTTGCTTTCCCACATGTACGCAACAGGAAGTGTCATAGCTGGCAAGGGGCCACCATTGACCTGGGATTGTCACCTTCTTTCCACCTACAGGCTGTGGAGGGTGACCACAGCATGCATCCGCCTCCACCAATCCGCAATGAGCAGCCAGTGCTGGTGCTGATGCAGTGGCTACCAGCATTGCCCACAGCTGAGCTGCGCCTCTTTCTAGCACAACGCCTCTGGTGGCTCTGTGACAGCTGCCCTGCCAGCCGCACCACGTGTGTGCAAGCAGGCCTGGTGGGCTACCTGTTAGAAACACTTAACACAGGGATAGCCCTGGGAGCCCGCTGCCAGGAGCAGCTGTTAGCCTTGCTGCAAGCTCTGGGTCGCGTGTCACTAAGGCCCTTAGAGCTGCGTCGCCTGCTGCGCCCACCACCAGGGCTGGACTCAGAGTCATGTGGAACTGGATCTCAGAAGGCTCAACATGCAGGTGCCATCATCCGAGCGCTGTCAGGCATGGCCCGGCACCGGGGTCCAGCACGTGCCCTGCACTACTTTGACCTCACGCCCAGCATGGCTGGCATCATGGTGCCGCCTGTGCAGCGGTGGCCAGGAGCCGGCTTTACCTTCCATGCCTGGCTATGTCTACAATCCTCAGAGGCAGCTCCTACCTCATCTCCTAGCCGGCCCCTCCAGCGAAAACAGCTGTACAGGTGGGTAACTGCCAAGGGCTAGGGAACCATGGCCCTGGTGAGCAGGAAAGAGCAGGCATAACCAGCTTGCTTGCCCCCAGCTTCTTCACCAGCAGTGGCTCAGGGTTCGAGGCTTTCTTCACGGCAGCTGGCACCCTGGTGGTAGCCGTGTGCACACGGAAGGAGTACATGACCGTGAGCGTGCCCGAAGTGTCCTTCGCTGATTCTACCTGGGTGAGTTCCCATCCCTCTCACGTGGCCCAGTATGGGGTGAGAGCACCAAGAGTCAAATACCGCTTGAGCCATCGTAGCTTCTCTTCTAGCACTGTGTGGCCATTGTCCATGTGTCTGGGCGCCGACCCTTCAGTCAGAATCTGGTCAATGTCTTCAAAGATGGCCATCTGGTCAAGACAGCACCTCTTCGCTTCCCCTCCCTCAGTGAGGTATGCCAGGCAGGATTTGGGAGGCCATGGGTCAGTTGGAGGGACTTGGACCAGTGTGACCTGAAACCCTGTGTGTCTTCAGCTTGTACTGCTCTGAAGTACATAGTTTGGGGAGTCCTCATGAGCTGGATCTAGGTGGAATCCCAGGCTTTGCTGGGACCTGACCGGTCTCCCAATCTTGACCCTGCAGCCTTTCTCCTCCTGCTGTATTGGTTCTGCTGGGCACCGCACAACAACGACCACCACAGGGCTCCCCGCGTCATCAGTCTCCATGGCCTTGTCTCACACTCACCCCTCCCTCACCCGCTCCCAGTCAGTCCCAGCCTCCACAGGCCTGAGCTGGGGGTCTGGGCCGGGGGTCCCTCTGCAGGAGGGCAGCATCAGCTCCACCCTTGCAGGCACCCAGGACACCCGGTGGGGAAGCCCCACATCTCTGGAGGGCGAGCTGGGGGCTGTGGCCATCTTCCATGAAGCCTTGCAAGCACCTGCTGTCCAAGGCCTGTGTGTCCTGGGTATGCAGCACCTGCCATCTGTCATCCCCCCTGCCTCTACCCCATTGTCCCGATTCCAAGGGCATCAGATTTGCAAAGTACTCAGGGGTACCCAGGGAAGATGGCAACCCTGGGAACCTGTCCTCCGGGCAAGTAGGGGAGGAGGCAAGCCATGGAGAGGGTTTGGCCAGAAGACCTAAGGTCTAAAGGTTCAGTCTTTCCTCTCTAGGGCCCAATGAACCGGCACCCTTCAAGCCTGAGGGTAAACTGCAGGAGCTTGGCGCCAAGTTGCTCCTGCATTATTCACCGCAGGTATTTAGGGATGAGGAAACGGCCAATGCCTTCTGGCTCTGCCCTCTGGCTCTCACTTTCAGTCTGTCACTCCCTTCTTCATTTGATGCAGGCCTGTAAGAACAATATCTGTCTGGACCTGTCCCCTGGCCATGGGCTGGATGGACGCCTGACAGGACATAGGGTGGAGACGTGGGACGTGAAGGTATGTGCATATATGTGTATAGTGTACACAGGGTGAGTTGGAGCAGTGTTGGGCCCTGGCAGGGTTTGGGAGACCAGTTCGAGAGACCCATATTTTGAGTCCAGGCTTAAGGCAAGACGCTGGTTGGGAACTGTCCCCTCATCCCTGACCCCTCCTCCCAGGATGTGGTGAACTGTGTAGGCGGCATGGGTGCCCTGCTGCCCTTGCTGGAGCGAGTGGCTGTGCAGCCCCAGGAGGCCGAGGCAGGTCCATGTGAAACGCACGACCTTGTAGGACCTGAACTGACCTCAGGCCGCAGCACTCAGGGCCTGCTTCTTCCGCTGAGCAAGTCTTCAGGTGAGTGCCCTTCACGCCATGATTCGGAGGAGAAAGTCTTGGTATGGTGGTGGGGATTGTGCGTGAGGTAGTGGCTTCTGGCATACCTCTGACCAACACCTGCCCTCTTCCTGGTGGCCGGCAGAGGAACGGATGGAGAGGAATGCAGTGGCCGCCTTTCTCCTGATGCTTCGGAACTTCCTGCAGGGCCACACTGTGAATCAGGAAAGCCTGATGCAGTGCCAGGGGCCTGCCATCATAGGGGCCCTCCTGCGCAAGGTGAGGCATGGCGGACAGGTGGAGAGACAGGGCAGGACCTTCTGGACAGTGGGGCCTAAGTGGGTAGGTTTGGTTGTGACGATGTGGGCAGGAAGGTGGTTCAGGTGACTGGCAGGGGAAGTTGGGCTGTAGCCTGGCCTGGAGGTTGTATTTCAGAGATGGCAGCCACCCTGAAAGGCTGCGAGCAAGGATGATTCTTCATGCCTGCTGCTGGCAAAACTGGAAACTGAGTGGTTGGGACAGCAGAGAGACAGAACCTGACATCTCAGCTAGTTCTGTTTCCTTCAGGTCCCCAGTTGGGCCATGGATATGAACGTGCTCATGTCTGCCCAGCTGCTGATGGAGCAGGTGGCTGCTGCTGATGGCAGTAGGCCCCTCCTCTACCTGCTCTACCAGCATCTGCTCTTCAACTTTCACCCCTGGACCCTCAGTGACTTCGCTGTGCGCTTGGGTAGGTGAGGGGCTTGGGAAAGAGGCCTGGATACAGGGCAAGCAGGGTGAGAAGCCACAGCCTCGCTCTATAATCTGAGACCTAGAGGGCAGAGCTCTGCCCTGGAAGGTGTGAAAAAGCTGTCTGCTGATGCCCACTCAGGTCACATCCAGTACATGTCTAGCATACTCCGTGAGCACAGACAGAAACTTCGGAAGAAATACGGAGTTCAGTTCATCCTCGATGCTCTGCGCACACACTACAGGTTAGGCTGGTGGGTCCAGGTGGATGTTAGAGGTCCAGCTCAGCAGAAATTGCTATGGGGACAGGATGACATGCTGCCCCAGCTTACCTGCCTGTATTCCCTGATTTTGCCCCACTGGCTGTGCTTGTTGGACCTGCCAGCCCACAGCGGGAGCGCCCCCTTGCGGCAGACGACCTGCGTACGGTACAGACTTCTCTTTTGGGTCTGGTGCGTGAGTTCCTGGTCCGGAACTTCTCTGTGGATGACATGCAGGTCGTATTGAGCTTTTTGGCAGCCACCAGTGACGATGGCCAGGTAAGACTGGAGGTCAGGAGGGTGAGGCTTGGTTGAGAGGTGTATGGGTCAGCTAGGGAACCCATCCTAAGGTGACATTCTGTTTATCCTCAGGTGGTGGGCACACTGGACCTGTTGCTGGCCCTGCTTCAGGGTTCTCCAGTGCAAGAGCTCTTGGCCAGCTTCCTATTGGAGCTAGGGAACCTTGAGGTGCTGCTTACACTGCTGGTGCGGCCAAAGTCAACGCCCCTTTTGACAGACAGGGTCTGCAAGGTGTGCCCAGCCCCCTCCTGACCTTTTAATCCCATTTACTGAGGCTGCAGGATAGAAGCTAAGGAAATGTTAAAGCCACTTTCACAGGCCTCTTCTAGAGCCACACATCTGTGCAGTGGCCTCTCCTATGTTAAGTCCTCTGTGATGACAGCCCCTTGGTCTCCTTCCCACAGATCTTGCGAAGACTGCAACAGAATGAACGGTTACCTGAGCAGAACCGCCAGAGGCTCCGGCTGCGCGACTGTGGTCTCCTGGGGCTTGTTGCCAGCTTGCCAGAAGGGAGCATCTCTCCCCAGCTCTGCCAGGGCCTTTATAAGCTGTTTGTAGGGACAGGTAGGACTTGGCTGGGACCAAGAGGCAGATAAAGATGGAGGAGACAGTGTTAGAATGCTTGCCTAGCATGCACTGGGCCTTGGGTTTAATCCCCAACACAGAAAAATAAAACATACAAAAGACAGATGCGGGGGGGGTGGTGGTAAGGGGCAGCGGCATCTGTTGGGATAGGGCTGGTGGAAGGAGGGAGTGTTCACACGGGGACATGATTGAGGTAGTCCCCTTTACTGTGTCAGTCCCTCAGGCTGTATCACCAGACTGCCTGAATCTCTCAGATTTGTTGGCTGTTGTACAGCTATCCCTCCAGGCTGACCTCAGCGTCCGCCTAGACATCTGTCGTCAGGTAAGAGAAAAAGTGTGGGAGATTAAGGGGTGGCTTCTGCACCCTGGAGCTCCTTTTGCCTGTCTGGGATGGGGCACCTTTGTAGTTCCCCGCTGGGGATGAGGATCTAGAGAAGGAGCCAGATGACCTCCCTCATATTTGCTGTACCCCTGGTTCGACAGCTCTTTCACCTCATCTACGGACAGCCAGACATCGTTCGGCTGCTGGCCCGACAAGCTGGTTGGCAGGATGTGCTGACCCGGCTCTATGTCCTCGAGGCTGCCACAGACAGTGGTCCCCCACACTTTCTCCCAGAGCTGCCGACCTCCTCAGAGCTGGCCCTCTCTCCGCCGCCGCCCCCTGAGTTGCCTGCGGAGTCTTCTGATGTCTTCCTGCCTTCAGAGTCCCCTTGCCCTGACCCGGATGCCTTCTATCATGCCCTCTCCCCGTTCAGTACACCCTTTGACCTGGGTCTGGAAAGGGCCAGCATTGGCTCAGGCAATGCTACTGCTGGCGGCAGCAGCAACGGGACTATAACTCCATCCAGCCAGCCTGGCACACCCTCCCCGCTGGATGGACCACGGCCCTTTCCTACTGCCCAAGGCCGCCACAGCTCCAGTCTCTCCAACGTGCTGGAGGATGGCAGTCTGCTAGAGCCCACCATCAGTGGGGATGATACCTCCAACACGAGCAACCCCCAGGTGAGGCGGCCACCTTCTGACATTGCACTGTGTCTGGAGAGGTCACCTCAGGAATGTAGAGTTGGCAGTGTGACCTTTCCAAAGATGGGGTCTAATATCAGGGCTGATACTCGCATGCAGTTGTGTTAGGCACACTGCCACATAGGGCCCAGGCTTTATAGGGCCTACGGATAGACCTTCTCTAGAGGAACAGGCGGTGCTCTTAACTGCTGAGCCACATCTCTAGCCCCACTTCTCTTGGAGAATTCCTAGGCAGACTTGAAAGACTTAGGGTAAGAAGGCCTTTGTGAATATATCCTCTCTGAAGTCCAACAGAACCCCAGGTTTTCCCCCAGAGTTCAGACGGCGGCTGAAGCCATTAGGCCATTTTTCTAAGGCCTTGGTGCCAGTCTGGCTGTCTGCGGAATGCTGCCACTCATCATTCCTGCTAGTGGGTAGACAAGGGGTGCTGAGCAGGAACCCCTCCCTCTGCAGCCCATAGCCCACACTACCTTCCTGTCCCCACAGCAAACCCCTGAAGAGGAGCTGTGCAACTTACTCACCAACGTGCTCTTCTCAGTGACGTGGCGGGGTGTAGAGGGCAGTGCCGAGGCCGCCTGGCGGGAGCGTGGCCAGGTCTTCTCTGTGCTTACCCAGCTAGGGGCCTCAGCCACACTTGTGCGACCACCGGACTGCATCAAGCGCAGGTAAGAGGGATGCTTCAGGGGGTGATGGGTCTCTGGGAGCCAGGAGATTTCAAGATAGGTACTGAGTCCCTCTCTCGGCCAGCCTCCTGGAGATGATGTTAGAGTCAGCCCTGACCGACATCAAGGAGGCTCCCCCAGGAGGCCTGGCCAACCTTTCCCAGCAGGCACTGTGGCTGCTCCGTTTACTGCAGGATTTCCTGTGTGCTGAGGGCCACGGTAACCAGGAGCTATGGAGTGAGAAGGTGCGACTATTGGGAGGGGTGGGAGCCACAAGCATTTCGTCCTTATAATCTGAGGGTGTTTAGTCTAGGAGATGGGAGGGTACACAGGGCAGTCTTGGATACATCAGCAATGGTATCTATAAGCCTGTCAGCCCAAGTGTTAGGCGGATGACAGTGTTGGAGTTGGGGAGGGGTATACCTTACAGTGAGGGCAGTGACCTTGACTCAAACCTTACTTAGCCTCCAGCACAAACTTTACCTTGTTTTCTCCCCCTATATTCCTGTCCTTGTATGGCAACATGCTGGAAATATGTTCTATGTGGCAGCTCTTTGAAGGTGTGTGCAACCTGCTTGATCGCCTGGGCGCCTGGCCACATCTCGCCAATAGCACGGCAGACCTCCGGGAGATGGCACAGATCGGCTTACGTCTTGTGCTTGGATACATCCTATTGGAAGACCCACAGGTGAGCGTGCAGGAGGGCAGCAGAGGTGGAAGTCTAGCTAGTGGGGGTCTAGCAATTGGTACCACTCTCATTGCCTTGCACCTACAGCTGCATGCCCAGGCCTATGTGAAGCTGCATACACTGCTTCAGACCGCAGTGCCAACCCGCCGGGAGGAGGCGTGCTATGTGCTCTCCAAGCTGGAGGCAGCGCTCAGCCGGGCGCTGAACGCCTCTTCCTCTGAGACTGAGCATGCGTCAACAGCTCTGGCTGCCTCTGAGCGCTGTTCGTGGTTGGTGCCACTGGTCCGCACGCTGCTGGACCGTGCTTATGGGCCCCTGGGACTGCAGTGGGGGCTGCCCTCCTTACCACCCACCAATGGAAGCCCCACGTTCTTTGAGGACTTCCAGGCTTTTTGTGCTACACCCGAATGGCGCCACTTCATCGACAAGCAGGTGACTGAAGGAGGGAGGGATGGAGGAAGAGGAATGGGTGCTAGGGCACACTTCGAGCATTGGCCTCTCCCTGCCAATCCTCCAGGTTCAGCCAACTATGTCAAAGTTCGAAATGGACACATATGCTAAGAGCCATGACCTCATGTCAGGCTTCTGGAATGCCTGCTATGACACACTCATGAGCAGCGGGCAGCGGCATCAGCGGGACCGTATCCAGAGTCGGCGGGCCTTCCAGGTGTGCAGCCCAAACGAGGGGATACTCATCTATATGGCTGGAGACTAATAGGGCAGGGTAGAGAATTGGAGAAACAGCAGCCAGTGAGATTGACCTATCCTCCCATCACAGGAGCTGGTCCTAGAACCTGCCCAGCGCAGGGCTCGCCTGGAAGGACTGCGCTACACCACGGTACTGAAGCAGCAGGCAGCACAGCACTCAACAGCCCTGCTCCATTGGGGGGCACTGTGGCGCCAGCTTTCTAGCCCCTGTGGGGCCTGGGCACTAAGGTGGGTTGGGCTTGGTAGAAAAGGAGCCCTGACTCTGAGTGCCAGATTGCCTTTGGCTCTCTGCTCAGGGTCTTGAAAGTAATGCAAAATGAATAAAATAATCTCAGCTGGGCTGTGGTGGGACACACCTTTCTTTGTTTTGTTTTGTTTTTCGAGACAGGGTTTCTCTATATAGCCCTGGCTACCCTAGAACTCACTCTGTAGACCAGGCTGGCCTCAAACTCAGAAATCTACTTGCCTCTGCCTCCCACGTGCTGGGATTAAGGGCGAGCGCCACCCCTGCCCAGCAGTACACACCTTTCATTCCTAGCACTTAGGAGGCAGAAGCAGGCTGATCTCTTTGAGTTCAAGCGCAGCCTCATTTACAGAGCAAGTTCTAGGACATCCAAGGCTACACAGAGAAACCCTATCAGAAAAAACAAAAAAACAAAACCCCAGCAGTCTTAAAGTGGGGGCTCTGTAACGTTTTCCAGCCCATGACAATTCCTGGTAATATTATCTGCAGGGTCCCTCCAACCCCCCACTGGAAGCTGTCTAGTGCAGAGACATACTCACGTATGCGACTAAAACTGGTACCCAATCATCACTTTGACCCTCACCTGGAAGCTAGTGCCCTACGTGACAACCTCGGTAATTGTGTTGTGCTTGGTTCACCCAGCTGGTATTTCCCATCATGCCTTGCTCTAATGAAGTCCCATTGGCCTCCTGCAGGTGAAGCTCCCATGACACTCACTGAAGAGACCTCACTGCCTCTGGCAGTGACCAAAGAGGCCAAAGTCAGTGCCCCTTCAGAGGAGCTGCTTGAGGACGAGTTAGGGGAGGAGGAGCTGGCTGCGCTAGAGACCCCGTGAGTGGGTGGGCTGGAGACCCTGTGAGTGGGTGGGCTGGAGCCGCCAAGGGATGGGATGCCTTCTGCGGGACTGAGTCGTGTCTTTGGCTGGCCAACTTGAGTACCCCGAAGGGGCTCTCCAACCCCAAGTTTTATTTAAAAGGGTGGGTGCTCTTTAGTAGCTAAGCAACCATGAGCAAGGCTCAGAAAAACCAGGACAATGTGGGGACCTGGAGCATGGCAGGAGTGCGTAAGGAGAAGTAGGGTAGAGGGAGAGGCGGCCCAACGAGCCGCTAGAAGGACACAGGGTCAGTGAGCACGAGGCCCTAGGCGGCTCCTCTCCATCAGGGAGGTGTGAGCATGTCATCTCATGGCTCACTGGCCCTTGGAGCTTGTCAAGAAGGGATGCCGGCATCCCTAGCTGAAGTATATGCTGCCCCCAGGATGGAGGCAGCCGAGCTAGATAAGCAGCATGAGAAACTTGTGTTGTCAGCTGAGTGCCAGCTCATCACGGTGGTGGCTGTGGTCCCGGGACTCTTAGAGGTCACCACGCAGCACGTGTACTTCTATGACGGCAGTATGGAACGTGTGGAAACAGAGGAAGGTGTGTTCTGATGGAGCTGCTGGAGGGGGTGACAGAGAATGACCAAAGTCCAGGCTGGGCTGGAGCCAGCAAATCCTTATACCTATTCTTGGTTGCTTGGTAGGCATCGGCCATGATTTCCGGCGCCCCTTGGCCCAGCTGCGTGAGGTCCACCTGCGGCGTTTCAACCTGCGGCGTTCAGCGCTCGAGCTCTTCTTCATTGATCAGTCCAACTACTTCCTCAACTTCCCACACAAGGTGGCCGGGTCCTCTGCTTCATCTCCTTGCCAGGCTCCCAGGCCTCAGCCCTACCCGATCCCACCCCACACCCAGGTACGGAACCAGGTGTACTCGTGGCTCCTGCGCCTGAGGCCACCCACCCAAGGCTACCTGAGCAGCCGCTCCCCCCAGGAGATGCTTCGGGCCTCGGGACTTACCCAGGTAAGAATCCTCGACTCTGTCTGTGTGGGTTATGAGGTGAAGACTTTGTAAATGAGGTTCTGGACAACTTCAGTGCTCAACCTTTGCTACTGTGCCATCCAGAAATGGGTACAGCGAGAGATATCCAACTTCGAGTACCTGATGCAACTCAACACAATCGCAGGGCGCACCTATAACGACCTGTCTCAGTACCCTGTGGTAAGGACTCCGCTCTGTATACCTCTCCCCACTCCCCACCTCCAACCCCACTGTCAGTGCCAGCTGACGGGTCAGGCCTAAGCACAGTCCCTGAACAGTTTACCTGTGACTAAGATGTGGTCTCTTGCTCCCTGACACGGCCTCTTTGCTTCCTCCTGGCCCCTGGTCTCCCTGGGAGGAGTGTCTGTCATAGACCTCCTGTGCTCTTATAGCCCTTCCAAGTAGTATTGTGAGCAGGCGCTACCCATCTTCCTTAGTGTGGAAGGCCGGGCAGGGTGGGCCGGCAGGCGGTCAGAGTCTTCATACAGCTCTTTTCCGGGGTGGGCGGCCAGTTCCCCTGGGTCTTGCAGGACTACGTGTCCCCCGTCTTGGACCTCAGCAATCCAGCTGTCTTCCGGGACCTGTCCAAACCCATCGGTGTGGTGAATCCCAAGCACGCCCAGCTCGTGAGGGAGAAGTGAGCACGTGGGCAGGGCTCTGGGCTGGGGATGGATGGGTGTAGGTCTTCTACTGACTTGTGTTGCCTGTGGCTTCAGATATGAGAGCTTTGAGGACCCAGCAGGCACAATCGACAAGTTCCACTACGGCACTCACTATTCTAACGCAGCAGGCGTGATGCACTACCTCATCCGCGTGGAACCCTTCACCTCCCTGCACGTCCAGCTACAGAGTGGCCGGTGCGCCCAGGGGTGATGGGAGGGTGGGGAGGAGGTCACACAGTCTTCCTGGTAGCTTCTTATGCTGCCTATGGTTTTATGTAGCCCCTCTATATCTATCGTCTGACCCTGGCTGTGTCTCTCCACCAGCTTCGACTGCTCTGACCGGCAATTCCATTCGGTAGCAGCAGCCTGGCAGGCACGGCTGGAGAGCCCCGCTGATGTGAAGGAGCTCATTCCAGAGTTTTTCTACTTTCCTGACTTCCTGGAGAACCAGAATGGTAGCATTCGAGGCACCGGGGCTTGGGCATGAGTAAACAGACGGGTGTCCAGGGATGGTGAATATTCGCAGACACACTGCTAACCTTCTCCTCTGTTAGGGTTTGATCTGGGCTGCCTCCAGTTAACCAATGAGAAGGTGGATGATGTGGTGCTGCCCCCATGGGCCAGCAGTCCTGAGGATTTCATCCAGAAGCACCGCCAGGCTCTGGTGAGGAGGTGACCGCGCACAGACAGGCAGCTAGAGTTGAGAGCTGCGATGGGGCTCAGTCCCTGGATTGACTGTCACTTCCTCCCCAGGAGTCAGAGTATGTGTCCACCCACCTGCATGAATGGATCGACCTCATCTTTGGCTATAAGCAGCGGGGTCCAGCAGCTGAGGAGGCCCTCAATGTCTTCTACTACTGCACTTATGAAGGTAGGCAGCGTGCCACACATGAGATGGGGCCAGGGCACAGACGGTGGCAATACAAAGAAAAGACAATGAAGGAGTTTTAGCCCCTTGCCTTCCTCTCAGGGGCGGTTGACCTGGACCACGTGGCAGATGAACGAGAACGGAAGGCTCTGGAAGGCATCATCAGCAACTTTGGGCAGACTCCCTGTCAGCTGCTGAAGGTAAGAACTGTTTGGAATTGACTGCTGAAGGACACTTGTGTCACGGTGCTGACTAGCTCTTGCCTACAGGAGCCACATCCACCCCGGCTCTCAGCTGAGGAAGTAGCCACTCGCCTCGCCCAGCTGGACACTAACTCACCTAGCATCTTCCAGAACCTGAACCAGCTTAAGGCCTTTTTCGCTGAGGTGAGAAGTGGGCAGGACTCAGCTTCTTGTGTAAGATGGGTTTGGCCACACGTCCTTCCCCATTTGTGGGCAGATGGGAGGACTGACTGATTTGAAGACATACGGGTAGGGGGCGGACCAGGATGAGCCTCCCTGCAGTCAGGATAGAGTCTGGCCTTGGGCCCCTTCCTGCATCTTCACGAGCGCTCCCCTTTCCTGCTGTCACTGGGCTGAGGCCAAGGAGGAATGGGACAAGAAGACCAAGGCTGAGCCCAAGCTTGACCCTGGGGTCTTCTATGTCTACCCCAGCTTCTCCCTCTTTCTGTGATGCCCTCCTACGTGCCCACTGCTGTCATGTCTGCCTCTCAGACTCACCTCTCTCTGACACCCACTGTGTCCCTGGGATCAAAGTGGGTACCTACTGAGAAGCCTGTCTGCCCGGGGCTTCTGCTGGCCCTCAGTCAGCCTCCTGCATTTCTCTGCAGGTTGTCAATGAGGGTGTGCCTCTGGTGTTAGCTCTGGTTCCCCACCGACAGCCACACTCCTTTATCACCCAGAGCTCCTCAGATACGTTGGTAAGTACACTGGGGCAGGTTCCCCTTAGCTTCATCCCTTTGTCCCTGCCTCCGCCCCAGGCTACCATAGCATATTCTTACCCACAGGTGACTGTAAGTGCCAATGGGCTGCTGGGCACTCATAGCTGGCTGCCATATGACCGAAACATCAATAACTACTTCAGCTTCAGCAAAGATCCCTCCATGGGGAGCCCCAAGTAAGCCAGGGCTATGGGTAGGGGTGCGCTAGGAATATCCTATGCTCTGAACCACTTCCCCATTTAAACAGAATGCAGGCCAGCTGCAGGGCAGAGGTCTGGCTAAGATCCCTGCTAGCCTAGATCTTTCCCCTGTGGCCCTGCCTCACCTACCATCTTCCCCTTGGTTTAGGGTGCAGAAGCTACTGAGTGGGCCCTGGGTCCCAGGCAGTGGCGTGAGTGGACAAGCGCTAGCCGTAGCTCCCGACGGAAAGCTGCTCTTCAGTGGTGGTCACTGGGATGGCAGCCTACGAGTAACTTCACTACCCCGTGGCAAGCTGTTGAACCAGCTAAGCCAACACCTTGGTATGAGCAGTCCTGGTGCCAGGAAGAATGAGACAGGCAGATGTGGACTGGGTTCCGAGTTGGGCCTGGGAGGGCGTAACAACTCTGCATGTCGTCCCCTTCCTATGCAGATGTAGTGACTTGCCTTGCACTGGACACCTGCGGCATCTACCTCATCTCCGGCTCCCGGGATACCACGTGCATGGTGTGGCGTATTCTGCAGCAGGTGTGTATGGTGGGCAGACCTATGAGGTCCCTGTCTCCCAGACTAGAAATCCATCTGCCCCTTGGGGAGCCTTCAGAACTCCCTTCCCCTTACTATTGTGTGCAAGTCTGGGGCTCCGTTACCCCCCCACCCCCCGCCAACCCTCTAGCTTGCATAAAATCTTCACTTGCCTGAATCTTAAGCTAGCCCTGGCTTCCCACAGAGTGGTCTGTCAGTGGGGCTGGCTCCAAAGCCCGTACAGGTCTTATACGGACATGAGGCTGCAGTGAGCTGTGTGGCCATCAGCACTGAACTTGACATGGCAGTGTCTGGATCTGAGGTGTGTGTCCACATGCCCTGGTGAGGCGGAGTTTACCCAGGCCCGATCTCCAGAGCCTCCGGTTCTCCGCTCAGCACCCTGATCTGCCTTCCTGTAGGATGGAACCATGATCATACACACTGTACGTCGAGGCCAGTCTGTGGCTGCATTGAGGCCTCCAGGTGCCACACTGCCTGGACCCATATCGCACTTAGCACTGGGATCTGAAGGGCAGATTGTTGTACAGAGCTCTTCTTGTGAACGTCCTGGGGCCCAGGTATGGGGACGGGGTACCTGACAAAGACACTGGGGCAGCTGGAATGGTGAGGAGGTTGCTGATGGCCAGTTCTTCCAGGTCACCTACTCCTTGCACCTGTATTCAGTGAATGGGAGGTTGCGGGCTTCCGTGACACTGATGGAGCAGCCCACGGCCCTGACTGTGGCAGAAGACTTTGTTCTGCTGGGCACCGCTCAGTGCTCTCTACATATCCTCCACTTGAACAAGTGAGCCCCGCTCTTAGTTCCTGGCCCCTCTAGGTGGGAGTTGTTGCACAGGGTAATAGGGAGTGCATACTACCTACAGCATGTTTTTCTAGCCCCAGACCTCCCTTAGCTACACAGTTGGGGGAGTCCTATAAGCCAGGAATGAGGGCCAAGTAGATGCATGAAAAAGGCATCTGTTAGCTGGCTTCCTTGCAGTAGTGACTCGGTGTACACCTACTTCCCTGCTCCAGATTGCGGCCTGCTGTGCCTCCCCTGCCCATGAAAGTGCCAGTCCACAGCGTGTCTGTGACCAAGGAGCGCAGTCATGTGCTCGTGGGCCTGGAAGATGGCAAATTGATCGTTGTGGGCGCTGGGCAGCCTTCTGAGGTGAGGAAGAGGGCAGCATGCGGGCCGGGCGGGTTGCGGCTGCCAGGGCTCACCGCATCCCATCCCATCCCTACTCCCGCTAGGTACGCAGCAGCCAGTTCGCGCGGAGGTTGTGGCGCTCCTCGCGGCGAATCTCCCAAGTGTCCTCTGGGGAGACCGAGTACAATCCTGGCGAGGCTCGCTGAACCTGTCTAAGAGCTCAGACGTCAGACCCGGCCCGGGCCTGATGCTCTGCCCAGGAGACTACTGCACCAGGGGGTGGGCGGGGCCCACCCTCCAGCTCAGGGATTGGTAGATGGCATCACCAGGAAGTCCCGCCCCTCGCCGGCTGAGGGGAGACCTAGCGTCGGCCTCTAAGGCCGTGGCTGCATATTTTGCACAATCTGAGGTGGGAGGGGATCCCTACCTTCAAACCCCTCGTCCCAGAGAAGCACAAAGACCACCCGTGGCCTTAATCGCCAAAGGTGACTATCGCTGCCCATTCTCAGCAATAAACTTGGCCTAGTTTTGTAATCTCTCGGTTTCTTGAGTACATGTGTGCCCGTCGTCCTTGGCCTTCTGTGGCCAGCAGTCTTAGCCTCTGTTACCCGGTCTGGCCCGGCATGCTTCTTCCTGGCCAGGCTGGCCTCCGTGTAGCCAGCGGAGCCTCCTCTGGTTTTGCCAGCCATCTCCTTCCCGGCTCCACGTTCTCGGCTCTCGCGGTCCATCGCATGGCGTTTGCATGCCATTGGCCCGCTCTGCCAACCAGGCTGCTGTCTGCTTCTGTGCACCCCGAGTGCTTCTGCGTGCTCCGGCGTGGGGCGGGGGCGGGACCGCGCCCTCGAGCTCAGCCCCGCCTCTTCATTGTCCTGCTCCCCTCTTCAACACCACCCCCCAACACTGGCCCGCCCCTTGCCTTGGCTCACTCTTTCTTGGGCAGACCGGAACCTACCCTCTCCAGGGACTCCCGTCGTCTTTCTAGCTGAGTGGATCCTGGCACCCTTGGAGGGGTGGCCGCAGAAGGTCAGGAGGGAATGACTACCCGGGCTCTTGCTAGGTGGAAGGGGCCGGAACTTTCTCTGTCTCCCACCTTTAGTGCTCTGATCCTGCGGGGACCAGCGTCTGTGTTGGGGTGTGTATGGGCCTGCAGGGGCTGTTAAATAGTTTCTTCCCATTTTGGGCTCGGAGATGGGTGGGGAGCCCTGAAGAAGTTCCACTCCAGTAGCTCAGGATGGGTGGGGCAGATTCCAAGGCCTGTCTGCCGCTACTGGTTTACAGGCCCACCCACCAATTAGGATCCCAGAATCCCCCAACTCTCAAGGTAGCGATGCATAGTCCATAAAGGGGCCGCCCACATCAGAGGCTTACCTGACCATAGCACCAAACTGCTGATAGCCCTACCACAGACACACCCTGTGGTAGATCCTTTGGCTATGCAGCCCTAGCCATCGGGGACTTACAGGGCCTCTTTGAGTCTCTTATTCAAGCCAGATCTCTCCTTTGTAGACTGCAGGGAGTGGGCACAGCAGATTTACTACTCCAGGGTCCAGATGGATCCTTGGAGCGAGTTGGTCCTGT
Organism: Mastomys coucha; assembly: GCF_008632895.1. Classification (NCBI taxonomy): domain Eukaryota; kingdom Metazoa; phylum Chordata; class Mammalia; order Rodentia; family Muridae; genus Mastomys; species Mastomys coucha. The sequence goes on along the minus strand of NW_022196906.1, from coordinate 104,556,531 downwards.
TCTTCCATTTCAGGCCCTCTGAGGTCTGTGTGGCCTATGAGCTTGCTTAGCCCATTAAGGTATCACCTCACTCAATCCCTGGCCAGGAAAGGGCTGGCCACTGGCCCTGGAGGAAACAGAGGGAGCATCGGCAGTGGAAGAGGTCTTGCCTTGGGACCTGAGGATGCTGGCCTTTGGCAGATGTGTGTGATCACTAGTTCCTAGGGATGTTTCAGCCTGAGATAGGGCCACAGTACATGTATCTTTACCCTCCTTTTAACATCCCCAGACTCAGCCCAGGTATTTGGGAAAGTCTCTGAAGTAGATAGGGTGATTTTTCTTTTCTTTTCTTTTTTTTTTTTTTT
>NW_022196906.1:104531281-104556177 GCF_008632895.1 Mastomys coucha | reverse complement strand
GCCTCGAACTCAGAAATCCACCTGCCTCTGCCCCCCAAGTGCTGGGATTAAAGGCGTGTGCCACTACTGCCTGGCAGGTTTATTTATTTATTATATGTAAGTACACGGTAGTTGTCTTTAGACACTCCAGAAGAGGGTGTCAGATCTCATTACGGATGGTTGTAAGCCACCACGTGGTTGCTAGGATTTGAACTCAGGACCTTCAGAAGAGCAGTCAGTGCTCTTAACCACTGAGCCATCTCTCCAGCCCCCATAGGGTGATTTCTATCCTGAGCTGTATCCCATGCCTCCAGCTTTGGCTAGCAGGGGCCAGATGCTACTTCCACCTATTTCATATAGAGGGAGAAACTGTTCCAGTCCTGGTGTGAATCAGGATGGAGTGAGCTAGTAATTGGGACAGGCTGCCCCCAGGGGCTCTTGACAGCAGATCTGAGGATTTCCTCATATTCCTGCAGAGTTCCTTCTGGACTGAGAGAAGCAGGCTCCAGGCTCCATCAGCTCAGTCCTGTGCTTGACTCCCCTTCACCAAGAAACAGCCCAGCAAGCAGCGCCTGGCAGCGCCATGCTTCATAACATCAGCAAAGGTGTGGTCTATTCAGGTAGGCATTCTTTGACCCAGTTCCTATGTAGCAAGCAGACTGGGAGGTAGAGTGGGTCATGGACAAGTGTATTCACAGGCTCTTTAGTCCCTGACCCTTAAACCCTGTCTACACTGGGTACAAGGACTGGTCACTGAACTTAAGGCAGAAGAGAGCACCAGTATTTACTTCCAGTTCAGTGTTATGTTTATGATCCTGTGACACCAGCACATATCAGTGTGCTCTCTCAGTCTACCCTGGGAGCCATGATAAGCAGAGGTGGTGCAACCAGGGTGAGAAGAGAGAGGTCAAGGAAGGCTTCCAGAGTTCCTGGAATGTTCCTGCCGTGCATTTAGAAGGAAAAGATGCAATAGCAAGACGTTTGGATGCTTCTGGAAGATGGCAAGGCACATCTGGAATGAGTGGGTTCACAATGACAAACAGAGCCATTTATGTGTACATACGTGCACGTATGTGTGTGAGAGTACCCACAGAGGCTGTAAGAGGGCATCCACCTCCCTGGAGATTGAGTTTCAGGTGGTTGTGATCTATCCAATGTGGTACTGGGAAGAGAACTCTGGTCCTGAGGTGGAACAAGCACCATTAGCCACTTAGCAAGCATGTGTGGTTCAGAGACTTTCTCTTCCTACCATGTGGATCCTGGGGAATCAAATTCAGGTTGTCATACTTGGTGGCGTACTTGGTGACTCATCTGTCTGCTGAGCCATTCTTGCTGCTCCAGGGCCAGCCAGCTCTGGATGCTGAGTCCTTAAATCCATGGTAAACTCTATTGCTTTTGGAATGTTCTGCCAAGATGGTCTATCTAGGTGGCTCCCTATCTTGACCACTGTCTGTCTTCACAGATACAGCCCTGCAGGGGCAGAATGGGGTCAGGGAAGGAATGTGGGTAGGAGCTGGGGGAGCCCTAGCCCCCAATGCCTCCTCCCTCTTTCCCCCTGAGCCTCCAGGGGCCTCAAGCAACATCATTCCTGTCTACTGTGCTCTCCTAGCTACCGTGGTCCTTGGTCTGCTTGCCTATGTGGCCTTTAAATGGTAGGTGGCCTGAGTCCTGCCCTGTAGCATCCCCTCCATGCCTGAACTCTGAGGCAGTTCCTTGCCTTAGTACCCTCTGTCCCCTACAGCTGGCGTTCACATAAGCAAAGACAACAGCTGGCTAAAGCTCGGACTGTAGAACTAGGGGACCCTGACAGGGACCAGAGGCATGGTAACAGCAACGTCTTCGTGGACTCTCCTGGTCTGGAGCCCTGTATTCCCAGCCAGGGTGAGCACATTTCCTTAGTCTGTAGTCCTTTGTATTTAACTAGTACTACCCACCCACCCCCACCCCACCCCCGCCGCAACCCACTAACAACTTCTCTCTCCCACCCCAGGACCACATCCAGACCTTGGCTGCCGACTTTACCTGCATGTCCCACAGCAGCAGCAGGAAGAAGTCCAGCGGCTCTTGATGTTGGGTGAACCAGCCAAGGGCTGGCAGGGGCTAGCAGGCCACCTGGGCTACCAAGCCGAGGCTGTGGAAACCATGGCCCGTGACCAGGTGCCAGCCTACACCCTGCTTAGGGACTGGGCTGCCCAAGAGGGCAGTAGAGCAACGCTCAGAGTGCTGGAGGATGCTCTGGCTGCCCTAGGCCGGGAAGATGTGGTCCAGGTTTTGAGCTCACAGGCTGAGGGCTGTTCTGTGGTGTGAGTGGCACCTCCCAGGGCTGCCTGCCCTAGCTTTGGGCATTCTCATGGCCTCATGTCCTTCGTGGGCTTCCTAGTACTTTTATGGCTTCAGCCTGCTGTTGTGGCAGAACACAAAAGATCCAGCCACCTCATGTTCCTTCCCCATCCTCTTCCAAGACAGGCGTGAGGGACGTGGGGGATGGGCTAGAGAGTGGGGCATGGCTTTGCCCACAGATTCTCATTCTGCCTCTTTACATGCTCCAGCTATTTTTTCTATTTCTTTTTAAGAATCACATATTAAAGGCACCTTTGGAGTTTTGCTCTAGCTTACTTGGTTCCTCGGACCTGTAAGACAGTGGAGTAGCTGCGAAAGAGACCCAGATAAGGACTTGGGGATATGGGAATTGGGCAGGGTGCTTCTGTACATGAGCTGTGCAGGACCAGGGTGAGGTTCACCCTCCTGCCCTTCAGTGTTTGGATTACATTAAGAAGTCATGTCTCACCGGGCGGTGGTGGTGTACGCCTTTAATCCCAGCACCTGGGAGGCAGAGGCAGGCGGATTTCTGAGTTCCAGGCCAGCCTGGTCTACAGAGTGAGTTCCAGGGCTACACAGAGAAACCCTGCCTCGAGAAAAACAAAACAAAAAGTCATGTCTCCTCCTGAACTCCAGTCTCCTTTGCTTAGTGGAGGCACATTTAATAAGTCCTCTAACCCCTAAGGTTCCCACGGTGCACCAAAGGACCCTTTGTGTGACCTGTGCTGTGACAGGCAAGATGCAAGGTAGTTGTGGTGAGCTAGTAGTTGAAGATGTCAGGTCATCCATAGACAAGAAAATGACGTTTCAACACTAGGACTCTGGCTGGGTATAGAGCTCACTGGCAGAACACTTGTCTAGCATACTCAAGGTCCTAGGTTCAGTCTCTAGAGCTACAAAAAAAAAGGGCAGACTGCCACCCAGCCTAAGGAATTCCGCAAAGGCTTCCACAGCTGCTCATGTGGTTTGAACACAAGCGGGCAGGCAGGCTGTTCAGGACAGGGTGTTGAGCCAAATCACCTGTACTTCCAGGAACACACCCTTCCTGAAGTGGGCGCAGATAGCTGAGTTACTCTGCCTTCTAGGGAGGACCGGCGCAATGGAAAGGACTTTAGGTTCATCCAGACTCACTGAGCAGACCTGAGGTCCGGTCATGGTGATGTGGAGGCCGGGGTAGATCCTATTCCCTCACTGCACTGAGATGCCCCTAGGATTTGCTGCTGTGTATAAGGCCTACTGTGAGCTGCTTCTACTGTTGCTCCTCAGAAAGATCTGTGTAGTAACGTCTTGGTTAAAATAAATGGCAGCCAACCATCGTAGCTCACACCTGTAGTCCCAGCGCTCAGGAGGCTGAGGTAAGATCATCATGGGTTTGATGCCAGCCTGGGCTACAGAAGGAGAACATCTCAAAAAACAAAAAAGTAGGGAGGGTTCGTCCTAAGAAGACCCTCAAGCTAATCCCCAACGATGAAGAGAAAACCCCAAAGGGCTCAGAGCAGCACACTGGGAAGATCATGCCCTACCTCAGTCAGCTGCCGGGCCATCAAGGACTGAGTCAGCAGTGAGCATTAAATGTCCCACGAACAGACTGGCACATGCTGTCCCTACTGAGGTCATTCAATCAGGAGGGCGTATAGAGGGAAGATGAAAACATTTGTGGCAGGGGAACAACAAAAATAAGTAAAACAGCCCGGGGGGTGGGAGGTGGCACATGCCTTTAATCCCAGCACTTGGGAGGCAGAGGTAGGAAGATTTCTGAGTTCGAGGCCAGCCTGGTCTTCAGAGTGAGTTCCAGGACAGCCAGGGCTATACCGAGAAACCCTGTCTCGAAACCCCACCCCCTCCAAAAAAAAAAAAAAAAATCTCAAAATGTCTTCTAAAACTTGCCGCCTACGTCACCACTCCGATGGGAGGTTGCCTCAATTTCCTTGGGAAAACACGAACACTCGCTATGACACAACTAGAAATTGTTGAGGGTTGAGTGAATTATGGTCCACTTAATACAACAGCGTGCTTTAAAGTTACAAAGTAAAGAAGGCTAGATTATTAGTCCATAGTGTCTCTGAAATGCTCAGTACTGGCAGAAGGTGCTCCGATTTCTGCCAGGCCTCAACCTAGCCTTGTTTTGCAAAGCAAAATCACATTCCTGAGGCATCTAGAATATACACACTCTCACCCTATGCTGGTGCCCACACCCCATCCACAGCCTCCTTTGCTGCTTTCCCTCTTGTCCAGGCCTAGTGTCAAGTAACAAAGCAAGAAGCTCGGACCCAAACATTGAATGAACACTCCTGTGGGATGGGAGAAGTGAAGTCTGAAGGCAAAAATGGTCCAATAACATTCTCCAGCCAAGAGAGAAGACATTTGGCTTTTCTTTTGATTGACCTAACCGAATTAAAACAAGCTAGTGGCAATGAGGTCTCAGGACAGACATCTCTGGTCTGGAATGACTATAAATTGTCTCAACTGAGCTCAGCCTCAAGAACAAAACTTATAATAAAATGAAGTAGAAAGGTCAATCTTGGCCTCCACACACCAGGGCCACTACATCTTTTCACATCAACACAACACAAACTTGATTAAGTTTGAGGGAACACACATTCCAAGTTCTTTAATTGATTTTATTTTTTACATAAAAAGTTCAGTAAAAATTGGATAAAGTAAAGTGATCTTAAGCAGTAAATCAATCTTATCAACATAGCACAAGGCTGGCCAAAACCACAAGGCAGCCTGCTTTGGAATATTTACATGATAACAAATTAAACCTTGCAGGAGAATTTATACTATCCTTACAAAGTCTTTCCATGATTCCAGCACATAGATGCTAACAGCAAACAAAAACTGAACAAAACCCAGGAAAAACAAACAAATTATTTTCAATATATTCACATATACATTAAAATATAATACATATCGTCAGGGTAAAGGATCTTGGGGGAGGGTGCGCATGGGTCTGTGCGCTGACAGCACCGCCAAGGGGGAGACCCAGATTTGAGAATGGGGTCACGTGGCCAAGGTCTTCCCTAGGCTACTGCCTCTGATGGCCTGGAACTCTTACACCAACAGCTCACAACTAGGGCTCATCTGGAGACAGAGCTCACTTTTGCAGCTTCCAGCTGACACCTGCAGGTGCTCAGGATGGTGGGTCATCATATCAGTAGCACAGGCCTGGCCATGGTGTGGGGCAGAAGCCATGGGATTCATCCTTTCTGCTCATACTCCACTCTGGCCTGAGGTCACTCTAGTTCAGTGTCCTCTTTAGGTTTGTAAACAGCCCCGAACTTCTGCATGTACTTCTTGATGTACTCCTTGGTTTTGTGTTTCACGTTCTCATTGCATTCCAGATCCTCGGGGTTCTTACAGTACTTCAGCTCCTTATTCATAACTCCATGAGTCAGCTGTTCAGGGCACAGAAGGAGAGACCACAGATACCATCAGAGGGACAATGATTTGACAGGGAGGACAGGCTTGGAATTAAAGGGTGGATTGGGGCAAGTTGGTACAGGACACAGGAGAAACCCAGCTTTCAAAGTCTCTTAGATCCTTTCCTACCTCTGAACCTTGCCTCACACTCCTGGGCCCCAAGCCTTGGCACCTGCCACATGAATCATACTTCCTGATGGAGAGTATCTTTGAAGGTACGTAGCTTGCTAAGAACACCAATAGACCAGAAGTATGGGAGGTACCTTTCGAGCAAGGTGCTTGAAATCTTCAGTGGTGGTGATCCTGCCCACCTTGCAGTCAGGTTTCCGGTAAGGATTCAGGCACTGGACAATGAACTGAGACATCTGCAGAGAAGGTAGGAGACATGCTGCTCAAATGTGCAGATGGGATCATTACGAAAGCAATAAGCATAGCCAGCCATCCCCATTTCCTCCCTCAGCTGCTGGTCTAGGCCAACAATGCTAGGAAGCCAGTGAGACGCAAACAGTGTGATCCCGGCCCATCCCTGAAAGGAAAAGAGCTCCTTAGCCAGACCTCACTGAGAAAGGCAGCTGCAGGCACCAGCAACACGGTTCCGGCTGGCGGTAGCCTCCAGTTTTACAAAAGTAAAATCAAATGTTGCCAAGGTCATTGTGCTAAAGGCTGAAATCTATAATAAGTATTAAGCCACATGGGCTTCTCCATCATAAACGGAGATTCTCATGGCCAGGGCTACAGCTCAGTTGGCAGGGTGCTTGTCTAGCAGTGTGTACTCCTATGAAGTTAGTGGCTAGGTTCTCCTACCCTGGAGGCAAGGCAGGGCAGACAGGTATTCTTGAGTTAACAGAGGCTCTGCAACCCTAGAATCTCCAGGAAGGCATTTTGCCCTTAAAGGTTACTTGAAGCCTGTAAGTATCACACCGACCATAACCACCAAAAACATATGGACTCGTGGGTAACAGCCAGAAGGATGATCCAGGGCAGGGCTCTTCAATCTGCCGTCTCCAATGCCCTCTTCTGGGCTACTTCTGTAAGGTTTGTCCTACCCACTAACTCTTTTAGCTGTTAGGATCAAGACCAAGCAATTATGGTATAAGGTCACAGAGGAAAAGGAAGAAGGAAGATAGAAGTCACTGACAGCTACTTCAAGGAAGTCCCCCTAACAGGGCAGGGCCTCTCCATCCCTAAAAATTCGTGACCCTGTTATGCGTACATAAGCTTTTTGAACTGACTTTTTTTGTTCAACTGCCACAGCTGGCAGGGGTAACCTCTTACTCAAAGGATGTACTGTGATTGCCTGGCCTCTGCATTTCCCTCCTTAGCCATTGTCTGATTGTTCTTAGCTTCAAATCAGGGGTTCCCCTAAACCTCAACACAAAGCACTACACGAAAGGGCACAATACTGTGCCTTAGATTCCATACCCATCATGTGACCAGTGCTCAAGACTTTGGGAAAGAGGTGACACTTTCTTGTTTCTGTTCATTCTTGTGCTACACATTTATCTTCCTGAGCCATCTGACCAGTTCCTACCCTAGATTCTAGAGCCGTTCGTGATATTCTAAGCACTGGTCTCCAATGCTGTCACGGCCCACTTTTCACACAGCTGCCATTCTTCACAGGTCTGTTATGAACCCTCTCAAATTTTTTTTGGGGGGCGGGGGCGGGTTTCGAGACAGGGTTTCTCTGTGTAGCCCTGGCTGTCCTGGCACTCACTCTGTAGACCAGGCTGGCCTCCAACTCAGAAATCCGCCTGCCTCTGCCTCTCAAGTGCTGGGATTAAAGGTGTGCTCCACCACCGCCCAGCATGTTATGAAGCCTTTCAATGAATGAAGTCTAGAGTTTAGAATCTAGGGGCTGGTGAGATGGCTTAGTGGACAAAGATATCACCGAGCTGGATGGTATGAGTCTGATTCCCATGGCCTCCACACGTGTCATGGCACCTCTCTTCCAACTTTTAGTGTCCTGACAGGTGGAGACAGACACTCAGAGGATGGAGTGAGCAGCTACCAGGAGACAGCACAGGAGAGAACTACAGTTTGATCAGAGGACCTGAGACTCAACTTAAAGTTCTGATCTTAAAAGTTTCTCTAAGAACAACAATCTCAGTCTTGTTTCTCTCAAAGGCTGTTGTATCAGATAACCAGAGTGCTTACTAGTTGTAAAGGGACATACCAATGTGCCATCATAAACAACTACATGGTCAAACCATGTAAATAAGGAAGCACACGATACTGCAATACGCCTAATAATGTATACAGCTTCCTGTTGTCCGAGACAGCAAACATGTTGGCAGATGAACGCCTCTCAGGCCAGTGGGAGACAGTTATGGAATTCTTTACAGGTAAAGCAGCACTTTGGGCCAAGAGATACAAGCTAAACCAATTCCAGACAAGACAAGACAGCTGCACACATTTAGGCAAGACACAAAGAGCTCCCAGCAAGCCAGAGGACTGTGCTGTCCACACCTTCCAAGCCTTACCTCTTTTCTGAATACTTCTTTGCTTTTCTTTGCCAGCTCACTGGAGGTGTCTGCTTCTGCTGTCTTGGGCTTTTTTGATGTCTAGAAAGAGAAACACAACAGTGCTGACATGAGGTGTCAGTTTGGTGATACCCGACTGTTCCAGAACTCGCATGTCTTTCCCCTAGTAGTGCTAGCCTGACCAAAGGACAAGGTCTGAGGCTCCTTAGCTAATGGTTTCAAATCAACCACCTGTCTCTGGCCTCCTTATAAGCCTAGCTCCATTCTCCACCTTTCATGTAGCTAAAGCTCCATCCTTCATGTAGCTATGCATCTCGAGTTGTTTCATAGGTGTTCACCCTGCAGGATGTGCACTATCTACACTCAAAGTAACCTAACCTTTGAAATCTCTGACATGCTGGCATTCAAGAACAAAGCTAAGGGCTCCACTCTGAAGATCCTTGGTACTTCCATCTTTCCTTCCATCGTGGAGCTGCCTAGACTACACATGACAGTCTCGACACAAGGAACAAAAGACCCTGTCTTAAAAGAGCTCCAAATAAACAAAAAACTAAGGCGTTCTGTATGACACTGGCAGGAGACATAGCACGGGAGCCATTCACATCAGGGAACAGGTGAGTAGATGCTAAGACCACTAATACCCTTTTCCCAAAGTGGCAAGATGATGATCAATTCAGAAATACACCAATCTAGCAATGCCAGGAGAGGACACCAAATTCCTCTAACCAGGTAAGACCAAGAGGTCATGAGCTATCAGCCCCAGCATACAGTCCTGTGCACACAACTCGAATGCCCTTCCCATGGGAAAATAATTATGAACATTCCTCTTGGAATACAAATTGTCATGCTCTAGGAATATCAGTTACAGTGTTTCTAATAAAAAAGAAAGATTTGTTTACACACATCCAAGTTTACACCTAGAGTTGTAGCTGCTCAGCTTAGGGCCAACAGGTTTTTGTTTTTGTTTTTTTGTTTTTCGAGACAGGGTTTCTCTGTGTAGCCCTGGCTGTCCTGGAACTTACTCTGAAGACCAGGCTGGCCTCGAACTCAGAAATCCAACTGCCTCTGCCTCTCAAGAGCTAGGATTAAAGGTGTGCGCCACCACCGCCCAGCCAACAGGGTTTCTCTATATAGCCCTGGCTGTCTTGGAACTGGATGTATAGACTAGGCAGAGATCATAGAAATCCACTTACCTCTGCCTCCTAAGATTAAAGGGGTGTGTGTGTGTGTGTGTGTGTGTGTGTGTGTGTGTGTGTGTGTGTGTGTGTGTATTGAGTGTTGGTACCCACAGAGGCCAGAGGCATCAGATTCCCTCGGAGCTAGACTTGGATGTGACCCATTCAATGTGCTTGCTTCTGGAAAATGACTCAGGTCCACTGCAGGACAGTTAAGTGCTCTTAACCAGTAAGCCTTCTCTCTAAGCCCTGTCCACATGTTCACTAGGGGTTTAGAGTAATGCAGTTTTTAACACCCAAGCTCCATGCCACAGCTCTGTCTCACCTGTGTCTGCACATAGTACAAAGGCTCTGTGTTGAGGAAGGCCTGCAAGTCCCTCTACTTACACTTGCTTCAGAAAAAAGCGGCTTTTGGATTGCCCTGAGCTGATTAGTTTGAAAGGCTTTACATATATATTTGCCATTTCTCTCCTCTCCTCTCCTCTCCTCTCCTCTGTCTATATGGGAGGTGGGGCTGAGGGAGTAAATAGACACACACACCATTTTTTCCTGGGGAAAAAGTGAACCAAAACCCATAAGAAACTCTATTTTCTATTTTGATTTGGAATCTTTTTTTCTTTTGGACAGGTCCAAATTTTGCAGTTCCTTTTGCCTCAGGTTCCTGAACACTGTGCCACCCAGCTTGCCTTGAGACTGATTAGTCTCCCCTGTAGTATGCATACATATATCACTCAGTAAAATAGCAGGTAGCCAGAAATCCAGAATTATCTGACTATATGAGCACCGTGGCTTACACCTGTACTACCAGCACTTGAGAAGCTGAGGCAAGAGGATAGCTCCAAGTAACTTCAAGGTCAGCCTAGGCTACACAGTAAGCTTTAGTAGTACAGACGATAGAGTGAGCCCAGCCTTTAAGACAAACAAATTGTATTTAAGGCAAGAAGCAAGCATATCCCCAGATGTTCTCTTATAGATCTCAGAAATGAGTAGGAATACACAAAATGCCTTCAAATGTGACGACATCACTAGGACTCTGATTCTAGGGGAGAGGCAGGGGATGGGGAGGGGAGGGGAGGGGAGGAGGAGAGAGAAGGAGAGGAAGGAAGGGAGAAAGGAAGAGAGGGAAAGGAGAAGAAGGGAGGGAAGAAGGGAGTGAGTGAGGAGGAGGAGGGGCTGGAAAGATGGCTCTACCGTTAAGAATATGGACTGCTCTTCCAAAGAACCCAGGTTTGATTCCCAGCACCCACATAGCAGCCCACAAACATTTGTTAACCCAGTGCCAGAACATCAGATACCCTCTTCTGGCTATACAAGTCCTAGGCACACAAGTGGTGCACAGACATACAAAGCAGGCAAAACACTCATACACATAAAATAAAAAAAGAAAGCTAAAGAAATTCAATGCACTATAGTCACTTTCTAACTCAATCCAACTTGGCAAGACTGGGAGAGCCTTAAAAACACAGTGATAAAGCACAGTGCAATGCTCATGTGCTTTTGATGCTAAGCAGCTGGGGCGGAGAGAGAATGTGTTCAAATGAAGGATGCCAGAAACAGCTCCACTAGATATTTTAGCATTTCCAACAATAGACTTCTATTGCCTATGAAACATTCTTTAGCACCAGAAAAGACAGGCTGCCGGGCGGTGGTGGCGCACGCCTTTAATCCCAGCACTTGGGAGGCAGAGGCAGGGGGATTTCTGGTCCTGGTCTACAGAGTGAGTTCCAGGACAGCCAGGGCTACACACAGAAACCGTCTCGAAAAACCAAAAGGGGGCACGGGGGTGGGTGGGTGGGGGACATCAGACTGGACTGAATGGCCCTCAACTCATGCTAGGTTAGGGCACACATGAAAGGTTAGAGAAAGCAGCCTCACTAACGTTTGCGAAAAGAAAACCACTAGACTATGGTGAAGACTCACACATAAAAAACAGTTTGCCTTCTCCTGAATTTGGGGCATATGATACATGAAGTCAGTGGATAATGTCGGTGGGAGCCTATGTAAGTGACAGTCAGATGAATACACAGAAAAAAATGAGCAGGAGAAAGGACTTGGGAGAAACCCAGCCCTTGCTGTGTTTAGAAGCTGGTCCTGCTGTCTGCCTTCATCTGGGATACATCTGACTTCCCAGGAAGTCCTGTTTGGACATGAGAAGAGGTAAGCTCTCAGCAGTGCCCCAACACTGGGACTCTGAATTCATCTGCAGTCACTACTAGATGGCTTTAAACCTACTGTGTGGCTCCGGTGCTCACAAAGAAAATGAATGATATGACAAAAAGAGTTTGTTCCTTATAAGACACACAGACACAATTAAGTCAAAAGCCTCTGTGCCTTTTAAGGGGGGGAGAGGGCTCTGAAAAGTATTCACCTATCTTTCCTCTCTCATGAATTTAGTTAAATCCTCTTTAGAATATAAAATATAAAAGATGACTTGGGGGGCAGTGAGCAGGATGTAAAGTGAAAATAAAAAAAAAAGATTACTTAATGAGAAACTGTGCGTTAGGTGGCAGAATGGATCTAGAAGTAGAAGCAGAGTCATCAGGAATATGCATCCAAGTTCAACCTCAGCTCTAACACTCTAACAGACAGACAGACAGACAGACACACGCGCGCGCGCGCGCACACACACACACACACACACACACACACACACACACGCACACGCACACGCACACGCACACACACATGGCTGCACATTCCATTAACTACCAAGAAAGTCCTTGAGAACACAGGAACTTGCCACACAATTGCCACCACTCTCAGAAACACCAAAATAGCACTCCACAGATGCTTCTAGAGAAAGCTGCTGCTTTTGCTTCTTAATTTGTTTAAAAAAAAAAAAAAAAAATTCAGGGGCAGGGAATGGCAGAAAGGGGGCTCTAACCAAATTCTAGCAACAGTCTTTCAGAGGAAAACAGACAACCACTGGACCTACAGTTCTTTAAGCCAATCCTAGGAACCAGTGGTCTCTACCCACACACCTCACCTAATACTAGGAACCAGTGGTCTCTACCCACATACCTCACCTACAAGCAAGGCAGGCCCAGATAAGCAACCATGCTAACTGAGTGACTTCCTCTATGGAGACTGACATTCTTGTTTCTGACAATCCTTCAAATATGAGTTTTGGGTTCCTTTTTCATTAGTGATATTGTATGAAACCATGTTCCAAATTATTCCAACTCTAAAAACAAAACAGGATCAACAACTGAAGCCTCTTGGCTGTAGATCCTACCATCTGCAACTTTTTTATAACACAGGACGGGGGAACCTTGAGATGAATGTTAATCCAGAAGGCAGAAGTAAGTACACTGCTCTCTCTCACTTGCGCAAGCAGTCAACATAGTTCGCTCCTGAGGTCTCAAAAAAGATTTGACTTAACACTCACCACATGATGGATGATGGAAGAGAGTACAAGATGGTCAAGAGTAGGGAACACACTGGAGGGAAACAGAGAAGGAAGGCTCTAATAGGTGCTCAGTCTAATCACCAAAAGCTTTTACTACCACCCAGCACTTTCCAGAACTCTGTGCCCACTGTTACACCTTCCCCTAGTTTGTTGTAGCATACATTCTCTGTGAGTACCAGAGCCACACAATAAGCTTAATGCAGATCAACTCAAAGCCCCAGTTTGGGTGTCAAACATATTCCTAGTCTGAATCCTGCAGGAAGCCCAAACAGCTTGTTGGGAACAAGCAAAAGAAATGTATTCTAGGAACCAACACCTATCCCACTTGTCCAAATTTTAATTGTCTGCTAACCAGTAAAGAATACAGAAATTGCTGATTCTGTTATCTAAACCAAGATGTGTAAATTATAAAATATACAACCAATTGTTTGTTACGCCCTATTAACCACATGCAGCTGACCTGTCACTTTATCACTGAGCTCTGGGCCTCATGTCTAGGAGTATAAACTAAGTAAGGACCCTGATGCCAGGTGCCCTGACGCAGCCCAGTCTCCACTGGTGCTCCTTTGCTTAACCCATAATATCAAAATACAGTTGGATAACACTGCAGTTTCCTCCAGCTCCCCCATCACTTTATGTTCCCATTTTTAAAGAATTTTGTACAATCTCCCTTTTAGGGATATGGTTCAGGTGCCAAACTAGCTGTCTCCCTGAGCGGTCACAAAATAAAGCTTTCATTTTTAGGCTTCTATATCTGAAGTGAGTTTTCTTGGCTTCTACCCTGAACTACCAACAAGCTCAAACTCTACAATATTTGTCATATTTTCTGTAGCTCTCTCCTCCATTAAGGATACTTAACTGAATAATGGGGCCTTCTCCACCTATACTAAACTAAATAACACTGGGTCATTTTTGTTTATCTTCTTAGTTTGCTTAACCTTTTCTGTAGTCTTGGTTTTTTCATTTTGTTTTGTTTTGTCATCACATAGCCTTGGCTGGTCTGGAACTTGATGTGAGACCAGGCTGGCCTCAAATTCATAGAGCTTATCTCTACCTCCTCATCGTTGGAATTAAAGGGGTGTAGTACCATAGCCAACCTGGTGTGCTGAACTTTAACAACATATCTCAAGATAACACTGCACTCTCATCTGTCACAATTTCAAACAAGCCGGTTTCACTAGAGACACATATATTTGATTGTTTGATTCCTCTGCATCAAGCATATGTCCTAGTTCCCAAATACCTGCTGGAGGTTAATCACATCTGCAGACCTAGACAATTTTGCCATTTGGCATGATTTTTCCTAAGTGAGCAACTCTAACAGGAACCCACAGCCAAGTCTACTCTTCGGTTTCTATCTTGTTCAGTATTTCATATATACCCAAATTCTTACTATTCCAGATTTTTGACTATTTGCAATTTGATTTTTATGATTTTACATAACCTGTCTCATGCTCAGACTTTAATTGTACAGGTAAATCACTATTCCTGTGACATCTCCGCTATATATTCTTAAGAGATGACTACTGAGCACCTCAAAGCACCTGGCACAAACTTCAACTCAGCAGTGTTCTAAGTTGAACTTTGAGGAAGAAGACCCAGTTTCAGCTGTCTTTCAATCTCTTTGTATCACACAAGGTTTGTGAATCCACCAAAACTTGCTACTGCTACCTGCAACAAAAGTTGCAGATGGTAGGATGCAAGGTATGGCTCTGAAGGGCTTATAATCTAAATCAAGACACCAAGGGAAAACAAATGTAACTAAAGGTATGAAGACTTTCCTCTAAGTGCCCTTCTCCTGTCTACACACATGCTAGGTAGATGAACACAACTGTAACATGCTAAGAGAGATACACTGAAGTAGTTTCTAGCTATCCAATCTAGACGAAGGCCTGTTCAGAGATTACAGTCTGAAAAAGATCCAAAGACTGACCACCCCAAACCTTTGCCCTTATGCTCCAGGGAAAGAGTGGCTGAAAGATCACAGAGCACTTGTCCTTTCATCCACTTTGTCTGAACAACGTGGTTAACAGAGCCCAGAAAGCTCTAGTCTAGAGTTTACACTAGAAACACAAGAAGACATAAAGCTGATGGGTCAGAGACTAAGACAGCTGGGTGTGGTGGTACATATCTCTAATCTCAGGAACCAAGCAGGCAGAAGCAAGCCACATGTCTGTGGACCGGAGACCTGTATGCTCTACACACTAAATTCTAAGACAGCCCTGTCTTAAAACAAAACAAAAGCAAACTTTTATAACAGAAACATACTTCAAACTTGAAAACCCACTGGATGAATTTAGCTTATCATAAATAGCAGCATCAGTAATCTTTAAAGAGAAGACAACAGGAACTATGCAAACTGAAAACAAAAAGAAAATGAGAGATTCAGTGGCCTGTGAAAAATCCAGCAGTCTAGCAACATGTATACAAGTGAGACTTGCAGAGAAAATACAGCATGGTACCAAAACAGACAAGAAAAAATAATGG
Organism: Mastomys coucha; assembly: GCF_008632895.1. Taxonomy (NCBI): domain Eukaryota; kingdom Metazoa; phylum Chordata; class Mammalia; order Rodentia; family Muridae; genus Mastomys; species Mastomys coucha. The sequence goes on along the minus strand of NW_022196906.1, from coordinate 104,540,905 downwards.
CTAGATACTTGCAGGTTTGATGAGCATTATCAATACAGGTTCATAATAGTGCAATCAATCCCAAGAGTTACACACAAAGAAAGCTGAAGTATATAGCAATAAAGCTATTGAAAATCAAATGGAAAAGAAATATGAGAAAAAACAAAGAAATACATCTTTCTCATCAATAATTATAAGCAGGGTGTGGTAACATACACCTGTTATCAGAATTCAGGGAACACAGGCAGCAGGACCACATCAAGTTCAAGACCAGGCTACAGAGCAAGACTCTGAACAAAACAAAATGAAACAAAAAAGAATAATTATCTTTAAGAACTGAAAAGTAAGCCAGGTACACGTCTTTAATTCCAGAACTCAGGAGGCAGAAGCAGATGGACTCTGTGAGTTAGAGGCCAGCCTGGTCTACACAACCAGTACCAAGACAGATAGGACTTTGTAGAAAGACCCCGTCTCAAAAAAAAAGGGGTGGGATGGGGGTGAGGGTTAGGGTGGGGGTTCGAGGGGGATAGGGAAAAGTACCAATTTAGAGTTCTATATCCAGGTATCCAGGGGACTAGGGAAATAGCTCATTGGTTAAAAGCATTGGCTGCTCCTGCAGAGGAACTGGGTTTAATTCCCAGCACCTTCATGGTGGCTCATAATCATGTGTGATTCCAGTTCCTGGGAGATCTGACACCTTCCTTTGGCCTTGTGGTATACAAAAAACATACAGGCAGGTAAAACTTCTATATGAATAGGATACGATAAAATAGAATTCTATACCTAGTGACAATACCCTTCAAAAAAGAGCCTGGATCTGGAGGTTTCCTACAAAGCTAAACATGTCCCTACCAAGGAACGTAATTCAGCAACTATGTTCCTTGGTGTGTACCCACAGACATGGAAGCTGGAAGCACACGGAGGTGTCCTTCAGCATCAGGTAAGCAGTGGTGCAATCACAAGATGGAGCATTAGCATGCAGCACCACACCTGGCCTACTCAATATTTTTTAAAGGGATAAGTTTTGTTTTGTTTTTCTGAGACAGGGTTTCTGTGTGTAGCCCTGGCTGTCCTGGAACTCACTCTGTAGACCAGGCTGGCCTAGAACTCAGAAATCTGCCTGCATCTGCCTCCCAGGTGCTGGGATTAAAGGTGTGTGCCACCACTGCCCAGCAAGATTTTTTTCTTTTTCCAGACAAAGCAAGCTCAAAAACTTCATCACCAGTAGATCTGAAATACTAAAGAAAATTCTTCAAGATAAAAGAAAAGGATTCTAAAGGAGTGGTGGTACCCAAGTAGCCAGACTGCTCTACAAACTGAGTTCCAGACAGCCAGGGCTATACAGAGAGACCATGTCTCAAAACCAACCAAACAAATCACAGATGGAAACAAAATTCTACACCAAAGAATGAATTACTGGAAACGCTAAATAGTTGATAAAAACAGGACCTCCCTAAATAAAGGTTTAATTTTTTTTTTAATCCTACCACTATCCTACCACTAACAGTTTAAAATGAAATGTAGTGATGTATTTTGGGCTTCACTAACATATGAGAAAATAAATGAAGATGCATAATGAACAGTTACACTCCCAGAAAAGGGAAGTGATATTGCAATTATCTCAGGAATGTGGTATAGTGAAAGATGGAAACCTGTTTGTTGTGAGATAATTTGCATATTATAAATCTCAAAGTTGTAGATCTCAGGATCCCTTTGTATTCTTTTTTTTTTTTTTTTTGGTTTTTCGAGACAGGGTTTCTCTGTGTAGCCCTGGCTGTCCTCGATCCTTTGTATTCTTAAAATACCAAAGCTCTCCCAAAGCTTTGTTCATATGGAAGATATCTAACAAATGAGAAATTAAGGTCATTTGACCTAGTAACATATGCCCATAAATGCAGTGTGTGGGAGGCAGAAGCACAGAGATCTCTGCCTACAAAGAGTTCCAGGCCAGCCAGGGTCACAACATGAGATGCCTGTCAAACACATAGTCCAGTAATCAAGACATTTCCTAGAAAAGTTAAGGACACATAAGAGGAATGGATCTAACTCCTACATGCCTTCCATTCTCGCTGGTTTTCTTCTTTCTCCCCCTTTCTACCTGTCCTTAAGAACTTAAGTGCCTCCTTTTATGTCTTAAGAAAAAGAAAACTAAAATCCTCAGGCTTTTTTTTTTTTTTTTTGGTTTTTCAAGACAGGGTTTCTCTGTATAGCTCTGGTTGGCCTCGAACTCAGAAATCCACCTGCCTCTGCCTCCCAAGTGCTGGGATTAAAGGCGGGTGCCACCACTGCCCGGCAATCCTCAGGTTTTAAAACACACAGAATGTCTGCTGATTTAAGTAACATCCTTGGAGATAATTTAGTCTTACTGATAAATAAGGATAATTCCTTATTGTAAGCAAGTACTTTGTTTTACATTTAAACCACCTCAGTAACTGTAACCTCTTCAGTAACTGTATCAGAGGAAGAAATGAAGACTAAAATTTCCTGTTTTCTTTTTTCTAGCATTTCCATAGTACCTTTGGCCTTATAGCTTAAATAAACAAGAAAGTTTGATTCTCTTTGAGAATCACAAGGTACCCCTTTTGTTATTATTATTTGTTAATTTATGTGGGTGCACACGTGCCACAGTATGCACATGAAAGGCAGAGGCAACTTGTGATTGTTAGTTCTTTCCTCCCAGCGTGTGTCCCAGGACTCTAACAGACCATCTGCTTTGGACGGAAGAGCCTCAAGCTGCTGAGCCCCCTGACTAGCACTAGCTGCTTCTTTGTTGTCTCCATTCAGACAGGGTCTTGCTGTATAGTTAAGGCTGGCCTCAAATTTGCAATCCTACTTAATAATGACAGGTGTGAACCACTCCCGGCTCCTTCTGGTGAGGTTCATTCATCATTTACCTGTGTTTATGATATGTGTTTGAATATGGGCATACCACACACGCAATGGTTTTGATTTTTGTTTCTTGAGGCAGGGCCTCTCTTATCATTTCTTTCCAGTAAGTATGCTGTGTACTCTAGCCTAGGTGGCCCAGGCAACTCTCCTGTTTCTTGTCTCCCCATCATACTGTAGGACTGCTGAGGGACCTGAACTTAGGTCATCAGGCCTGTGCAGCCAGTCCTTCATCCACTACGAATGACATCTCCATGACACCTCTGATGAGTTTTAACATCACCAGTTTAAATTCATTCCAGATCTAACCAATCTCAAAACAACAGTGTCCACCATAGTATTCAATTTAAAGAGTCAAAACAAGCAGAATGTTGGCACATGCCTGTAACCCCAACACTGGGACATCAAGATCACTGCGTAGAGGATAGCCTGGGCTTCAAAACATAAAGTACAAATAAAAAACCACGTTCATAGCTATCAAGAAGAAAAGAGCTAATATACTAAAAAGTTATATATGAGTACTGGAGCATGATTGTCAATGTGCATCTGAGTGAATGTCTAAAAATGGTCTTTCTTTCTGTTTGACCTCAATCTCTCCTCTGATATAGCAAAACATTTTGCCCTTTTTAAAAAAATTTCATACGCACTGGTATTTTGCCTGCATGTATGACTGTGTAAAGGTCTCAGATCACCAGAGATTGGAGTTACAGACAGTTGTAACCTGCCACATAGAACTGGAAGTTGAACCTGGGTCCTCTGGTAGAAAAGCCAGTGCTCTTAACTGCTGAGCCATCTCTCCAGCTCTGAACTTTGACATATTTTTTCCAAAGAAAGAGAAAAAAAACCCAAGAACTGTATGGTTACTAACTTCACTAAATGAAAGGACACAGCTGCTCCAATGATGAGGACACATAAGAGCTACACTCACCTTCATGGGGTTTTCATCATATGTCGGTGTTCCTAGGTCCATTTCAGCTTCGTGCTCAAGGCTGGCATCATCTCCTGGGCTTTCCCAAGTAGGAGGATCCCACTGAGTCTGTCTAGAAGAAGGTAAGAACAGCCAAGCTGTCATGGGTTAAAAAAAAAAAAAAAACAAGACAGCCCTGGCATAGAGTTTAAAAGACTTAATATGCAACAGGACATAGTAAGTCAGAACTGTACGACTGAGATATATTCTCATAACTTCCCCTCAGCAATGGCTCTAGCATGTATATATATTTAAAATTTAATGTGTATGAGTACACTGTAGCTATCTTCAGACACACCAGAAGAGGGCATCAGATCCCATTACAGATGGTTGGGAGCCACCATGTTGTTGCTGGGAATTGAACTCAGGACCTCTGGAAGAGCACTCAGTGCTCTTAACCGCTGAGCCATCTCTCCAGCCCGAGATATATTCTTTTTTTTTTTGGGGAGGGGGGGGTTATTTTTCAAGACTGGGTTTCTGCGTGTAGCCCTGGCTGTCCTGGAACTCACTCTGTAGGCCAGGCTGGCCTCGAACCGAGATATATTCTTAACATTATTTAATCTCATCAAACATTTGAAGGCAATTATCTTGTAATGCTAGCTAGGTATTGACAACAGTAAGAAAAACATAGCGTCTGCTTTTCAAATGGTTCAGTGTACTAGATATATCCTGGGTTTAACCACTACACCTATTGTGTACTTGAAGCAAAATTAAAAAGAAAATTTTTTTTAAAAGACAAAGGTTCACTATATAGCCCTAGCTATATAGCCCTGGCTGTCCTGAAACCCTCTAAGTAGACAACCTGCCTCTATTTCCTTTCCAAGTGCTGGGATTGAAGGCATGTACCACCACACCTGGCTTGAGTTTTTTTTTTTTTAAGCTAGACTTGTAGTAGGATATTCATAGCCAAGACTCCAAAGTCAGCTATCACAGAGAACCATGAAGGTGATAGTTAAAATGGTAAAACTCGAGCTGTGGGGATAGCTTGGTGAATAAATTCACTTTTCAAACAAGCCTAATAACCTGAATTCAGTCCTGCAACTCACATTAAAAACAAAACAGAACAGAACAGAACAAAACAAAACAACCAAACAAAAAACCAAAACAAAACAGGTGCAGGGCTGTAGAGATAGCTCAGCGACTGAGAGCACTCATTGCTCTTCCAGAGGCTCCAGGTTCAATGCCCAGGACCCACATGGCAACTCACAGCTGTCTGTAACCCCAGTGTTCACACAGATACACATGCAGACAAAACACCAATGCACATAAAACAAAATTTAAAACAAAAACAAAAACCAAACCTCATCCAAGTTGTCCTCTGACATCTTCATGTATGACAGTACACTGGGTATGCATATGTACACATGTACATATACACACTCTAAATAAATGCAATGAGGTAGATATACCAAAGTTTAAAGTCTGGCAAGCCCTTTCAGATGTGACTCTGAAGCTGGGCATGGGAGTACACATTTCTAGTCCCAGCACTTGAGAGACAGAGAGGAAGATCAGGCATTCAAAGTCAGCCTGGGCTCCACGAATCCATCTCAAAAAGGAACAAAGGGCACCCACAGGGAGATGGCTCAGTTGGCAAAGTATTCAGGGCATAAGCAAGAGAACCTGAGTTCAATTGGATGAAACCTCATAAAAAACTGGTCTGTGCCACGCTGTAATACCAGCACTGGGAAAAGGCAGATGCACACCTGGAGCTTGATGACGCCCAAGAAACCTAATCAGCAAGACTCAAATGCAAACAAAACACAGCGGATGACTCCTGAGCAATACTACCATAGACTGACCTTGAGTGGCTGTGCTTGTATACACCCCCTCAAACCCGTGACCTGGCACCACGCCTACTTCCTTACCCACGTGGGATTCTAGAAACTCAGCAGCCCAACTTTAGTCAGTGAGAAGCAAATAAAGATCAAATTCATGCTGGCAGCATAACTGACCAAGTAAAATCAGATGTGAGCTATCCAGTGAGACCTCTTACCTCGTGATTACATGGTAGTAATACATCTTCCCTTCAGGATCTCGGGCTGTCTTCCAGTTGGGAGGTAAAACAATCGTTTTTGGTTTTGGAGGGGAAGGGGGTGGCAGATCCAGTAGATTATTTGTTACAACCATTTCAGGCTAAAAAATATATAAATACATTTTTGATCACTATATTTCTTTCAATAGGTAATAGGGCAAAATACCTACTTAAGCAATAAAACAAGTATACATCTAATTTCCCTCAAAAAGGATAAAGGAAAGGTAAACTATGGGAAATAACAAGACAATACATATGAAGACTCTAGGGACCTTCCCAAGCAACGACTGTGGGAATCACATTATTAAAAATATCTAACGACCCATCATTTAGATCAACATCTACCAGCTTCAATACAAACCAACCAACTAGCAATGACAAAAATGGCATATAAAACTCCATATTAGAGCTCAGTGGCTAAAAGCACTTGTTTTTCTTGTAGAAAAACAGGGTTTGATGCCTAGTCCCCACATAGTTGCTAACAACTTTCCGGTTCCAGGGGATCCAATGCCATCTTGCAGTCTCTGTGGTTCTAGACACAGACATACATAAACAGACCTGGAAAGCAGGATTTAACATTTAACCTACTGCGCTTTTTAGAAATACTTAATCACTACGACTGACCAAAGTGTTTCCCTAAAATTCATGTATTGAAGCCCTAATGCCAATGTGACCTTAGTGGGAGACAGAGAGAGCCTTTACAGAGTTAATTAAGATTTAATGAGGTCAAAAGCACCCATGGAAAAAAACCATGACGAGGGGGAGGGAGGTGCACGCCTTTAATCCCAGCACTTGGGAGGCAGAGGCAGGCGGATTTCTGAGTTCGAGGCTAACCTGGCCAACAGAGTGAGTTCCAGGACAGCCAGGGCTACACAGAGAAACCCTGTCTCCAAAAACCGAAAACCAAAAAACACATAATGAGAGAGGAAGCTTACAGAGGAGTGTGTGCTGCAGTCAATACAGCTGGAAGGAGCTGGACACCCTGAAGAGTGCTTTGACACACACATGGTGATGTAGGGTTTGGGATCTGCCTGGCTACTTTTAGGCATGGTTCCAGTACTTCTCATTAAGCTAATGAATATCCTGTTCAACTGTATGCTGAAAGTATGTGATCTGCTCTTTCCTTTGGCTCTTATAGGGGATCAGAGTTATGATGTTGCCTGGAGTCTCAGAGATTTTGAACTTTTAAACAGTGTTGAAAAGATAGGACTTTGGAAGTTAGACTGAATGCATATTTGTACTGTGATATGACAACAAGACTATGAGGGTCAGAGAGTGGAATGTGGTGTTTGAATAAGAATAGATCCTACAAATTCATATATTTGGGGCTGGAGAGATGGCTCAGCCATTAAGAGCACTGACTGCTCTTCTGAAGGTCCTGAGTTCAAATCCCAGCAACCACATGGTGGCTCACAACCATCCGTAATGAGATCTGACACCCTCTTCTGGTATGTCTGAAGACAGCTACAGTGTACTTAATATGATGATAAATAAATCTTAAAAAATAAAAATGAAAATTAAAAAAATTAATATTCAAAAAAATTCATACATTTGAATGCTTAGTCACCAGGGAGTGACACTGTTAGGAAGGATTAGGTATGGCCTTAAAGTGTAATAGAGTCTCCAATTAAATGCTTTCATTTACAAGCGTTATCTTGCCAAACAAAAACAAAAACAGGCTGAACAGCGGTGGCTCACACCTTTAATCCTGGCACTCTGGAAGGCAGAGGCAGGTATGTCTCTAAGATCAAGACCAGTTTCATCTAAGTTTTGAGTTCCAGGACAGCCAAGGTTACACAGAGAAATCATGTATCCAAATACCCCACCCCCTGCCAAGAGGAGGAGGAGGAGGAGGAGGAGGAGGAGGAGGAGATCTGCCTTCCCTTGGTCATGGTGTCTTCATAGCAATGGACTGGAGACTAAGATGGTGCCCATACTCTCCCTTCTTAGAATGTCAAGTGTATAACCAGAGAGGCCACTTACAGCCTTCACATGCCACCTCACAGGCTCATTAGAGCTCATTCCCCACTGTTCACATACAGCATTTAACTATCTTCACTACTTTTCCTGCTTCTTCAAAGTGGTGGCGCACGCCTTTAATCCCAGCACTTGGGAGGCAGAGGCAGGCGGATTTCTGAGTTCAAGGCCAGCCTGGTCTACAGAGTGAGTTCCAGGACAGCCAGGGCTACACAGAGAAACCCTGTCTCAAAAAAACAAAAACGAAGACGAAAAAGAAAACCGTGATATTTTACCAAGATTTTACCATATCCTTCTATATGCATTTCAGGCTAATATTATACAACATGCAAAGTGAAGTGTATTACAAAATTCTACATCCCTAACCTAGTCTATTAGATATCATATTTTGGTACTAAGTAAATACAAATATGTACTGGGGGGGAGGCATGTGACATATGTGAGTGAGGGACATGTATGCCACCACAGGGCAGAGACATTAAAGAAGACAACTTTGTTAATTAGTTCACCCCTTCCACCTTTACAGAAGTCTGGGGCTCAAACTTGGGCTGCCAAGCCTGTACAGCAAGGACATTATGAAGTTACCTCACTGGGAACAAAATTAGTTCTTGGCTGTCCTTCAATTCACTTATGTAGTCCAGGCTGGTCTTGAACCCATGATCATCCCATCCTGCCTTCTAAGTCCTGGGAATACTGCCATAGATACCATCATTCCCTGCCTTGTGTCTAGAAAAATTATTACTTCAAAAGTTAATAAGATATAAATATATAAGATTATTCAAGGTTAATAATAAAAAAGACCCTATCAATATATGTGGTAGCAATTTCACAGAATGTGTGAAACTTCATGGTAACCAGGTAAAATAAGTGGCCACATAAATGACAAAAAATATTGGAAAAAAAATTTTTTTTGTAGGGCCAGAGAGATAGCTCAGGAGTTAAGAGCAACGACTGCTGTTCCAAAGTTCCCAAGTTCAATCCCAGCACCCACACGGTAGCTCACAACCATTCGTAAAGGGATCTTTCAGTATGTCTGAAGATAGCTACAGTGTACTGCTCATATACATAAATCTTTAAAAAAAAGTTAATTTTTCTTTTTTGTAAAGACATATACAGCCAATGAGAGAGTTAACAAGTAAAATATTTCTTACTGGTTGTAAGGACTGAGGCTGCCCTGCTGCAACTATTGAAGTCACGGCTGCAGTTGGCTGTACCACCACTCCTTGTGGGTGAGCTGTGAAAATCTGCTGTCCCTGGATATATTGAAGACTTGGCTGGGCATAACTCTAGAAGACAAAACAAAGTTATAACTTATATTTCTCTGGATCATATTATGTGAAACACTACCTGACTTCCAATATGACACAAGCTTTAAAAAGGTACTTCTTATATGTATATTTTAGTTCAAAGATATACAGCACTTTTGTTTCAAACATGAAACTTTTTGGTTTTCTGTTTGTTTGGTTTTTGGGATAAGAGTCTCATCATGTAGCTCTGGCTAGCCTTGAACTCACAGACATTCTCCTGCCTCTGCCTTCTGAGTGCTGGGATTAAAGATGTGTATCATCAAATAACTCATTTACTTCAATCTCACATCAATGCATTGGGTACACAAGTAAATACAAAAACACTTCTTTTTTATTCATAGAAACTGTCTAGTCGGGTGGTGGTGGCGCACGCCTTTAATCCCAGCACTTGAGAGGCAGAGACAGGCAGATTCTGAGTACGGGGCCAGCCTGGTCTATAGAGTGAGTTCCAGGACAGCCAGGGCTGTACAGAGAAA
>NW_022196906.1:104513738-104531271 GCF_008632895.1 Mastomys coucha | reverse complement strand
GGGAAACTAGAGTGATAAGCGCTGCTTCAGAGACCTAAATACTCAGACACAATGGACATGCTACACACACACACAGTTTCTCAGACACCCCTCTGCCCATTCTGTTCTTTTGGGGAAGTACTCTCCCACTTTCTTTTTTTATAGCTCAGCCTGGCTTTGAGCTCATAAACCTGCCTCAGTCTTTTATAACTCCATAATTATAAGTACATACACCACATGCAACTTTCTTGAGGTCCTTTGTTACCAACTAGAAACAACAAGTTGTTTTGACACAATAAGGGCAACAGCAGTGATTCACAGTTTAAGAAGGTAATCAAATATTAATACTCAATTCTTGTTCTTAAGCTTTTGCTAATATATAATAAAATTTCTATAAAGATATGAGAATACCATGAATCTAAAATTCATGATGTACACTGATTTAGACAAGAAAGGAACCTAGAAAACCCTTCCAGCTGTAACAGCACCAGATGCAGGTATTTGTTCACATGTAGAGTCTCATAAGAGCTGGCCTGTGGAGGTGAGTGCCTTTAATCCCAGCACTCAGGAGACAGAGGCAAGTGGATCTCTGAACATTAATAAGGAAACTACCCAGAAGAAACCATCCAGCTTCTAAGAAATAATCCTCAGGTAGTTAGAATCAAAGTTTTAAAGGCTGCCTTAAGTATCCAAATGTATGGCTTAAACTCTCCACAGCTAACAAAGGAAGTGTTCCCAGTTAACATTTTTCTGAGATAGAGCTCAGTTTTTCTCTGGCAATGGTCCTTGGGTCATTTCCCATAAGTACTATTACTGTTCTCTGCCTCTCTGTAAATGTGAATCCAAGCTTTCCCTGAACAGAATGTAATATTGGGATATAACCTGATATTTAAAATCACAGGTTAATAATAGGAGATTGAACTTTCAATGAGAATGCCCCTCATCAGAAAACCCTTTCTGATGTAACAAGAACAGGGTAAATGGAGTCAACCTGGGCTCACATTCCAATCCAGAGAGCAGAAAATATGCCTTCAAAACAACTTTTTAAAAACGTAATATACACCCAGATAATAATCAGATGTCAACAATAATATAAGTTACCAGCAGCAAAAGATTATCTATGTTTAAAAGAAGTTATAGGCCCCAAGTTACTATGTCTGCGGGCATACTTTTACATTCTGGTAGTGCTGGCTTCAGTTTAATGTTATGCAGCAATCAAAGGCAGTAAGTTGGTTAACTGGATCTTTTGTAGCCCAATTAAACACCAGATACTGCAGAGAGCTGGGGGAGGGGGGGGGCAGGAATGAATGAATCAATCAATCTGGCTTGCCTTCCCAATCTAATTATTAGCAAAATCTGTTAGCTTTGTCTTCTAGTCTTTAACATGGGTATCATGTACAACTAACTCTATTCTCTTGGGTAGATTACTCAACAATCTTGTAATTGGTCTACTTAGCCTTTAACTTTCATTATTTTCTTTGCCAGAGCAACCAAAGTGATCCATTTAGATTATTATGTCAGATGATATTCCTCTATTAGGCCATGTTAAAGGTTTTTGACATTACTCAGAAGAAAAAAAAATTCCTTCCAGAATCTGTAATCTCAATTTATTTCCTACAGGGTGGATTTTATAATCACCTGACATAATTTGTGTTGAAAGCACTTAATATCATCTTTATAAAATATTTTAAAAGCTAGATCAGAACAATTGTTCTACTCCTAGCTCTTTGAAAATAGGATCTCACTATGTGATCCAGGCTGGCCTTGAACTCATTATCCTTTTGCCTTAGATTCCCACCATGCTGGGATTACAAGCATACACCACCATTCCAAGCCCAAACACCAAATTAGAGAAAACAAAACCAGACAAACACAAGCCCCAACCCCCAAAGCCTAAACAATTCCCAGGGGAACTGTTTCTTTTGTTTCTACAGAAACTAGGAAGCCAAACATACAAGCATACAATAGGAGTAGGGAGGACCTAGTATTTTGGAAGCTAAATTCCTTAAACTTAGGTTTTTTTTTTTTCATGATCAAACAAATTTGCCTGACAAGATATCTAATTAAGGCTCACCATGCAGAAATTCTACAGATTTGGTGTGAGATATGTTAGAGCTGACGCCGTAAGCATCTGTGAGCAGTCTGACATGGGCTGGGAACCAAACTTGGGTCTTTTGGGACTCAGCAAGTGCTGAGCCACCTTTGCAGCCCCATGCAGAAATTTTGTTAAGGTTTACTGCAAATTTAATTTTTGCATACCACATATTATCATATCATTATGAGTATGCTACATGTTTCTGATTACCCAACCCCTAAGTTACTTCTGATCAACTAATTCAAAGAGAGGGGAGAGAATCCACTTATCTACTACTCAGAAGTAAAGTAGCTGGGCAATGGTGGCGCACGCCTTTAATCCCAGCACTTGGAGGCAGAGGCAGGCGGATTTCTGAGTTCGAGGCCAGCTTGGTCTACAGAGCGAGTTCCAGAAAAGTCAAGATGATTAGAGAGAAACCCTGTCTCAAACAAACAAGCAAAACAAAATAAAACAAAAGAAGATGTGAAGTAAACTAAGGGTTCACTAAGTATATTTTCATTTTACATTATAGCGGTAAAGCCTTCATGACGGCTTCCCAGTGATTCCCCACATCACCTGGTATGCACACGCTTAGGCAGTCTTCCCTATCCCCCTGTGTGACGGACAGAATACAACTGTGGGTAGTCCTACTGGGAAGCCTCGGTTGTAAATAAGCTGCAAAGTGAATCCTCCATTCCTAACTCTAATTCCATGGACCCTGATCCTCACTATCAAGGAAGTTGCTTCTAAACTCCTTACTTTATGGAAGCTGGGACATACTATTGTCCTAAGTTATTAGATATTTTACACTCCAACATTTTACATAGTAGATAACCGATATCAATAAAATAGATCCAAGGTCTATTTTATTGATATAATACACTGGGAGAATGCCTGATGAGTTTATGCAAAAGGCATAAAGGTTGCAAAAGGTTTCATCACTAACACCAAGAAACAAACCAATGACAGAACTTCTTTGTATCAGATTAATTATCTCAAGGGAAATAAGGTTATCAATGACAGGATTTCTCTTATACTAGATCTAATTAGCATGACATTAACAAACTTTAAAATACAAAAGAGAAGTTCTACCATGAATTACCTGCACAATTGGAGGAGTTGTCTGTGAATAAGGAGAGGTCACACCATAGACAGTGGAACATGTCTGTCCTTGATAATATATGGTTGTTTGAGATTGTGCAGGAGAATACTGCTGCTGCACACTGACAGACTGCTGGTTTGAATCCCAGACGTTGTAATTCTGTCCTTGGACTGGGCCTGGTGCTTGTACTGGCATTACAGGAACATTGGAGTCTTGGAGTACCACACTTTCATTCTGAGTTACATACTGTGAACTAGAAACTTCCCCAGAGGCTGCCGCATGCGGTACCACTGGCACTGAGGTCGGAGCAGCAAGGGAGTCTGTAGAGTGTCCTACCAAGGGCTGAGCGTGATCGTAGGGAGCAGGGGAGCACACGGGGTCCATGCTGGGTGTGGGCAGAAGCACCTTTCCAGCATTGGGGTTGCTGGGGTCCACATAGGCCTGCATGGGATAACCTGGTGGATACCCAGCAAAGGGGTGATGAGAGGCATTATATCCCAGAGAGTCAAAGGGCAGTGGTGACGTCATCCCCAAGTTCTGCAGCTGTTGCTGTTGTTTCTGAGCCTCCCTCTGTGCTACTTCTTGTTCAAACAACTTTCTGCGCTCCTCTGTAGAGAGTTTGTTTCGGTCTTTAATTCGTACTTTCTTTTTAGAAGTTGGTGTATCATATCTACAAAGAAAATAATACCACAAAACGTTAGCAATCATGGACATAATCAAAACATTTATAAGACAGTAAGTCATTCATGAAGAAACCACTAACCACATCAAGTCTAATTTGACATTGCCTAAAATTCAACATCCTGCACTACACAAACTAAACAAAACAAGGGAGCTGGGAAGACGCCTCAGCAGCTCAGCTCCCAATACCCATCAGGTAGGCAGTTCACAACTGTCTGTCACTCCAGATCTTAGAGGATCCAATGCTTCAGACCACTCAAGGCGTGGACATACACAAATCTTTAAAATAAACTGGCTGGGAAATACAGCTCAGGAGAATGTGTGTGTCTACCACGTACAAAGCCTTGCACTCAATCCCGGGAGCCATAAAACAAACAAAAAGGAATCTGGCAGCAAGAGAAACCCAAGGAAATCCAACATTTGGCCACTTCCACTAGCATTCTTCATCTTAGATGTCTGAAGTAGAGACACCAGCTTACTATTCGTCCTTAGGGTTGAGGCAGATTCCATAATCACAATTACAGATTTTTAAAACACAACAGGATAAAACCTATTTCTTTGTAAATAAATGAATAATGAAGAAAAGAAAATGTGACATGAGCCAAAAAATAGTCCAGGATGTTGTCCAGCAGAAATAGCTGAGCTTGATCCTCAACATACATAAAAAAGCCAGGCACAGTAGCTAACATGTGTCACCTCAGAACTCAGGAGGCTAAGGTAGGAGAACTGCTAGGAAAACTCTAAGTTATGGCACCCTAGTGTAATCCTGTCTAAAATAGATAAATAAACAAATGGGAAAAGTATGTGTGATTAAATGCAAACCGCAAAACTCTAGTATTAAAAATGTCTTACTCATCTAGAAGATATTAATTCCAAAAGCAGCGCAATGTGTGTGTCTGCCTATATTTTGAAACCTCAAGAGTCTCACTACGGAACCCTGGTTACCTGGAGCTAGCTATGTAGACCAGACTGGCTCTGAACTTTGAGCAATTCTCCTGTTACTGTCATATAAATGCTGGGATTATAGCTGTATGCTACCATTCCCAGTCTTAATTTAGATACTTTAAAAAAAAAATTTAAATAAGCCCTTTTTTCATTTATGTACTTATTTCGGAATATGTGAGTGGGCACACTTAGGTGTCTCTCTTGACAATGAGTGTCTTTACCCACTGATCTATCTTTGTGGCCTCATTTTTTTTTAACTCTTTGAAGCTGTCCTGGAACTCACTCTGTAGACCAGGCTGGCCTCGAACTCAGAAATCCGCCTGCCTCCACCTCCCAAGTGCTGGGATTAAAGGCATGCGCCACCACCACCCTGCAAAACCCTTCTTTTCAACAAGTCCTCCTTCTTTAAAAAAAAAAAAAAAATCTATACTTGCTTCTCCAATCCATTAGTGTGCAAGTGATGTGTTTGTGCGCGCGCGCGCGCACTATGGGATAAATGTGGATGCTAAAGAACTATATGGGGCACAGAGACGTGTTTGGATTTGCTCAAATAAGAAAACTTACTCCGTCACTTACCTGTCATCTGGCCTTTTTGTGCCCCGCTCATACGCAGAAGAGGGTGGTGACAGAGAGCCCCGCTGTTTCCTTTTCTCTTTACTTTGAGACTGTTTGTCGGGGTCTCGCTCTCTCGACCGATTAGGAGTCTTCGGAGCTGTTTGATCTCTGAAGGCAGCAGCATCTCTTCCTCGTTCAGTTACTGGAAAGATTAAGTTATTTTTAAAAAATGTTTATTTTAGTAGGGAAATAAGTATATAATAAAACTTTTTACAAAAAGGTAAATGTGTGGACTTTTCCCTCATCAAGTCCTGACTTTAAATTTTAAAGGTTTTAGTTGTTAGTTGCTTAACACTGAGAAAGCAAAACCAAATTCATATTTCCGTATTCTAACACTAAGCAAGAAAATTCCACATGCAATAAATAAAAGGTTGCTTATGAAAAAAATCCAAGATTGGGGTTGGAGAGATGGCTCAGTGGTTAAGAGTACACTGACTGCTCTTCTGGAGGTCCTAAGTTCAAATCCCAGCAATTACATGGTGGCTAACAACCATCTGTAATAAGATCAGATGCCCTCTTCTGGTATGTCTGAAAACAGCTACAGTGCACTCACATATAATAAATAAATCTTAAAAAAAAAAAAAAAAAATTCCAAGATCATCCTTTGCAGCTCCCCAAGAGCTATACTAGACTAGATACTCAGAAAACATGGGAAGTAACCCTGACATATTTAAGGTTTGCCTATAGTGCTATGTGCCTAGACTGGTAGCCTCTAACAACTTTACATTGTTGCCAAAGAAAAAATTGCCCACAACCGTCTTCTTACAGTTCTTTATAGTCCCATGTAGAAGTCTGGCTATGAAGAGAATAAACTGTTAGAACTTAAAGATGTGCAAAACACACTACAACGAAGCGAGAGATATCACACAGGCCTTGACTTAAGGAATCAGAGCTATGCTTGTGAAAAATAAGGTAAAGGTTAACACACACACTGGCTTTTCACTCCAGCAACACTGGCTCAGTGTTAGAAGGGATTCAAGATTCCTTAAGTTCCTAATAATTTGTAGAAACACAGTGAGGCAGTAAAGTTGGGACCCTAAGACTACCATGGAACTTGTACTATCTGATTCACAATGATTCTGAGCTTCAGTAGCCACTGACTTCATGAGAATCCGATGAAGATTTCTTTTTTTCTTTTCCTTATTTTGTTTTTAGAGAAAGAATTTCTCTGTATAGCCCTGGGTGTTCTGGAACTTGCTCTGGCCTCAAATTCAGAGATCTGCCTGTTTTAGCCTCCTGAGTACTGGGATTAAAGGTATGCACCAATACACACAGCTCTGGTAAGATTCCTTAGCCTTCTCTGGTAAAGAAACATATACACCCTTCTACATATATGAATAGCCAGAGGTAAATACTGCTCCATATACCTCTAGCAATATAAATTTAAGAACATCTGTTGGGGTTGGAAAGACAGCTCTGTACTTACTGTTCTTGCAGAAAACTTAGGATTGATTCCCAGTAACCAAATGACAACTCACAACCACGTGTAACTCCAGTTCTAGAGAATCTGGTGCTCTTCTCTGGCCTCTGAGGGCACCAGGTATACAGAGATACACGCACACACACAGGCAAAACACCCATAAAGATGAAAGAGTAATTCTTTAAAAGAGGATGAGGATGGAGAGATGGCATAATGGGTAAGGACACTGGCCGCTCTTGGAGAGGACCAGGGTTTGGTCCCCTAACTCTAGTTCCAGAGGCTCCAGAGCCTCTGCTGTCCTCCCACGGGCACCAGGAACATGTATTGTAAACAGACACTGATACAAGCAAAGCGTTCTTATACACACCTAAAAAAAATATATTTTTTAAAAGAATGCCTACTTTAAGGGCAGGATGAAAAGCTCAGTGGTAGAGTACTTGTCTAACATGTGAGGAGCCCCGGGTTCAACCCCCAGCACTGAAGGAACAAGAAAACAAACAAAAATCGCTATTCTAGAGGGACAATTCAATGAAAGGTTAAATTACCAAAGCAACAACATAGGCAGTGTAAGAAATATCTCCTTTGGAAGAATCCACTAACAAAGAATACAGGTCCAAATTACTACACACAATGTTTCATTTTTCTATGTATGCTTATTTCAAAAGGAAGAACACTAAAGTCCTTCTAGGTTGTCTCCACAATTATGTAAGGAATTCTTACAAAGTTACCTATACAAGTGTTCAACTTACCTGTGCTCTCCTTTTCAGTTTGACTTTTCTTTGGAATTCGATACACCTCCTGCAAAACAAAAACAAAAACAAAACAACAAAAAAAAAATCAAAAAATGAGTTAATAGTATGAGGCAATAAGATCACTGCTTTGAAACTAACTGATAACATAAAGCTACGGGAAGGCCAGGAAAACACACTACAAGGAAAACAGATTGATTGGTAATTAAATATTTTCCAAAACTTTAAGTGTCTTTGCACACACTAGGCAATTCAATGTATTTTTTTCTTTTTCTTTTTAAAGATTTATTTATTTATTATATGTAAGTATACCGTAGCTGTCTTCAGACGCACCAGACGAGGGCATCAGATCTCATTATGGGTGGTTGTGAGCCACCATGTAGTTGCTGGGATTTGAACTCATGACCTTCCGAAGAGCAATCGATGCTCTTCCCCGCTGAGCCATCTCACCAGCCCCTCAATGTATTTTTCTATGGATGCAAAACCAACCCTGCTAATGGTCAAATTATCTACTTTCATAAGGCTGTGAAGGAAGAAGAGGAAGGGGGAGGGGGGCAAGGATGAACACTATTACTAGGTTATCAATACTCCCAAAATGGCATCTAATATTGTACCAAATTGATCATGAAGAATATAAACTATGTTTTTATGCCTTGAACTAAGTTTAATTACTGGGTAATTACTAAGAACATACTTTGCTGGTCTGTCATTTCCACACTATTCTAGTAGATGGGCATAAGTTCTTACCCAGTTACTGACTAAAGTGAGCCAATTAATGACAAGCCTACACATTCTCAATGGTATAAATGATACTCTCTCTCCCTTTATAACAATTGTGTAATATTAACCACAGCCATGTAGCCTGGATATCACCTATGTGACCCAATTAATCTGAAAAAGTTTAACAACTGTCTGAATATACTTTGTAAATCTAGGTACTCAAAAACTCAATATCTTTATTCATAAAGAATACTTAGATACACCCAGGGCCCAGCCACAGGTAACATGGCTTTGATCATTTCCACAAGGTCCTGACATTGTAAGTGTTCGCGAAAAATGCTTACAATTAGTTATACAGACTTCAATTCTATGATGGTTAGTGTGCCACAGAAAATTACTACAAAAGATTGTATTAATTGTAAACCAGTAAGATGGCTCAGCATGTTAAGGGTATCTCTGAGTTCAATTCCTAGGACCCACATAAGAGAAGAAAAAGGACTTCAGGAAAACTGTCCTCCACACATGCACAATGGTGCATGTGTACACGCACACCCACACACCACTTTAAAACTGTGTGTATGAGTAGGAATGGATACATGATACAGGTGCCCACAGGCCAGAGGTATTGAATTCCGAGAGCTGGAGAAACACGGGGTTGTGAGCCATTGGGTATGTATGCTAGGAACAGAATTCAGATCCTTAGGAAGAGCGAAGGCCATCCACCGTCTTAGCTGCTGGGTGTCATCTCTCCAGCCTAACCTACACATTCATTTGTTTTCAAATTTCTTACATTTACAAAATACATTACAACAATTAACACCTGTTAATTTAACTGTAGTATAGATAATTGTAGTAAAGATGACACCTAAAAATAAATGGAACAAATTTCATCAGTGTATACTCAAGATTAAGAGTTGACTAACTTAATCTTCTACTTTATGAAGGTAAAGTACAGAGAAAACTATTATCTACTCCCCCCATTCAATTTTTGTATAAGGAGACTGAACTCCCAAAAATGAAAAAGGACTGTACTGGTCCCATGATATTTTAAAAGATAAAAAGGAAGTAGCCTTGTGAAAACTTCTGTGAAATTTTTTAGGATCATTCTTTCTGGTGGATAAAAAGTAATAATGCACTAGCCTAATAGGGAATTCTACCAGGAATGATGTCACAATGATAAGCCAATAATGTCATAGTTTTAGGTCACTGAAGAAAATATTTATCTGAATTGTGCTTCCTCACACTGACCCTCAAAATAGAATCACTGTTCATTCCAGTCAAGAGACTGGCATGTTATAAGACAGTACTACAAGCTGGACACCACAGCTGTGTTTAACCCTTATACTTGAGAGGCCTAGCAGTTGTGGCGCATGCCTTTAATCCCAGCACTTGGGAGGCAGAGACAGGTGGATTTCAGCCAGCCTGGTCTACAGAGTGACCCAGGACAGCCAGGGCTACACAGAGAAACCCTGTTTCAGAAAAACCACCACCACCACCAAAACAAAACATGATAGAAGGGTTATGACAATGAACTAATTTAAAAATGAAAGAAAATATAAATAACAAAAAGGGATTAAGAGAAGAACAAAAAGTCAAGCCTCGATCCTAAAGCTTTTGTGGCAAACACTTCACTAACTGGTCCATCTCCGCAAAACTTGTTTCTTGCTTTTTGTTGCTTTGAGACAGAGTTTCTCTGTGCAGAGCAGGCTATTCCTGAGGTGCACCTTGCCCCTGCCACTCCAGTGTTCAATGAAGGTGTGACACCACCACCCAGCCATACTTTTCTAAGATCAAGTTTTGCTTTGTCAAATGAGAGGCTGAAAAACAAAATTAAAGAATAAATACCGGGCAGGTGAGATGGCTCAGCAGGTAAGAGCACAGACTGCTCTTCTGAAGGACCTGAGTTCAAATCCCAGCAACCACATGGTGGCTCACAACCACCCGTAATGAGATCTGACGGCCTCTTCTGGTACGTCTGAAGACGGCTACAGTGTACTTATATATAATAGTAAATAAATCAAAGCTTATAACCATCTGTACAGCTACAGTGTACTCATATACATAAAATAAATAAAAATCTTAAAAAAATAATAATAAATACCAGACATTCTACATCTTAAAAATGAAAAATCCAACAGGTCAGAGGACCTGGAAGAAAAAAATAACGAAGGGCCGAAGAGATGGCTCAGCAGTTAAAAGCATGTACTGTTCCCGAAGAGGACCCAAGTCCAATTCCTAGCACCCACATTGAAGGTGGCTCAGAACCTCAAGTAATGATGCTCCTGATGCTCTAAGGGGTTTGACACCTCTGCATCCTCTGGCACCAGCACTCCCATACATACACACATACAGACACGTAATATATATTTAGTAATTAAAAAAGAACAAAAGAAGTAATAAAAAAAAAAAGAAAAAGCTATGAACACTCTTATCTCATGACAATAGAATTAGGAGAAACTACATTACTGAAATTCCATCAGTGGGCAGGGAATGCAGCTTAATCTGTAAGTAGACTTGCCTAGTATTTGCAAATCTCAGATAACACAGAGCCAGGTATGGCGATGAATGCCTACCATAACACCACTTGGAAGATAGAGTGAGGATGATCCGAAGTTCAGTCATCCTTAGCTATACACACACAGATTCTGAATTTGAGGCCAGCTAGAGACAAATGAGAAACTCAAAAAGAAAAAATAAATAAACAAGAGCTTCAGACTTCAGTAGTGACACTGTAAGCTAGAGTTATCAGTATAGCTTTTTTTGAGGGGAGGGTTCGGGGAGTAGGATAGAAATTGAAGTCAGGTTTTTGACCATATTAGAAGCATACTCTACCACTAAACATACTACAGGTCCAGTACCTTCATTCTAAATGAATTTTAACTTTAAATGATAACTATGTATCTGCCAAACAAAAGGAAATAAATTAAAGGCATTTCTTACATTTGTAAGGCCTTGAAACTGATTCTTCTAGCCTGAAGACAATGCTAAAAAAAAAAAAAAAAACCTATACAAAGTCTGTGGACATTCTGAGACTTAAATTCTAAATTCTGTGTCACATATATAATTGTCAACAGTGTGTACTATACCATCATACTAGATGGCTAAAAAGTGAGAGAATGAAACATGAGCTATGCATACAAGACACTCTTAGTTAAATGGTGCCAGTCAGTGGTGACACCCCCCTAATCCCAGCAGAAGTAGGTGGTCTACAGAGCAAATTCTAGGAGAACCAGGGATTCACGGAATAAAACAAACAAACCTTGTCTCAAAAAAAAAAAAAAAAAAAAAAAAAAAAAAAAAAGAAGAGAAGAAGAAGAAGAAGAAGAAAAAAAAAATTGAGCAATATGGGTGTTTATCAAAGTAACAATGCAAACAACCTAGGAATGTATAAGTATGTACTGTTAACTCAAAAAAGGTGATCAACATACATGGATATAATAGGAGACTGATTAAGTTATATATATTTATACCATACTTCTATAAAAAAATACTCTATAGCTGGTACAAAATACAAATGTAAAAAGCAGGTTGGGTTTGGTGGCAAACAAGACAGGGGTAGACAGATCTGATCCAAACCCGCCAGGTCTACAGAGTGAGTTCAGGCCTAGACAGACCACATACTGACTGGAAAGTTAAACCAGCCTGGTCTACAGAGTGAGTCCAGGCTAGACAGACCACATACTGACTGGAAAGTTAAACCAGCCAGGTCTACAGAGTGAGTTCAGGCCTAAACAGACCACATACTGACTGGAAAGTTAAACCAGCCAGGTCTACAGAGTGAGTTCCAGACCTAGATAGACCACATACTGACTGGAAAGTTAAAAAAATAAAAAGCTAACCATATATATGCGTAATATGTATGATTTCTTTCTGGAAGGATGTAAAAAAAAAATTATAGTTGATTGCCTGAGAACCACAGGAGATAGGAGTGGGGAAAAAAAAAACCATTTCATTAAATGTATTTTGGACTATATACAAAAATGGGCTTTATAAATTAAAAGGAAAAGATCACGCATCTCTGGAGCAGGTCTAGGTATAGTACACCAAAGAATTAGTGCTGCACACCGAGCACCACACTGGTGAGACCTGGTTACCCAAGAGGCAGCTGCTAAGATGCTGCTGTTTAGCAAAGCCCTCTTGCTTCTTTGCACTTTTGATTGAAGCTTGTTTCTCTTACCCTTTCCTCCTCAGGTTCTGCCCATCTTGACTACAATTCAAAGAACCTATCTTAGCAATGCTCACTTTTATTCTTTCTATATGCTGGCCTTAGGTTAACTCAGGAAGCATTAAAAATTAATAGCTGGGAACTAGAGAGATGGCTCAGCGGTTAAGAGCCCTGGCTGTTCTTCCAGAGGTCCTAAGTTCAATTCCCAGCAACAACATGGTTGCTTACAACCATCTGTAATAGGATCTGATGCCCTCTCCTGGTGTGTCTGAAGACAGCTACATTATATACTCATATGAAAAATAAATAATTTTTTAAAAAAGAAAAGAAACAAAACTTAAACAGCTAACACAGTTCCTGCTGCTAAAGACCTAAAGGCCAGTGCAGGAAAAAAAAGAAAAACATATGGAAATAGATTAGTAATCATTAATGAGTAATCAGAGGCAGAGTTAAATGTTTCTCCAATTTTAGATTTGTTTTTAAATCTGCTTAAATTAAATTAAATCCAGATCTAAGATTTTTTTCTCACACTTTTCAAATGTAATTATATCCACTATAATGTTTTAAACATGAAAGCCATCATAGTCCTCCTGAAATTAAGAAGGGGCCCTCCTAATAATGTCCAAGCCATCCAGGAAGCACCTGTTGAAGCCCAATTCATTCTTCTCCCATCTGATTCCTAGACACATTTTTATTAGAGAAGCTGCTTTAGCTACACAACAGAAAAGCTTAGACATCCATGTAATTTCAGAAGTTATGAATGTCCTTTAATGTTTAATCACAGATCACAGGCTGATCTCTATGTATGCTGGGCTTAGGTTAACTCATGAAGCATTAAAAATTAATAGCTGGGAACTGGAGAGATGGCTCAGCAGTTAAGAGCCCTGACTGCTCTTCCAGAGGTCCTGAGTTCAGTTCTTAGCAATCACTACAATATAATGGTGAGAGGATATTTTGAGCAACACTAAAGGAATGGTTGCTACAACCACAGAAAGAATCTCACTCACTCGCCTCTCAATTACACAATTCCATGGGCTTCTTGGCAAGAAAAAAGAAGTCACAATAATCTGGGCAAAATAAAGACCAGATGAATATAGGCTTAGTTAAATCAGAAACCAGGGTCAGTTTCCTCAACAAAAAGCTAAATCAAATTTCATGGTATTTTCTGTTTCTCTTTCACAGCTGACAAAAACACTACCACATACTTGGCAGGTTGAAATGATCACATGATATCTAGTTATATGTTTTCTGATTACCTATCAAACATAAAACTCACACTAGATATTTAAGCAAAAAAATATGCTCTCAGAGACTTCACTTTTTCACTCAAGTATTTACAAAGTGCCAGATACACAATATGCAACAAGCCCTTAAAATTACAATAGCGAGGAGTCTCCAGAGGCCGAAACAAAAGCCATCACTGCCTTTGCTCCCAGTACTGTTGTGAAATGCCATTTACTGAGAATATATAAAGAGAGCAGAAAACAAGAATCATTTCCCATGGGAAAGGAAAAGCCTTAAGAGAAATCTAAAAGAAAAGCAAGTTTCAAGAAAAAGAAAACACAAAAATATAGAAGCTGACTGTGACAGCTGGACTAGAATGATCTGACATGCAGGTGGGGGTCAGACCACACTGTGCATACAAGGAACTTTAAGAGAAATGTAACCTCAACAATGTAAATGTAGAACCATTTGACACAAACAGAGTTGTCCTTCCAGAAGAGGATTCTAGATACTGAGTGTATCATCGAGTATTTGGGGACTACAATTAAGAGGTAATTTACTCCAATAGAGATACATTAACTTTTACTACAACTATGGAGAGACTATCCCAAAGTGGGGCAGTGGTGGCACGTGTATTTAATCCTAGCACTCAGGAGGAGGAGAAGCAGGCCAACCTGAATTTGAGTCCAGTCCAATCTAGAGAGTTCCAGAACATCGAAGGCTACAGAGAGAAACCCTGTCTCAGAAAAAACAAAGGACAAATGGACAGAAGGGAGGAACAAATGAACAAACCAACCAACCATCTGGGCCACATATGCCAGGAAACAGGCACAGAATCCTCACACCTAGCGTAATGTCAGGCTGCCATATAAAGTTCCAGGTTAGTCTCATATCAAGATATCATTTCAAAAATTAAAAACGTTAAGTGGCTCATGCCCTTAAAGATAACATGTTAGAAAAAGAGAATTAACATATATGCAAATAACTTTTATTATAATCTGTTAAAAATACTATAATGCATTTTGTAAAGTACGACCAAAACCATAAATTGAATCTGTAAATGGTTAAAAAAAAAAAAAGAGGAGAGAGATTTCAAACAAGGAGAATAGAATGCCTGAAGATAAGGAAAGGTGAGCATATATGAACAGATTAACATGCACATGTACAAGGAAAACTGTTGGGCAAGATTAGATAGACATGGGCCGGAGAGATGGCTCAGCGGTTAAGGGCACTGACTGAAGGTCCTGAGTTCAATTCCCAGCAACCACATGGTGGCTCCCAACCACCTGTGGCCTGTAGGTAGGAAATCAGACCACCGTATACACTCTAAATAAATCTTTAAAAAAAATTACACAGATATACTATTCACTTCCATGGGCTTTGTTCTTTTAAGTTCTTAATTCACTTCTGCCAACTAAGGGGTTTGTGCAATGCCGCTACACAGTTCTCTTAGTCTCATCTATAATTTTAAAAGAAAATCAAGGTTAATATACTGAAAGCAAAGAATGAGAGCAAGAACAAACGGTCGTCTGTTGTAAGAGTAAAATCAAGGCACAACAGGGTCTGTATGAAAAGTGTTAGATCGCCGGGCAGTGGTGGCGCATGCCTTTAATCCCAGCACTTGGGAGGCAGAGGCAGGTGGATTTCTGAGTTGGAGGCCAGCCTGGTCTCAGCAGCCAGAGTGAGTTCCAGGACAGCCAAGGCTACACAGAGAAACCCTGTCTCGAAAAAACAAAACAAAAACAAACAAACAAAAAAAAAAAAAAGAAGAAGAAAAGAAAAAAGAAAAGTGTTAGATCAGATGCAATATAACCTACTTAACCTGTATAACAAAAGAAATCTATTTATTTGTGTGAATGCATTAGTCTGCCACCAACATATATGGAGGGCACATATGGAGGTTCTCTCCTATTATATGGATTCCAAGTATCACACTCAAGTAGGTCCTCAGACTTTGTGGCAAGTAACTTTAATTAAAAAGTTTATATACATAGCTTCCCACCAAAAAGAATAAGTACTTCCTGGGGGGTGGGGTGGGGGCTAATTAGGAGCTAGGAAGGCCAGGCACAAACTGAACCTAGAACAACATGCTATGTCAGAAATTTTAAAACAAAAACAAATCAAAATGAGACAGAAGCCAACAAGGAGTTTCCACTGGCCAGACATGAGGTAATGTAAGCGTCAAACATTGAAATTAATACAGCACAATCCATCCACGAGAGTGAGAACCCAGGAGTCTAAGAACACTGTTAGGCAATCAGTGACCCGGACACATTCCACAAAAGCACAGCTTTACTGAGTTCCGAAATTGCTCCCCATGTAGGATTTTTTTTTTTCATCTAAAGGAAGGAAGATAGTGTGTAGTCACACTGGCCTGGAATTGTCCATATGGCCCAGGCTGGCCTAGAACTTATAATCCTTCTAGTGATGGCATTACAGCATGAGCCACCATTCCCAAGTAAACAGTAACTTTGGAGAAGCCCAGCAGCCACTGTGGCAAGCTGACAAAAGCTGACAATATCAGTAACAGAACCACTGAGTGCTTTGTGAAGAAGACTGCAATATTCCTCATAGGAACATGTATGTAACTTAAAATGATAATTTGGCAAAAAATTAACATTGTAGAGTCTGAATACAGAGCATGGAGGAATTTTTAGCCAATTTTCTATATATTTACCACTAGAACATGTGTATCATGTAGAATACATAAAGAACATTCTTGGATGTTTCTAAGTCTGAAACTTTATTTGGAATTTAAAATATACTAGCTAGAAAATTTATGTGGCTTAATCTAAAAAATTCTCAAGTTACTGTTATCATGGCCCTTAGAATGCTTTTCCCATTATTTCCTATAATGCTTATTACTTTTCTGCCTCTCATCTAGTCTTACATTTGAACTATCTTTTCGTAATAAAGTCAAGACGAACTACAAAAATTAGCTTCACGGGCAACAGAAACATGATTACTGTCTTTGAGAAAATAAAATTAATGGCTCACCCAAATGTATAAAGTAAAAATGACTTCACTTAGCAAATTCTATGCCTTATCATTAAAATAGATTTTGGTAAACTCTTTCTGGAAAGGATAGAACAAACATTACAATCTTTATTATTACTCTGTGGAATTAACAAGCTCTATCACTAGAGTAGCCACAGCCACAGACACAATATAATATACAATATAATATACGATCATGGAACACAGCCATTTTGGAAACAAAACCAGCAGTGCCCCAAATCTCTAATTGCTATTTTGCCTTTTGAGACATCTTACTGTGTAACCAGCCTGCTTCCAATTCACGATCCTTCTCCTTCAACCTCTGGGGGATTACAGGGTACCACCAAATAAGATGGAATACTGTTTAGATACAAGTAGTGTATATAATAAAATGGACTACTAAAGAAAAAGTGACCTCAGACAGTGATGGTGATGCCTATGGCAGAAGCAGTGGCTAGCGAGTTCCAGCCGGTAGGAACTACACAGTGAGATCCTAGCTTAAGGGGGAGAGCAGGGAAAGGGGTGGCAGTAGACACCTCACTGCTAAGAGCGATGGCACACCTCTAATCCTCGCATCTGATTATAGCTAGACCCTGTCTCTTACAAAAAGAAAACAAAAATAAACCAGTACTTTTTAAAAAAAAAAATGAAACATTTAAACCTCTTGGTGGTGGTGCACACCTTTGATGCCAGCACTCAGAGGCAGAACTAGGTGGATCTCTGAGTTCAAGGCCAACCTGTCTCTACAGAGTGAGTTTCAGGACAGTCAGGGCTACACAGAGAAATTGTGTCTCAAAGAAAAGAAAAGAAAAGAAAGAAAAGAAAAGAAAAGAAAAGAAAAGAAAAGAAAAGAAAAGAAAAG
>NW_022196906.1:104508120-104513635 GCF_008632895.1 Mastomys coucha | reverse complement strand
GGGGGGAGGAAAGAAGGGGAGGGGAGGAGGGGAGAGGAGGGGAGAAAAGAAAAAAAAACAAACAAAACCACAAAAACCGAGATACTTAAAAATATTCTCAATGCAGCATTTCCTGGAGACAACTCTATAAAGGCTTATAAACTTCTTTTACTCTATAGACTTATCAAATTTATCACAGACACACAGGACATACAACTTCATATACAAATCTTTTTTACAGACAGTATTAGTGGTAGAATGAAATTCCAAGTATTGACTCTAAACCATTCAGTCAGATAATTATATTTCAAGTGTTTATAGAAAGTTTCATGTTGAATTTTCTAACCAAATATGGTTTTATTTTGTTTTGAGACAGGGTCTTTCTACATAGCCCTGGCTTTCCTGGAACTCATTATGTAGACCAGGCTGGCCTTAAACTCACAGACTCTCCTGCCTCTGTCTTCTGAGTGCTGAGGCTAAAGTTGTGCACCACCAGGCTGGCTTAAATAGTATATTGTAAAGGCAGTGCCTACAAAAAGAGATGAAATAAGAGAAAAGGAGTAGTCACTAAGAAGTACTAACTTTTCACTCATAGGAAGCTGTCTCTAAATCATCTAATCCAGGTGATCAGAAGGAGAGATGCACATCCTATATCTAAGTGTTCGTAAAGAAGACCTTAAATTACTAATTATTATAACCTCTTGATGTTAACAGCAATTCAAACTGTCAAATTCATGAGACCCTTAACTCCTTTTCATATGATCCAATTGAATGAAGATTTTTTTTTTCCAGTCAAATTATAATTACTTGCAATCAGTTTTGCCTTGTGAAATCTAGGCTACATTTTCAGTAGGACAGATGATGTACAGCAGTTCTTTCACACAAAAAGAGATGCACATGTCCGTGCTAAAAATGTAGCCCAGCAAATCTGCATGTGAAAATGAACACGTTTCTAAGTAGCAAAGTGCTAGGTGATGTGAGGGCTACTCTAGGAGAAATGTGTAGAATGAGTGCCTTGCAAGCCTAGGCAGTGGTCCTGTGTATATATGGTATAGAAAAAGTAGCTCACTTAATCCTTTCTCGCCAGAAGTAGGGATTTTCCCGGAACGACAACAATTGTTGACAATGAACGCACCAAAATAATGCCGGCGCCAGTGAGTTAACCACCTCTGTCCTCTTTTCACCTATTATATTTTTCATGCATCATCCAACTTCCCAACCATCTTCCTGTTTCTTCACAGAATGCACGCTAGGTTCTCGTTTTTCTTCAGCACGAAGTTGGAAATGGAGTTGAGAAAAGGAGACACATGGTCAGCTGGTGATGTTAACAAGCTCCTTGCTGCCCTGAGAAGCTAGATGGAAATGGTTCAAGTTACAAGGGGGATCATCATCAGATCTGGGAGGACAAAGAGTAATTCATGAAGCTTCATTCCCTTCCCTCCCACCCTCTTACATTTTATTGATGATCCCTATAGTCTGTCTTCATAGCAAAACCAAGACTAAAGAGTATGAAGTTATTTATTCAGTTCTTTACTCCATCCAGTGTAGGGAAGACAACTGCAATGTGGGTCCAGCAGTGTTATCCATAGTAGACCCACAAGCTCAGGGAGAATTAGAGTGGTCCAAACAACCACAACCAATGCTTTTTGGTATGAACTAAATAACAGCAACTAACACAGTACTTGGCCACAGGTGCTTAGTAAGGTTGAAGGAATAAGGTATTTTCTTTGCAGCTAATATCTACTTGAACACACACATAGGTGAAATCAGACAGAAGTAGTTAACTCTTTCAATGCCGGGATGGTGTAGTATATAGTAATCACATGAGATTAGTACGTTTCTCCAAAACATATCCAATTTATCAATTCTTGATTTCATATCCCTAGCCAAGTGCCAGCTAAAATTTTGTTCTGAACATCAAAGACGATAGTAATCAAAGTTTAGAAATCAGAAACATGGCAAATGCTTATGAAAAGAAAAGAAGAACTAAGAACCCCAGCACCAATATGTAACAAAGTATCAGTCCACAGTAAGTACAGATGTTTCTCAGCAATGCAATGCCCAAACAAGCAAGTTTGAAAAAGAAGAGAGAATTTTATTTAATGCTTCCTTGATGTTAAGAAGTCAGATAAATACAGTATGAATCTAAGAACTAAATATTTTATTTTAAATACAAATAAAAATGTAAACCTAAAGTCAAGAAGATCATTAATATACACATTTTTGTGAAACTACTTTGGTCTTTCAGATAGGAATTCAAAGGATAAGAAGATGATGAAAAAAATTTGTAGGACTGAAAAATAGGTGTTCAGAAAGTGAGGTTAAGTGTTCCAGTTATCATTCTAAACATATCCCAGAGAGTAAATTAGACATTTACAAACTACTACACAGAATTTACATCTTACAGATTTTAAGACAAGGGTATAAGATTATATCTTAACAATCTGAGAAATGTTGACCAGAGACTTCCCAGCAAACCTTTTTACAAGAGCACCCTCTCTTCTTCTATCAAACTGTGGCTTTCTATGTCTTTCCTATGTCCACTTGTGTACTCACTTCTACCTCTATTACTAAATTACTGTCATTCAGGCTGACAGTCTGCTCCAAACATGCAAGGAACTTCAAGACCCTGTGCTGTCAACAAAGCAGGCTTTAATTAAAGGTCCAACAAGCACCCATTCTAATATCTCTCATTTAACCAAAATTCTGACTCCTGCATTTAATAAGTGGCATCACAGAGTTACTATCAATACTTCTTTATATTTATTTTAAAAAGTCAGCTTTCACACTAAATAAATCTGAGTTTATGCTAAATTTTAAGCAATCAAAGTGTAGCATTCATAAGCAAGAGCACAGATTGGTATATGACAAGGTCTCAACAGAGCGAACAGGAAGCACAGCACACAGTCAAACGACTCCTCCTCCTTGGGTTCAGTCTAAGTTCCAGGGGGTCAAATCACAGAATCTAATGCAATGAGCGTCTTAGTGTCACCTTGCTACAGAAAAATGTACTGCTGACTTATCAGATTGTTTCAACTCTGAGAGAAGAAAGGAGGAACAGAAAATATAAAAGGTAGGAAGTAAGCTGTTCCCAAAGGGTCCTCAAAAACTGGACCCCGGACCGCTTACAACTGAAGTTACAAATTTTCATACGTTCATACTTATTCAAGATCCAGACTGGTTTTTCTGAAAGACAAATTCTATACATCTTATTGCATTCTTTATCAAGACTATAAATAAGTATATATGCCACATATATATACATATATGTGTGTGTGTGTGTGTGTGTGTGCAAGTATATATATGCCATGAATGACAAAGTTTCCAGACTTTCCCCGTTTGTATCTATTGAGACGGTCTCTCTGTGTATGCATATCCTTAGCTGTCCTAGAACTCACTCTGTAGACCAGGCTCACTTCTCCCTCTGCCTCCTCAGTGTTGGTATTAAAGGGATGTACCATCATGCCTAGCTCCCCCTGCCCCTTTAGGTAATATATGTTTTGCCCAATTAAAACAAAACAAAACAAAACCTTAAGGGCAAAACTATTTAAAAACAAAAAACAAAAAATAAAAACAACAACAAAAAAAACCCACAAATAAACTAGTGCCATGATATTCATTCTAAAATAAAATTTCATATTTTATAATGTGAAGATCCTACATTACCAGGGTTTTCCAATCAATTTCATTGTTAATTAATTTCTATTAACCCATTCACTTGATTTCCAATTAATTTAAACATGTGCTGTCATTACATACAGAGTAAGTTTAATGCTAGAATTTTATTTTATATGAAGAGCCCTTGAATTAATAAAATCACCAATATGCTATACATTTCTCAGTGAGAGAAAAGGAGGATATTATTTGTATAATGGTTTGAGAGTTATGGCTCTTAGAAAGACTTAAGGAACAATGGAGACATATCATTAGCTGAGAGATCATATTCCATTTTTCAGAAATACTCATGGCTAGAAATATTGTCAGTTTTTATTTAGGTTTATAGCACACTGAATCTGACTAATTTAGTTATGATAACAAGAAAAGTTTCTTACCTTTAGATCTTTCCAACTGTCTAGTAGCTTGGTAGCCAAGTCACTTATGTCCACTGTTTTATCCGGGGCCTCCTGGCTCCTCTCACTCTCAACGTCAGACACACCCTCTTCCTCATCTTGGGACGGTGTTTCCTCAGCAGTAGTTTCTTCTAGTTTTGAGCCATGGCTGTCTTTGGGCTCTGTCTCGGTGTCTGCCTCCGGTTCAGATGTGGGTAACTTACTGACTTCAACCTTGGACTGGCACAGCTGCTGTGGGAGGAGCTGCTGGGACTGGGGCCCTTCATCCTCTTCCACGGTAACAGTCTCTAGCTGATCAAGGTCCTCTTTGCCATCCTTGCATTCTAGCTCACTGGTGACGTCTGAGACTGCACTGTCCATGCTATTTTCACTTATAATCTTAAGTCTGCGAAATATGAGTTTCTTGGGAGTATCTGTATCCACCTCTGTGCTCGGCTTGGCAGAAGGGTCCGGTGTGTTAAGCGGTGTGTGAGCACGTGACGTATTCTCACTAGAATACCCATCTCCTTCACTTAACTGAGGGACAGCAGTCTTAGTCTGAGACCAGCGCTGGATAATCGGAAGTACTTTGCTTTCCTCCAACATATTTTTAGTAGGAATGGGCAAATGCTCCAAAGTCTTTATAATCTGATTAAACATAATAAAAAATTAATTAATCAATCACTTCATGTAGCTGACCTTTCAAAATCAGGTAAGGACTCAGATACAGAAAACAGTATACTTTGTGTACTGCCTTACTAAATTAACACCCATGTCTTCATAAATATGGATGCGGTTGAAGATTATAACACTTTTTTCTTTTCAGAAGGAAGAAAACCTACAATTAAAAGTACAGAGTAATAACATAATGCCTATTCACACCCCTAAGCCTGACTGAGAAATATTCTCTAAAGGAAGGGATCCCCAAAATTATGCAGCTTTAAAAAGAAAAAAAATACCAGAACTCATTTCAGTCTATTTTTCTATAAAAATTTCCAAGTTACTGTAACAGAAACTTGGGAACCATACACCACCATGTATTAAAACAAGAGCTTCCACATCCGAAAGATTCAAACATTATCTCCTAAGTTAGCTTGTGGTAATAGCTATCTAGGGGAAGACACCCATAGTATCCCTCAAACTGAAATCTAAATATTCCTTACAAGTTACTTTCCAGCATTGGGCTACAGAAACCTAAGTCCTCCCCAATGTATTCCCACATCTCTTTGAAAAAGCTTACAGGCAAAAAATATTACTGTATGTCTACTCCAATACTTCATTTTTATTTCTGGCTGTGGTTTAATGGCTGAGCCATCTCTCCAGCCCCCAATACTTCATTTTAAAAAGTGTTTTTATTGGCTGGGCAGTAGTAACACACATCTTTAATCTCACCAAAGGCAGAAAAGGGCAGACTTCTGTGAATTGGAGGGCCTCTAGTCTACAAAGTGAATTCTACGACAGCCAGGCATAGAGAACCCTGTCTCAAA
>NW_022196906.1:104488012-104508065 GCF_008632895.1 Mastomys coucha | reverse complement strand
AAAAAAAAAAAAAAAAAAAAAGAAAAGAAAAGAAAAGAAAAACCAACAAACTAAAGTACTTATCAAATAAGTTGACTTTGGAGTAGAAATTATGTTTTGTTTTGTTTGTTTTGTTGTTGTTTTTTTGTTTTTTGTTTTTCGAGACAGGGCTTCTCTGTATAGCCCTGGCTGTCCTGGAACTCACTCTGTAGACCAGGCTGGCCTCGAACTCAGAAATCTGCCTGCCTCTGCCTCCCAAATGCTGGGACTAAAGGCGTGCACCACTACTGACCGGCTTTGTTTTTTTAAAAGTTACCTATGAAAAGTCGTGGCAAGTTGTAAAAACTGAAAATCCACTAATAATGCTGCCAATTAATCTTTACTTGAACATTCGAAAACATTTCTTTGCTTCTCAGAATGTTCTAAATCTTGTCAATTTTTCCAAACACCAAAATTCAAATTTTCTGTTTTCCCCATAAAGATAACAATCTTAGCAATCAACTGAATTACTATCATGATAGATTGTGCTTACAGTTCTCGGTATATAGAACTGACTTTAGAAGATGCTATGGGGAATACCAAAGGCAAATTCACTACAAAAGCAAAGTTATATTCACAGGAATGATATAGATATAATAAACATCTTTATTATTTGATACTGACGGAAGTGTTCTATTCAAAATCACTAATATTATATTCCATCCAACTAAGCCGTCGCCTGAAGTAGTTTTAAGAAATGTAGGAGAAATGGAGACTGACCTCTTCCTGAAGCTTCTGGTTACTTTCCCGGCCATCACCAAGCTCTGCCATCCAGATCCACAACAGTGACAACCCATGACGTTCCAGAAACGACTTGAGGCAGGACTGTGAGTGTGTGTTCTTTCATAGAGGGAAAAAGGCGTGAAGCAGGGTGTTAGGGAGGCAATACCAGCGCAAATGTTACAGAAAGTCCACGGTGAGAATGAGTTTACTTAAATTAATGCACACACAGATACACACATCCCAGAAACTCTACTTTTATTAAGTACAATTAGACACCTAAAAAAATACTATAAAGAATTTCAATATTTACTGGGAAGTGGTGACGCACGCCTTTAATCCCAGCACTTGGGAGGCAGAGGCAGGTGGATTTCTGAGTTTGAGGCCAGCCTGGTCTACAGAGTGAGTTCCAGAATAGCCAGGGATACACAGAGAAACCCTGTCTTGAAAAGCCAAAAAAGAATTTCAATATTTAAGAAATGTTATCTTTTTGAACACCCCCCCAAAAAAGTTTTTTTATACACTTTTATCCAACTCATCCCCAATTACCCAATTTTGCCTCCTCCTCGCTGACCCACTTCTTTCTAATGAGTCCCTCTTGTACTTTCATGTCTCTTATGAATGTAACTGGTTACTGGGACATAAGGGGTGGCACACACCTTTAATCCCAGCGCTTGGGAGGCAGAGGCAGGAAGACGTCTGAGTTTGAAGCTACCTTGGTCTACACTGTAAATTCTGGCACAGCCAGGTCTACAGAAAGAAACCCTGTTTCAAAACAACAACAAAAACAAAAACAAAAAAACCCCAAATATTTCATACACACACACACACACACACACACACACACCCCTCCTCCCAATAGTGCACTTGAACATTACTATCATAGGAAAACTATTAAAACACATCATTTACAATGAAATTCAGTCCTGGACCTGGCAAGATGGTTCAAGAAGTTAAAGGTGCTTGCCTTTAAACCTGACGGCCTCAATCCCAGGTCTTATGTGGTAAGAGAAAAGAAAGAACCGACTCTTCCACTGACCTCCAAAGGCATGTGCCCACACACACAATAAATAACTGCAGTAACTTAAAAGTAATCATATAATTTAGGAACTGGTATTGGCTCAGTAGTTAAGAGCACTTGCTGCATGCAGAGGACCACTTGGTGGCTTATAACTATGCATAACTCTAGTTCAAGAGAACTGATACCCTCTTCTGACTCTGTAAGCACTAGGCAAGCAGACAGTGTACATGCAGCATAGAGGCAGCACACACATATAAAATGAAAATAAATAAATCTTTAAAGGAAAAAGAAATCTGGGCAGAAGAGATGGCTCCATAATAAGAGCTCTTTCAGAGGTCCCGAGTTCAATTCCAAGCAACCACATGATGACTCACAACCATCTACAAGGGGATCTAATGCCCTCTTCTGGTGTGTCTGAAGACAGCTACAGTATACATTTATACATAAAATAAATTAAAAAAAAATAGCATTTGAATGTCATGGAAAATTACTTTGCTGAAAGTGCTGTAACAGTAAAAATTAGTTCTTATATAATTTTCTTTTTTCTCTTTTATTCAGATTCTTATTTAAAAAGCTTTTTCTTTCCTGCAATTGGTTTTGTCTCTGCAGTGCTAGAGTTTGAACCTAGGGCTTCATTATATTAGATAAGCACTCTGACACTAAACCACCAATTCCTATTAAAGACAGCTACAGTGTACTCTTATACATAAATAAATAAATCTTTAAAAAAAGAAAAAAGAAAGATTTTTTTAAGGTGATTTTTTTATTGTTTTCTTATGGCATACTTAGTAAATTGGAATATATGAGATGACTGCTAATTCTTTGCTTTGAGATTATACAGTAAAAAAGTTTTGGTAGACTAGTCTAACTTGTGGGCAAGAGAGCTGTACCAAGTACCATGAATTATCACACTAAAAGAAATCCCACCATGTACTTTTAACTGAAGGAATAAGCAAACCAGCTTTGCTATCCATAATATTGAACACTTCAGTCATTTCAAGGGTATAAGCTTTCAAAGTTCTAAAGAACTTGCATACCAATTTAAAACATTATTAATTTTTCTCCATTAACCAAGTTTTAGTTTAAATGTCCTACCCTAATTCAGAACTACATTAGTATTACAGTGCTTACCTGAATGAGCTTGAGACAGGTAAGTTTCTGTTCCAAAGTTTCAATTCTAACCATGAGCCGGGATAAACTAAGGACCTGGTTCTTGTCAGAGAGGCCTTCACCATTGTCCATCAGTGCTTCCAGCTCTCCATCCACCTAGCACAGCAAAGAAAACAGTCTAGTTAAAAGACAAGTACAACCCACTCACTTATTCAAACAACCTGGGAGGCAGAGGGATGTCTGGCTTCACAAGTAATTTAGAAATGAAAAGTATGACCACAAGAAGGAACCATGCTATTAGGCTTGGGGACGGGGGACATAAGCATCATTAAGCCATGCCTATAATATCAGCCTTGACAGTTGAGGCAGAATACCATAAACTTCTCAAGGCCAGGCTAGGCTACTCTGTGTCCAAGTAAGGAACGGAAGAAAACAAACATGGCATCTTATATCATCAAGTCTGTTAAAATGTAAGTTGAAAACCAGGTGAGGTAGCCGTATTCCTGGCACTCAGGAGACAGAGGGAGATGGGTACCTGTGATTACAGGGCACCCAGAGCTACATGGTGAAACCCTGTCTCAAACAAGCAAATTAGCTTTGTGTTATATACCTTTAATCTCAGCACTCAGGAGGTAGAGACAGGTGGATTTCTAGAATTCAAGGTCAGCATGGTCTACAAAGGGAGTTCTAGGACAGCAAGGGCTACCAGAGAAACCCAGTCTCAAAAAAACTTAACATAAATGTTAACAAGTTCAGATAAATTGAAATCATGTAACTTTTCTCATTATAATACAGTAAAACTTAAAAAAATATAAATAAGAAGAAATAAAAATTGATAAGATCAATCTGAAGAGCATTCATCAACTATGTAAACAAGAAATTATTTAAGGCCTTGGGATACGGTTCAATAGCAAAATATCTGCCTAACATACATTCCTCAGTATTCAGCATTGCTGGGCAAAGTGAATCAGGCCTATGATCCAGTATATGAGGAAGTCAAGGCACAAAAAGGACAGTGACATGGTTCAGTGGCACCTGCCTCTATGTCTAATAAATTATATTTTACATGGCAGGAGGAGAGAAATAAACACCTGCAAATTGCCATCAGACTTTCCCTGGCACACCACTACACACACCTACACCTACACCTACATACATAGAGAGACAGAGAGAGAGCAAATAAGAGGAAAAAAGGAAAAATGGATGGGAAGGGATAAGGGAAGCAGGAAAATAGATTATATAATTCAAGTACATATACTTTTAGATGCTAAAATGGAAAATGTTGCCGGGCGGTGGTGGCGCACGCCTTTAATCCCAGCACTTGGAGGCAGGCGGATTTCTGAGTTTGAGGCCAGCCTGGTCTCCAGAGTGAGTTCCAGGACAGCCAGGGCTATACAGAGAAACCCTGTCTCGAACAAAATAAAAAATAAAAATAAAATAAAATAAAATGGAAGATGTTACAATGAATATAAAAAAAAATTTTTTTTTCTTTTTTTGGTTTTTCGTGACAGGATTTCTCTGTCTAGCTGTCTAGCTGTCCTGGAACTCACTCTATAGACCAGGCTGGCCTCGAACTCAGAAATCCCCCTGCTTCTGCCTCCCAAGTGCTGGGATTAAGGGTGTGCACCACCACCGCCCTGCTAATGAATGTAAAATTTAAAGAGTATTATTTAGAGCTGGAGAGATGGATCATCATTTAAAATCCCTGGTTGGTCTTCCAGTGGACATAGGTTTGATTCCAAGGACCCACAGAGTAGTTCACAACAGTATGCAGTTCTAATTTCACAGGATCTGATGACCTCCTCTGCCCTCCACTGGCACCAGACGCAGACAACAAGCAGGCAAAACACGTACAAAAATACTTTTCTCTAAAGAGCTGTCCTTAAGGGAGATAAAGAACAAATAATATAAGATGAAAATCTAAAATAAAAAACTCAAAAATACAAAATAGTTGTTATCTCTCCTACCTGGCAAATTCCACTTCTAAGAATGAAACACAGAAAAATGTCTGCAAATATGTGCCAGGAAATGCTTTGAATGCTCGCTACAGTCACATTCATAATGGCAAAATACAAATAAACAACACAAGTATGTGACACAGTTAACAAACTGGTATGCTTATTCAATAGAATACATGTACATATAGGGCAGTTAGATGGCTGAGCAGGTAAACATGCTTGCAGCACATTCCTGATGATCTGAGCTGGATCCCTGGGACCCACTTGTAAACAGGTAACAGACTCCCACAGACTGTCTCTTAACTTTCACACTTGGCAGAGCTGTGCGCACGAGTACACACACAACCCCGAATGAAGACAAGCTCAGAGGAATTATGATCCAAAAACTTTAAGCAGTTTTCTATTATAATCTATTAAAGTAAAACAAAAACAGCCATTCACATTTCTTTTCCAGTATCTACTCCAAACCTGGATTTCCCTTTTAAATTAATCAGAAAAGCTATTTTATAAAATTTGAAAACCAGACAGCAGCAGCAAACTCACTGAGTCCTTCTTCCGAGAGCGTTCCTTCTTCATCTTCCCTCCCGCAGCTCGGATACTGACTCTGTTTTCTCCTCCCAGGTAACCCCGGCAGTTGGCTGACCCACAGAAACACTTCTGAGCTTCTTTGCTGTTGGGAACGGGACAACGAGTTATACAAAAGTAAAGCATGTAAGAGTGACAACATGTTAAGAATCACAGCAGCCTACAGGAGATGTAAATGTTTAATATTAACAGATTCTTACAGACCTGCCTCTAATAGAAATGCTAAGAATTGTTTGTTTAAAAAAAAAATCATTCTTTTTTCACCACTACTCCTTCTCTAAATTTCTGGGGAGAGGGGGACGAAGACAAATTCAATCCATGGGTTCTACAAGTTGATCAAGAGTTCTACTAATATGATCCATTTCCAGCCATTTACTACTTCCTATTTTTGAGACAGTTTAAACAGGATGGTCAGTCTGGCTTTGAACCTGCAGCTTTCCTGCCTCAGCCTCCCGTGTAGCTTGATTACAGACCTGCACCAGCAGGACTGGCTTCATCACTTTTCTAGTCTTTTATCACCTGTTAGATTAAAACAGGGCAATCAAACTATTTATTGAAACATGAAAGTAAGAAGCTACATACATTATTTGTGCTAGAAATAAAATTGCTAAGACAGTTTAGACACTATCACTTATGTATAAATGCTTTATTGGTACACCAAAAAGTAAGATCCACTATTATAAAAACATATAAAATACAATATCATGACATTCAAAAAGAAACACTTGATTTAAAAACTGATCACATAGGATGAGCTCTGGCAATAATAAATACAGTAACAAATGACTAAGTGAAACCATGGAGGCAAGGAAAGTAGCAGAAAGTCTACAGCCCTGGGCAACATCCACCTCTGCAAGCAACAAGAGGCAAAAAAAGCAAACTGCTTCCAAGCAGAGCAAGGATTCATAAACATATCCACTTCTTTGCCCCCAGAAAGGATAATATAAGCACAGGGAAAAAAAAAGTAGGAATCATACATCTAGTCTATAGTTATCTACTGATAAGAAAAGCAGTATTATTAAGTAGGACAGAAATATTTCTTGGCATTTGTCCTGGTTAAAATGAAACTGAGATTCTCAGAGATCACTAAGTTCTAAAATACAGAATATGTGAAGGAGTGTCTGAAACAGACAGCATCACTGCCAAGAAAAGTAGCCAGTGGTAAAACACTGGGCAAAGGAAGGAAATTAACCCTCGTTCTACAACAGCATGAAAGGATTAAAATATTCTAGAAACTTAATCTGTATGCATCAAAAGTAACGAAGGTGTAATCTGGGGAGGAGGGAAGCTTTCAGAGTTTTACCATACTTGAAATTTCTACCTTTTCACTTTATTGATTCTATTTAATATTGATCCTTCCACATTTTGAATGTGGGGAAGACAAGCATACACCACTCTACCTTGCTACATACAGTACTACTTCAGAACTCTGGCTGCTTGAGATTTACAATGCAGACCCAGGTTAACCTTGAAACTCAACAGATCCACGTGCCTCCACCTCCCAAGGTGGGATCAAAGAAGTATAGCACCACATCCAGCCTTCAAAAACCATTTATTTTATGATTTATTTGTATGCATTTGTGTTTTGCCTGCATGTATGTTTGTGTGAGGATGTCAGATCCCATGAAACTGAAGTTACAGACAGTTGTGAGCTCCCATGCAGGTGCTGGGAACTGAACCCAAGTCCTCTGGAAGAGCAGCCAGTGCTCTTAACCACTATGCCATCTCTCCAAGCTCCAAAGTGAGTATAATATGGTTGGTATACCTCAAACAGTATTATCTAAAAGTTGATAAAGGATGGATAAACAAGTATATTATTCTCTTCATACATATACATTCAAAGGTGATATTTCTATAATTAATTCATTTTTGTTTTTGTTTTTTTTCCATTTTGCTTTGTTTTTTAGAAAAAGGGTCTTATCTAGGCCAGGCTGTTCTCAGCTTGATACATAGGCAAGAGTGGCCTTGCATTCTCATCCTCCTGCCTCCGACTACTATATCAGTGCTTCTCAATCTGTGTGGGTCAGGGCTACTTTAGGTTGAATGACCCTTTCACAGGGGTTGCCTAAAGCCATCTGCATATCAGATATTTACATTATGATTCATAATAGCAAAATTATTTATGAAGTAGCAACAACTTTTTGGTTGGAACCACAACATGACAAACTGGATTTAAAAGAGTCACAGCTTTAGGAAGGTTGAGAACTACTGTCCTACATGATGGGATCCCATTACTACATTTCATTTTTTTATTTAGTATTAGAAATCAAACCCAGGAACACATGCATGCTAGGAAAGCACACTATCAGAGGAACTGCAGCCACAGTCCTATTGTAAAGCTGTATTATATTGAATTCTGAGGAACACTTCATAGTTCCTGTACTATAAATCCTGGTGGCCAGAAAAATCACATATTTAGAAAAAAAAAATTATGATGGTGTACTATAGATGAGAACTGACAGTATTTGTAACTTCTAAATAATTCCCATGAGAATGTTCTATCACTGTATCTGAAGCAGCGAAAGGAAGCACAACCATTACTTACCCGTATCTTTGGAACTGGTAGTCAAACGTTAATTCTGAGCCTGAAGGAACTAGTTTGGTGGTAAAAAATCCAACCCTCAGTTGTCCATTCACAGTCCACTGAAATGTTTTGAGAAGACTAGACATTAATAACTAATCAATGTTTGTACATCCACTGTACAAAAACCATTATCTGACTAAATTACATGTATAAATCCTTATGTGATATTTTCTCAAAGCAAACTGATTATTTCCCTTAACCAACCAACATGCCATTCTTATTTAATAGACTATAAAATTCTGTATGCATTAATTGGCCTGTAATACAATAAAATGAACTGCTACTAGACTGAAGAATGTAGCTAATGGAAAGCACTTGGCTAGCAAACACACGGCCCTGTATTCAGTCTCTAGCACAGCTAACTGAAATAAAACAAAACAAAAACTGCTTTTAACTTATATTTATATATATGAAAGCTAATTTGGTCTTAAAAAACAAAACAAAACAAAACTAGAGGGTTCTAGGTATCACTGAGCATCAAAACCTGAGCATATTCCCAGTACCAAACTCAAGCCTTCTTTAAGAATCACACTGCTGAGCTGTCTCTCCAAGCCATCTTCCACACTGCTTCGGAG
This sequence comes from Mastomys coucha, assembly GCF_008632895.1. Lineage (NCBI taxonomy): Eukaryota > Metazoa > Chordata > Mammalia > Rodentia > Muridae > Mastomys > Mastomys coucha. The sequence goes on along the minus strand of NW_022196906.1, from coordinate 104,499,494 downwards.
CAGGATCTCTCATTTCTGCCACTTAGCTACAGACTAGCCAGCCTACAAGTTTGCAAATCATTCCCCCATCTCCCATTCCTGCCTTGCTATAAGAGCATTAGGACTGATTACAGATGCCCACTACCACATCTGACTTTTTAATTCTGGAGTCCAGGTATCCAAAGGCAGGTAGGTCTTCAGCCTTGTACCGCAACCACTTTTCTCTACTAAGCTATCTTCTTCCTCATCCACCATATCCTACTTTAGAATTTCTTTCTTTTATGTTTTAAGGATTTATTTTATTCTATTATTATTTTATTGTGCCTGCAATGTAATAGGTGCACCATATGCATGCTGGTGCCCGTGGGACAGACAAAGGCATCAGATCACCTGAAACTGGAGTTGCTCATACACTGAGAGCTCCTGCCTGTGGTACGGACTCAAACCTGCGATCTCTGTAAGAACAGGGACTACTGAGCTATTATTTCTCCAAGGCTTTGACCTAGATTTTCTAATCCCTCTCAACTTTGGCTTCTTATGCCATACGAGTGCTATAAACAGTTAAATTGGCCCTTGGGAGTCTTGATAAAGAATCTGAATATTGGGGGTTGGAGAGTTGGCTCATGGTTTAAGAGTACCTACTGCTCTACTCGAGGACCCAAGTTCACTTTCCAGCATCCACTCTGGCAATTCCTAACTGCCTATAAGCCAAGCACTATGGAATTCACTCTCTCTCTAATGGACCCCCCAGATACTCATACACTACACACGACATATACTCACCAAGACATCCACACTATACATAAATAAATACAAGCTCCTTAAAAGAAAGAGGAGCCAGACCTGATAATAAATGCCCTTTAATCCCAACACTCAGGAGGCAGAGGCAGGCAAGTTTGAGGCCAAATAGTTTAGATAGCATGTTCCAGACTAGCCAAGACTGTATATAATAAAACCCTGTCTCAAAAGAAAGAGGCTTGGGGGAGAACAAAGAGAAAAGAAAAAGAAGAAAAAGGTAAACGAGGGAGAAGGAGGAAACACCGGTCAAGAGCGCTGGCTATTCTGTCACAGTTATCAGGGCTTCATTCCCAGCACTTACACGATAATTCACAACTAACTAACTTTAGTCTCAGACACACTTGGATGCTCCATTTGGCCTCTATAGGTGCTGCACACACCTAGTGCTCAGACACACATGCAAGCAAACTCTCAGGACAAAGATAACTTTTGTTTTATTTTTTCAGGATAGTTTCTCTGTGTAACCTTGGCTCTCCAGAGATCTGCCTGCCTGTGACTCCTGAATGCTAGGATTAAGGGCACGTGTCACCACTACCTGACAACAAATTTTAATATTAAAAAAAATTTAATTACATAAAAAATTCAAATATAGGCCAGGCAGTGGTGGCACACGCCTTTAATCCCAGCGCTTGGGAGGTAGAGGCAGGCGGATTTCTGAGTTCGAGGCCAGCCTGGTCTAGAGTGAGTTCCAGGACAGCCAGGGCTACACAGAGAAACCCTGTCTCAAAAATACAAAAAGAAAAAAAAAAAAATTCAAATATGACAATAACTATTGATGAAAATTCAGATTTAAGTTTGTATTACAGTAATTTTTAAATAAAATTTGGAATAATTATAGGCAAGGAAACTATCAAATTTAACAAAATTCTTAGTTGAATTTTAGACTAGAAAAAAATTATACGTGTAAAAATGATAGTAAAAGGCTAACAATGTGGCTCATCAGGTAAAGGCATGAGTTCAATCTCCTGTTCCCACATTGTGAAAGACTCAACTCCTGCAAGTTCTCCTCTGACCTCTACATACATATGTACATGCACGCATGAGAGCACACAAATATGTATGTGTAGGCGCACACAGACACACACACAAATGTAACATAAATCTTATTTTTTAAAAAAATCTTAACTTACTATAAAATTATAAGTCTTTTAATTAATCAAAACTTTTTTTTAAAAGATTTATTTAATTATTTTATGTGAGTACACTGTAGCTGTATAGATGGTTGTGAGCCTTCATGTGGTTGTTGGAAATTGAATTTTTAGGACCTCTGCTCTCTCCCACCAACTCTGCTTGCTCAGTCCCTACTTGCTCTGATTTATTGGCCCAAAGATTTATTATTATATGTAAGTACACTGTAGCTGACTTGAGACATACCAGAAGAGGGCATCAGATCTCAATACAGGTGGTTGTGAGCCACCATGTGGTTGCTGGAATTTGAACTTAGGACCTTCCGAAGAGCAGTCAGTGCTCTTACCCACTGAGTAATTGCGCCAGCCACATTAATCAAAACTTCATAAACACTTGTGGAAGGGAGGTAAGGGGTGATAATTGCACTCTATTTTTGCAATTCTATATTTTTGTACTTATATAAATCTAAACTTATCCCAAAATGAAAATAAAGTAAAATAAGAAAAAATTAAGAATACCTCTGATGCAGAAATTAAAATTAATGGTAAAAACATCAATCTTTAATAAATACTTCAAAATTTAGACATTTTTATCAACTTACTTTCTGGGTTTCACAGTTTGGTTCACAGCTATGATTCATGAAACGAGAACAATTCCCTTTTTGGGTGGCATCTATTATCTGGGAGAAAGAAGAAAATTTAAGAGTCTTAAAGCAAGATCTTAAAATATCTATACATTTTGAAAAAGAAAATGCGTTAAGGTAATTTTAATGTAAAAAAACCCACAAATATCCCTTTGGTTCTGATCCTATTTTAGAGAACTTTCAATAACAAAGTTACAAATGGCTGACAGCTTTTTTAGAATTTCTTAAGTAGTTTACATAAAGGCAAAATCACTTCTTGGGGCTAGGAATAAGCTTAGTTTATACAGTGACTGTCTTGAATGTAGAAGTCCTGGGCTCAATCCTCAGCACTTCAGACATAGCAGCACATGCCTGTAATCCTAGAAACTGGAAGGCAGAGCAGAAAGATCAGAAGTTCAAAGTCATCCTGAAGTACTTAGCAAGTTCTAGATCAGTGTCCCATGTCTTTAATACCAGCACTTGGGAGGCAGAGGCAGGAGGATCACTGTGAATCCAGGCCAGCCTACTGAATTCTAGGCAGACCAAAGCTACAAAGTGAGATCTGGTCTCAAAAACAAAGCAGAAAATATGTAACTCGTCTCTCTTACCTAGTTCTTACAGTTCTTGCATTTTATTGCATTTCAATCTCATCTGTGAAAAAATTCCTTTTAAATCAGGTACTGTGTCACACACAGTTCAATAGCTCTATAACTTGAGTTGTAGATGCCCTAGACTGAAAATTCCAGAGGCCATACCCAGATTGATAAAAAGTGAACCTAGCGATAGGTGCTAAGAATTAGCATTTTAACCTTGAATACAGAAGCAGATCTAAGGATCTAGCAAAGCTTTATCAAACCATACATGAAGAGATTTATTAAAATGCAAAGCACAACATTATCACGTCATTTCTCATAGAGTCGTCGTTTGTATCAACAAGTAACATGCTCATTAGTATCACTTTAAAATGGAATGACAGGCATTTCTGAATTTCTCAGCATTAAAATATAACCCATATAAAAACATTCTGGGAATCATTTATGATAAAGTTGTCATATGAAGCATATATGTTTGAATTTACATATAATCACCACCCCTTCCCATCCATTTGTAAACAAATAGAAACTACATATGGCTCTGATTCTGTTTTGCTTTGTTTTGAGAAACTTCCTAAACACATGAGGAAGGTCTTGAACCCCTGATCATCCTGCCTTTATCTCCCCAGTGCAGAAATTAGAGGCACAAATGGCTTTAATTTTGTTCATTTCTTCTGGCCCCAATTGTTGTCATTTAAACAGTAGTCAGCATATCAACCCACCCATGCCCTATCCCTAGTTCAACACTCTCCTACCTGTTTTAAGTAAACACATTCACACTGCTCACCTCATCATTTTTCAGGGCCATGAAATAGTAGTGGATGTTTTTGTTCCGTGCATATTCTTTCACCCGAGCTTTAAACTCTTTATGATCAAGTACCTCTCCACAGTATTCCAGGACAAAAGTGTTCCTACAAAACAAGGGAAAAAATAGCACTTCCAGGATAGGAATTACACTGAAAACTTACAAACCTACTAAAACGTAAAATGCAAAAAAGTTATTATATACTCAATGCCCAGGCCTGGACCCTGACATCCCCTTACCTCAGTCACCTGAGTACCAAGACAATATGTATGCATCACCTACCTCTTTCCTAAAATAGTTAGAAAATCACTGAGTCTAAGAAATGTTTAAACTTTATACATACTTCAAATTACTACAACAACTGTTTGTGTTGGGAATGAGCTCACTGGAAAGGGAGACACTTGGCATTATGCAGAGCCCTGAGTTACACAGTAATTCCTCACCCCTCTACCCAGACACAGTTTTAATATGGCTTACAAATATGGAATCCATGATTCACAGCTGGTAAAGAGCTCTGAAGAAACTATGATGTTGAAAATTGTTAGAAACAAAGCAATTTAAATATAGTAGCCCTTCTGTTGTCCTTACTTTCAAGGTTCTTTAATGATGGTAAAAGTTAAATTTGTCTTGTCTCTGGCTTCTTGGCTGGTCTCACTGTCCAGAATACTACCCAGAATACCTATCATGAATTTGCATCAAACAGCTCTACAAAATGTCAACAAAGGAACTTTATTTATGCAGATATTTCTAAGAATAACCCAAAATAATTCTATTTTTTTTACACCAGAAACAAATATGCAAGGAGAAAAACGGCAGAGAAAGGGAAAAGGAGAGGAAGAAACTACCTATAGCAAAGGCAGGGCTGGAGAGACGGCTCAGCGGTTAAGAGCAGTCAGTGCTCCTCCAGAGGTCCTGAGTTCAATTCCCAGCAACCACATGGTGGCTCACAACCATCTGTAATGAAAACTGATGCCCTCTTCTGGTGTGTCTGAAGACAGCAACGATGTACTCAAATATATAAAATAAATAAATCTTAAAAAAAAAAAAGAAAGAAAAAGAAAAAAAAACGAGAAGAAAAAGACATAAAGCAGCACCCATGTCTTATGGCTTGGATTTGGCCTAAAGACCAAATGACAAGTTGCCTCACTCTGCTATGAACAAGGACAATAGTTTCACAAATAACTCCAATGATGTTTCATGAAGTAATAACAGTTTACATGACATACTCTACAGACAACTGGAAGTCTCACGTCAGCATACTTTCAAATTGACAGTATACTGTAGGCCATTTAAAAAATGTTTAGAGTAAAGGTTCAAAAAACTATGCTCTATAAGAATGAAGGACAAACTTTACGCTTACAGAGCGAGTTATTCAGGAGCCCTTGTATATAAATACACCAGAGGTTTCGATAACTGATAACTACTATGGATATATAACACCAAAGGGATATTAATGAAAACATTGGTGAGCTCAAAATTGGTAAATTATAAATCCTGGACCAAGAAATGGAAGAATAACTAATTCTTTTATGAGTCAACTAGAGATTTGACATCTTTTTATTCACATGTATGTATTTATGTGACTAGTGTTATGTATGCATGTGTGTCTGTGCACAATGTGCATGCCTGATGCTCACTGATGTCAGATCCCTGAAACTATGGATGGTTGAGTTGCCATTTAAGTGCTAGGGACTGAACCCTGGGCCTCTGCAAAAACAAGTGCTCTTAACCACTCAGCCATCTCTCTAGTCAGAGGTTTGGTATCTATTTTTTTGGTTTTTTTGGTTTTTGTTTTGTTTCTCAATGCAGTTCTGCCTGCCTTTAGCCTTGCTGGAATTCAAGGTGTTCGTATGCAGCACCTACACCAGTACCACCAGAATTTCCTTTTGTTTTTAAGATAAGGTTTCTGTATGCTTTGATAACAATTGCCCCCACATTTGAAGGCTTAGTCACTATGGAGTAGAACTCTTTAATAGGATTAGAAGGATCAGGAGATGTCCTTGATGGAGGAGGTGTATCTCAGGTTCTCTCTTTCCTGCTGCCTTCAGATCAAAAATACCTCACTGCTATCAGAGCCATGAATGCTTGCATGCTGCAATGCACTCCACTAGGATGATGTTTAGCCTCTGAAATTGTAAGCAAGCAACCAAAAAACTACTTTCCATTATAAGAGTTGCCTTGGTAATGGTTCTCTTCACAGCAATAGAACAGAGATTAAAGTACTTTCTCTGTCCTAGAAATGATCTGTCTGACTCTGCCTCCAGACTGCTGGGATTAAATGCATAAACTCTCATCCTCATTGGGGTCTGACATTTTTAAACCATCCAAAAACTGGCTTTGTTGTGCCAGTAGAGATTCAAATTTAGATTCAATCATAATGTATCACTATAGGGGAAAAAATGAACATCCTATATTAAAAACAAAACTATACTTTTTTTTTTCTGACTGCGCTTTTTTTGTGATTTCTCTGTAGCACTCCTGAATGTGGTTGATCTCTCTTTGGCTCCTGTCCGTTATCTTAATGTACTTCATTGTTCTTTCCTAGGTTATTTACCCATGCTTTATGAAGTTATTAAATCTTGTCTTTTCGTATTCCTTTATTCTCTGAAATTTTATTACCACTGACAACTTCAACTATTAAGCTTTTTATACATACAAATGCTTTATTATTCATTGCTCCTAAGTTGTAAACTGAAATAACCTGCCTGGAAGTTTTAAGCTCCAATGAAACAATTTTAAAAATGTGGCCAATGGACAGTGGTGGCGCATGCCTTTAATCCCAGCACTTGGGAGGCAGAGGCAGGCGGATGTCTGAGTTCCAGGCCAGCCTGGTCTACAGAGTAAGTTCCAGGACAGCCAGGGCTACACAGAGAAACCCTGTCTCGAAAAAACAAACCAAAAAAAAAAAAAAAAAAAAAAAAAAAAAAAAAAAAAAAAAGTGGCCAAATTTTATTGAACTTGAGTTCAATCCCTAAAATACACATGGTAAAAAGAACTGAGTCTCCTAAATTTCTCATCCTCTGACCTCCACACAGACACCTAATTCTCTTAAAAAAAAATTCAGGCTGTTGGTGGTGGTATACCTTTGATCCCAGTACTTGGGAGACAGAGGCAGAAAGATCTCTGTGAGTTTGAGACCAGCCTGGTCTACAGTGAGTTCCAGAACAGCCAGGGCTACTCAGAGAAACACCATCTTGCATCTTGAAACACCAAAATCAATCAATCTACCTACCTCTGAATGAAGTGGCATATACATTTAATGTCAGCAATTGGGATAGAGAGACAGTCAGATCCCAGTGAGTCTAAGGCCAGCATTGTGAGTTCCCTGCCAACCAGGGCTACACAATGATATTCTGAATCTCATGAACAAAACTCAAAGTACTCAAAGAAAAATATAGTAAATAAATGTATTTTTGTAAATGCCAAGTTAAACCTCAGTAGTAACAACCTAGTCACTCGTGGCTAAACCTATAAGTTACACTACTATATTTATAATCAATATTTAAGGAGCTAGAGGGATGGCTCAGCAATTAAGAACACTGCCTATTCTTCCAGAGGTCCAAGGTTCAACACCCAGCAACCAACATATCAGCTCACAACCACCTGTGATTCCAATTCCATAGGATCCTATGGATCTTAGGTACTAGGCACGTAAGTGGTATAGACATACATTGAGATAAAACATCTATACATGTAAAGTAAAAAAGAAATACTAAGATGTTTCTTTCTGAGCTAAGAATTGTATCAACTTTGTAAGTAATGCATAATGACAAAATTTCAAGTCCTACACAGGCTATCTTGTAAATTTCAGTAACTGCTAAAAATATATATGATCTTTCCCTCTCATCAAAAACCAAATTCTCCTCCCTGATCACTGAAGCTATGTGACAGACAGACAGAATTTAAAGGAATTTGGTCGTCTGCCCAAAGTCATAGCCTCACTCCAGCTTGGGGATCAGACCCACCAGAATGATCACTTGCCCTCACCGTGCTTTTTGTACAGAGCAGTGCCCTCGCAAACCTGCCGTATCATACTGAACAGTCTAACGACAGTGCACACTTTTAATTGAAGCAAGTTTAAATATCAGAATCTAACTAGCCACTAAAACATCCAAGAGTGGAAATTTATAGAATATAGCAATACCCAGGGATTAACAATTTGGACTTGAAGATTCCGCTAAATGAAAGGCCTCAAAAGTCATTCATCGTAACTTAAAAAACTGTAAAAACAAAAAACAAAAAAACTTCCAAAAAACCAAAATGGAACTTTTTCTTCATTTTCTAGAAATCAATGTAGCAAACTAGTTACCAAGCAGTCACTCTACACGATGAGCACTGCTAAACATCACTGAAGAAAATCACTTAACCAATTACCTAAGCAAATCCAACAACACAAAAGACGACAAACCAAACTTACGAAGGAAGGTCCTTTGCAGCCCTTAGGCCCCAGCCTTTCTTTTCTGTAAGAATGACTTCTACATCTGCGTGCTGCTTTCTCTGAAACCGTCTGTTCGAACAGTAATCTCCATTTGGACATCGAGAGGAGCTAAAATGAGAAATGGGTAGAAGATACTTCTTTAAATACCAAAAAGAATTAACTGTAACATATTCAACAGAATGTGTTACACAAAAAATACCTCAGCTCTACTGCAGTTTAGCTCTGGCTAACCAATGACCCTTCCTCAGTACTACCACTTAAAAAGCCTTCCCCAGAATTCAATGACTATGCTCTCCTGAGGGGGTGTATCCACAATATAGTCTAGTCATTTTATCATCAAGGTTTTGTTTTTTTAGTTTTGTTTTGTTGTTTTTTTCCGAGACAGGGTTTCTCTGTGTAGCCCTGACTGGCCTGGAATTCACTCTGTAGACCAGGCTGGTTTCGAACTCAGAAATCCGCCTGCCTCTGCCTCCCAAGTGCTGGGATTAAAGATGTGCGCCACCACTGCCTGGCTAAGATTTTTTTTTTTTTTTTGAAGAGAAAGATTTCCTGCCACTTTCTGGTGTTTAGAATACAATTCTCATCTGTATATAATCTTTGAGTACATGAAGAATTATTGGATTTGCTTATCAAAGCTGTACCAATAAACCTTACTAAGCTTTTATGCTACCATGTATGTTTTCTGATCATACACCTATTAAAATTCTTTAAATTATATGTATCTTGCATGCATGTGGAAATTAGAGTACAACTCACAGGAGTCAGGTCTCTCCTTCCTTTATGTAAGACACAGACCACCAGGGTTTAAAGACCTTTTGCCCACTGCGCCATCTTGCCAGCCTAGTTATTAATTTTCCAACAACAGCTTTTTCCAGGTTAGAAATCAGGCTGGATAGCCCAGTTGTTCTTCTGGAGAATTGAGTTTGAATCTCAGCATCCATATGGCAGCTAACTAAAAACTGAATCTTATCTTGCCTGAGTTAACTTAAAAGGTGCAGTCTTCTTATACTCCATTCAAATCATCAATTTGGCCTTTTAAATGCAACTACACATATGCATACACACAAACACAAAATTAAAAATAGAAATAAATCAAGTTTCTTATTTTTGTGAGGTATGTGTATCCTATTTTTGTGAAACTATAACAGGGACAAAAATAAAAGCTCAACTATTTGCTGTGAAAAAAACAACTTATATAACATTAAAATAAGGAGCTGTAGAGTCCAGTGGTAGCTTGTTCCTGTAACCCTGGCTCTGAGGCTGTAGAGAGGCAATCTCATAGAGCTTGAAGCCAACCTGGACTACACAGTAAATTGTTGGCCAGACTGGTCTACAAAGCCAGAACTGTCTCATCAAAAAAGGAGGTTTTTACTCACTATATAGCCTTGGCTGTCCTGAAACGCTCTACGGCTGGCCTCACTCAAACTCACAGAGATTTGCCTGCCTCTTCCCCTGAGTGCTGGAAGAAGAAGTGTGCACTGCCATGTCTAGACTAATACTTTTCTCTAGGATAAAATACTCAGGCTGGAGAGACATGACCCAGGGGTTCTTTCAGAAAATCTGGGTTTGAATCTCAGCATCCACATGCAGCTAACAAGCATCGGCACCTGCGCCAGAGCATCAGACTGCTCCTCTGGTTTCCCCAGGCACCAGACACGCATGTAGCACACAGACTTACATGCAGGCAAAACTACCCATATACATCAAAAACAAAAACGCTAAGAAAGACAATTCTTCACTAATCAGATTGGTTAAAAATAACTATCAAACATTTTTAGCTAGGCATAGTGGTACACTCACTACTTCAATCCTAACACTGAAAGAAAGAAAGGCAAGTAGATATCTGAGTCCTAGGCCCAGCTGATCTACAGAGCAAACTGCAGACCAGCCAAGGATATATATGTACACACACACATATATATATGCCATATCTTAAACATTTTTAATGCAGAGATATTTAGCATTTTACAAATTGTACCAATCAAGTATGTAGCAGCAGAAAATTCATTACTATGGGTCAACTATGAACAGAAAACATAGTACACTTAGGAGAAAAAATTAGGCAGATTTGTATATGCAGTTCTGATTAGGTCAGATTATCCAAAAGTATACATAATATGCTTTTATTTCTATGTATTTAACAAAGCAACAAAAACAAAAAAAAACAACCACTTGGCAATAGTGGTGGATGCCTGTGAGATCAAGACCAGCCTGGTCTACAATAGTGAATTCTAGTACAGCCAGACAGAGATACATGGAAAAAATCCTGTCTTGGGTAGGAGTGGGAGAAACCAAAGAGTAAAAAATTAAGTAAATCATTAGGCTGGAGAGATGGCTCAGTGGTTAAGAGCACTGACTGCTCTTCCAGAGGTCTTGAGTTCAATTCCCAGCAACCACATGGTAGCTCTCAACCACCTATAATGGGGATCCGATGCCCTCTTCTGGTGTATCTGCAGACAGCAGTGTACTCACATACATTAAATAAATAAACAAACAAACAAATCTTTTTTAAAAAATCAATAAAACAACCATAAAGTATCTCTGAAGAAAGATCAGTGTTTTAAAAAATATATATATATTTGCCTTTGCTGTATACATTAATACTTTTTCTGGGGAAACTACAAAGGGAAAAGGCTGGCTTTTTGGGTCAGGGCTTCTCTGTGCAGCCCTCCCTGGCTGTCCACCTGCCTCTGCCTCCTGCGTGCTGGTAGTCACCTTTTGAATTTTCAAGTTTTAGTGTATTTCATCATCAAGGTTTAAAATTACCACAATTTACTTCTCAGGACACAAGCATCAATGAATTAAAAGTAGTAGTTGCAGGGGCTAGAGAGATGGCTCAGCGGTTCAGAGTGCTGACTGCTCTTCCAGAGATCCTGAGTTCAGTTCCCAGAGGCAACATGGTGGCTCACAACTGTCTGTAATGGGGTCCAATGTACTCTTCTGGTGTGTGTCTGGGGACAGCTACAGTGTACTCACATAAATAAAAATAAATAAATCTTTAAAAACAAACCAAAACCAAAACCAAAACCAAAACAAAAAAAGTAGCTGCAGAGGCGGACTATGGAGGTTACAAGCCCAACACTTGGGAGGCAGAGGCAAACAGATTCAGGCAAATCTGT
>NW_022196906.1:104485654-104487979 GCF_008632895.1 Mastomys coucha | reverse complement strand
AAAAAAAAAAAAAAAAAAGCCAAAAACAAAAAACAAAAAAACCAAAGCCACCAGTTTTATTAGCAATAGAACAGTTTTATAGAACACTTATAGCCTGGCAGTGGTGGCACACGGCTTTAATCCCAGCACTTGGGAGGCAGAGGTAGGCTGATTTCTGAGTTCAAGGCCAGCCTGGTCTACAGAGTGAGTTCCAGGACAGTCAGGGCTACACAAAGAAACCTTGTGGGGGTTGGGGGGACATTTATATGCCAAATGGTACAGCTAATGAGCAATGCAGTAGAAATTCATCTTAATATCTGTTTTCTATTAAACACTGGGAATCTTATTGCTCATAAGTATTCATTTAACATATAGTAAAAAGATTAAAATCTTATCCTTCATTAATTATTTTCATATTTAAAGACACACATGCGATGAGTAGGAGTGGAGCAGACAATCTTGCTTACCATTCAATCATGAGGAGCCGATTAAGGCAATCTTCTCCACACGCTACTTCACCTTGAGCTCTTTCATCCTTAGAAAGAGGTGTACACTCACACTGCATTCGCTTAATATCCCGATGGGATTTGTTCTTCTTCCTATTGGGTAAAATGACATACAATTTAGTTATGGAAGTCTATTACAGATAATAATTCAATCAAATAACTCCTGAAGCTCAGTTTCATTATTTATTTATTTCTTAAGTCAACCACTCAAAAGACAACACTAAGGTGGAAACAGACTGAGTTCAAGGCTAGCCTGGCAAGACTATCCCCTCACACTCATCCAACCCCCCCAAGAAAAGACAGTAAGAGAATGAAATACTGATGATCTAATCATTGGCATTAGTTAGATAAAAGCCAGGTATGGTGGTGTATGCCTGTAATCAAAGCTACTCAGAAGCCTGAGAGAAGGACCCCAAGTTCAAAGCCTAAACATTTTTTCATATAAATGCCTTTTTATTTACTTTGGCTATTTAAGAGAACAATTTTCCTCCTGAAAATGGTAAAACTGAAAATTAAGTTTTAAAGCTGGGCACAGTGGCACATTACTTTGTTCTCAGAACTGATCCCTGAATTTGAGGCCACCCTGGTCTACAAAGCAGGTTCCAGGACAGCCAAGGCTAGACAGAAAAACCCTTTCTTGAAAAATTCGATAGAAAACCCTTTCTTGCCTAAACCAGGCAAGTCCAGCCAGAACAATAGGAGATCCTGTACCTGTATTAGAGCTTGCAGAACACAAAGGTCTGGGGTAATAGAGCTAGCTAGCTGAGTTAGTAGGAGCACTTGCACACAAAGAAGTCCTCGGCTCAATTCCTCAGCCCCACTGGAGGGTGCGGGGGAGGAGTGAGGGGGACAGAGTAGAGGGAAGGCGAGGATATTTGTGTGTTGGTGTGTGTGTGTGTGTGTGTGTGTGTGTGTGTGTGTGTGTGTGTGTTTAACTCGGCCAAATCTTTTATGGGATCCCTTAGTAGTATAAGCCTTGTATACATGTGTTTGAAAGTGAAGTATGAATACGGACCAACCAGAGCAAGACAGGTTAGTGAGTGCCTGTGGCACTAGCTCAGGAGGCAAGGCAGGAGGGTAAGACCCAAAGAGTTCTGGGCCAGCCCAGATAATATAGCGAGACATAAATCTCAGGAAAAAAATAATTTAAAATCTAAAAAATGACTATTCAGTACAGATTTCAGAAGCAAAATTTTCTCAATAAAAATGTAATTTGGGAATAAACATGTTAAAAAATTAAAGGGGCAGAAGAAAAAAAATTAAAGGCACTGACACTGAGAAACCATAAACTGATTAATTTAAAAAAAAAAATTGGTGGGGGCTGGAGAGATGGCTCAGCTGTTAGGAGCACTGATTGTTCTTCCAAAAGTCTTGAGTTCAATTCCCAGCAACCACATGGTGGCTCATAGCCATCTGTCATGGGATCTGATGTCCTCTTCTGGTGTGTCTGAAGATAGCTACAGTGTACTCATATACATACAATAAATAAATTTAAAAAAAAATTTTGGTAGAGAAAATAAGCTATTCAAATCCTATTAGATTCTTAAGAACCCAAACTAGGTCTGGTAGTGGTGACATGTAATTGGGAATGGGAAGTTTTCAGAAAAATCAGGAGTTCTAGGCCAGCCTGGGAAAACATGAGACCTTGTCACAAAAATAAATGAATAGAATAATGTCTTAACTTACACATACATTACAAAGAAAAATTTAACAAAATTTTCAAAGTGCTTAAAGGGATGATAGCTAGACTGAATCTCAACTAGGGGGAACTTTACATAAAAGAAAATGGGTAGCCGGGCGGTGGTGGGACGTTTAATCCCAGCACTTGGGAGGCAGAGGC
>NW_022196906.1:104457260-104485644 GCF_008632895.1 Mastomys coucha | reverse complement strand
AAATGGGTAAGTAGAAATTTTATAGGCACATTCAGTTGGAGAGATGGCTCAGCAGGTAAGAGTGCTTGTTGTTCTTCTGGAAGACCAGGAGTTTGAGTTCTAGCACCTACCTCAGGGAGCTCATAACCATCTCTGAGGCTCCAGGGTATCCAACACCTCAACTCATATACATAAGCCCCCACACACAGACACACATAATTTTAAAACATTACAGTAAAAAGAACTTGTTAAGGGGCTAGAGAGCTGGCTCAGCAATTAAGAACACTGGCTACTCCTCCAGAGAACCAGGTTCAATTCCCAGCACTCACATGACAGCTCACAACTCTCTGCAACTCCAGTTTCAAGGAATCTGACACCCTAACACACAGACAGACATATAGGCAAAACACCAATCACCAATGCACATTATATATATATATAAATAAATAAAAGTGTACTCTAATTGTGGCTTTATGATACCTAGTGGTGCTTCATGTGCACTAGTTTTAAAGAGAAAAGTATCAGGGCAGGTGTGGTGTCACAGGCCTTTAATCCCTGCACTCTGGAAGCAGAGGAAGCAGCAGCTCTGAGTTTGAGGCCAGCCTGGTCTACAGTACAATTTCCAGAATAGCAGGCAATACAAAGGAACTGTCTAGAAAAACAAAACAAAGAAAAAAAAGGAAAACAGTTTCTAACAATCATTTGCCCTTTTTTAAAAAAAAAAAATTATTATTTAATGTTATGAGTTTGAGTGTTTTGCTGGAAGGGAACATGGGATTCCCTAGAACTGGAGTAACAACTGAGAGTGAACATGTGGGTGCCTGGAATTGAACCTGGGTCCTCTGGAAAAGAAGTGTTTTTTCCACTGAACCATCACCTGTCTGCTCACTGAACTTCTCTTTCATTTTTCTGTCACAATTTCACATGAAAAAGGAATTAAGAAAAAGTAGGCTAGCTTATACTTTTTAAAACCACATAAAAAAAGAATGAATCAAAAGAAGAAATCAGGTCAGCTTAAATTATACTTTTAAAACCAAAGGAATTATAAAAACAAACAAAAACACTAGACATGATTTTTCTTAGATGGAAAAATGGGAGGATATCTATTAGTAAATCTAAATAGAAAATGACATTTTATAGATTCTGTTATCTGAATTTTATCACTCAATCCTTATTTCAGTCTAAACTGCTAGAAAGCTACTTTTTAATTAGTGATTTTCTTTTTTTTTCCTTTTTCTACAAAAAAGCAGCAGAAATTTATTTAAAAACTGTATCAGGCTTACCTTTCTGTTAAATAAACATTTTCTTCAATAAGATCAAAGTAACAAGGCATCTTGCCCAGCTTGGCAAACTCTTTCCACCGCTGTGGGTCCCTGAAGTCATCCATAGCACAGGATGGCCCCATCAGCTCCGAGTGTTGGGGCACAGGGGGTTCTCCCTGTTCTATCTCCACTCTAACTTTCTTTCTAGCCTGTAGCTCACCATCACTTTCAGAATCACTCTCCAATTCTTGCCTTCGTTTTTTAGGAGGCCCTCTCTCTTTTATATCATTTTTTTCAAAGTTTTTTGAAAAATCTTTCCTTTCATTCATAACTAAAGAGTCTTTAATTGAATTGCTGCTTATTTCCGGTGCTTGCACTGATCCCTTGTCCTTCTGATGGAAGAAAAATTTATTGGAAGGGCTTGAAAAATATGATCCACTTCGTTGATCCCAATTTTCTTCTTCTTCGCGATCATCTGTTAGAGAATCTGGTACTTGCCCTTGGATTCGATCATAAGCAACCCCAGTTCCTGGAGGTCTACCTGCTGATCTTGGATCCCAGTAGCCATTGCCTTGCCAGTAATTATGGGTCCCACCATAATGTTCAGTACTTTGTTGATACTTGTGTGTACCGCAGGTTCCGTAGCTGCTGTCAGGTTGCTGGTATGTGGTAGTGGGTCTTTCTTGTTGGGAAAAGTCCCACCCTAGGTTTCTGAGCTCTTCTGATGAGTGCAAGCCATCCATTCGGGAAATGTCACAAGAGGAAGAAAAATTCAGCTCTGTTTTTCCTAGTCTACTACTATCTGGCCGATTAGAGAAAATCATCTGCTGCCGAGACTTATTTGGGATATCTTCAAAATCGTCAGAATAAACTGGCAGTTCTTGTGGCCTAGATGTTTTGGTTCTTAATGTGTCCTCTGAATTCAGGTGACCTAGAGGGTCAGATTTCAAGTCTGTATGACTTGTACTATCAACCCCATCACTCTGAGAATGAGCAATTTCAGGCAAGTGATTATCTACCTTCCTGCTGAACTGTGAATAGGAAGTTTCTGGATTTCTCTCTGTTCCTTTATGAAGGAAGAATTTTTCAATTTGAGAACAGCCTTTACTCTCATACTTTTCCTCATATGCATGTCTCCTTGTCTCTAATCCATCTTCCCAGTGGTCAGAATAATGTCTGTAGCTTTGACTGCTCCGAGAAGAACAGGGACTTGTCTCTTCCATGGGCAAAGTAGAATTCTTTGGCACAACCACAACAGACTGGAGACGGTTTCTCGGAATACTGCTGTCATCAGACTCTGTACCTTCCGAATCACTTTCATCGCTTGAACTTGCAGAAGATCCAGAATAATCTTCATGAACAGTAGATACAATCTCTGGAGCATTACCACTACTGTCACATTTTAAGGTGTAAGTTACACCGTCACTGTCTTCCATGGTTAAGTTCAAATCATAAGGAAATACAACTTCTGAACCATCCGAACTATGTGTATGGCCTCTTCGTTCCTCCTCATCTAAGGGCATTTCTGGTCTTCCTCTTCTCTCATGCAGTATGGAGTTCCCTTCTTCTTGAGCCTCTTGTGAAGACTGCCCAGATAACACATTATTATGCCTGTTTTCCCAAGAAAATCCTTTTCCTGAATCAGGAAGGGCATTACCAACATCTGTTTCTTTCCCTGCATACTTTAAAAAATCTATGCCTTTTTTACTCTGCACTGCGTCTAGAGTTGGAGATGTGTTCTCTTCACATCTTACTCCTGATGGAAGACTCTGGAGAGATGAAATCATACCTGAACTCCCTATAGACTCATACAAACCATCAACATGGTTAAGAGAAGCTGAACTACTGCTACCAATGCTCTGCTTATATTCATCACATGTAAATTCTGGGTGCTGATCTGGCAGCTCCCTATTATCACATGTAACTGTTTTGGATTCCAAATGCACATTCACAAAGCTATTTGAAGAAATCTTCATAACTGAAGGTTCGGGGTTTTCAGTTTCAGAGCTTTCACTTGGAGAACAGTATCTATCTGAATCTTTGGTTTTGCAGCAAGAATGTCTCTTATCAACTGGTTCTTTAATTAATGTTTTGGACTTATCATGGTGTGGTGACAACAAAGGTTCCATTTCCCTAAATGGGCTTTTTGACTTCTTGTGCTGCCTACAAGTATCATCGGAGTCCTTTTCTCTGCATCTACCAACATTCTGAAATCCATTTGATGAACGCATGCAAGCCTTGATCAAAGGGGACACCTCGGATCCAGTCACACTATCATCACAAGTCATTGATATAGCATCTGTTTTAGAAGTACAAAATGTTGCCACATCAGCTTCTCTCTCTGGAGATCCGTTTACATTTAATTCAATAGAACAAAAATTTCTTAATTGATCATTTTTCACTTTTGATAACTCCAATTCTTTAATACTTTCATGGCTATCATGTCCTATAAATTCAGGCTTAAGAATAGGAGATTCATCTAGCTTTTTAAAAGTAGGTGAATCATTTAACTGATTTGATGGAGTTGGAGACCCAGTCTTTTCTTTTTCAGAAATTTTAATTGTTCTTAATTCACTACCTTTTGAACAAGGAGCCTGCAAACTAAAAGAATGAGTTTGTTTGTTTTCCTCATTTAATTCTGTACAACAGAAAGAATTTTTAAATTTATCAGACTTGGATATAGACTTTGAAAGGGCAGATTTATAACGGGAATTACTGTTATCATGCTTGGAATATGATGACCCCCGTCGGAATCCCAGTTCATTTGGGGGAGAACAACATCTTTTTATGGCTTCATGCTCTGAAGTCCGTTTGGATTCTCTTTCTAATTTTGAAGAATATTTTCCTCTTCTCTCCATCTCTAAGTAAGAAGTCTCAGTTTTACAGTCCCTATCAAATTTAGAATAAGATGATGATGTCCTTAGGTCTCTGTAGGAATGGGTTGAGGTGCGCCTGGGATATGTCTTCTTATACTCATCTTCAGAGTCCGAGCTCTCCCGTGCCCTATTATCAGTATATGGCCGAGAATATCGTGTCCTCTCACGATAAGGGGAACTCCTATGGTAGCGCCGTTCAGAGTCATAATAATGAGATCTTTCTGACCGAGAATAAGACAAACTAGTTCTAGAGGCTCTGTCAGATCTAGAACGCGATCGGCTTCGCCTTCCATCTCTTTCGGACCTACATCGGGAGGATACATACCGAGTTTCTCTTTCAAGTTTTGAGTAGCTAAAATATCTATCATCTCTCTCTGTTTTAGATCTTGATGATTTCCCCAGATCTTCACTCTTTGAAGGTGCTGAGCTCTTCTTAAAATCTCTTTCCTTCTCAATGCTTGTTGAAGATTTTAAATCATGTGATCTTTGACTGGAGGAAGTCCGTATAGAATCTTCATCAGATTCTGAACCAAGAAATGTGCCTTCAAATTGTGAAGATTTCTTCTTAGAATTTGCTTTTTTAGAACTGAGGCTTATCTTTGAGCCATCTGAAACCTCTTCTTCCTTCCCAATATGGGAATCTTCTTTTTGCAGGAGATTATCTGCTTGTTCCTTCAAAGTTTGAATTATGTGTCCTTCCAAACTATTAGATACAATATCTTGCTTCGTATCCACCTCTAAAAATTCGGGTGCACTTTTAACTGCTGGTTCTTTCTGAGCTCTAACTACTACATCTACTGGTAAAGGTCCTGGTGGTGATGTCATTAGTGCTGTTACTGGGGGTTGCGGCAAGGCCACTGGCTCTGATATTGGTGCTGGTGGCGAGGGTGATGAGGCTTGTGGGGGAGGAGGAGGTGGTGGTGGTGATGAAGGTGGTGAATCTATAGTTGACTCTGCTATGACTGCTGGTAACTGTGTTGTAGGAGGAAGGGGTGATGCTCCTGTTGTAGTTGTAGCCAGCTGTGGCCTGGATGTCACATGAAGCAGATGTTTCTTAAAATGAATTCTGCCCAATTCCACTCTCAATTTTGGTGGTGAGGATTCTTCTGTAGCAGGAAAAGTATCTCCAGCGTCCATTTTAACTTTAGGGTTTGAGTCTACTTGAAGAGGGGTAGCTGGGGCGTTTGTAGAATCACTTTGCTTTTCGTTGCCAAGTGCAGTGAGAAATCTATTCTGTAAAGTTTTCTTTGTAAGACTGAAGCTGAAGGACACCTTCTGCCGGCCCTGTTCCTCCAAATTAACTTTTGTCTTCGTGCCTTTGGGCAAAAATCGACTTGAAGCAACACCTTTGAACATTGGTCCCTTGATGAAACCTGTTTTTTGCACATTTTCAATCTTTGCCTACAAAAAAAAAAAAAACAAAACAGTTATTACTATAACAAATACTTTCTTTCAAATTGTCATAATTTAAAATGTTTGTCAAGGAAATAAAAAAACAGTAGTATGACTTTCACTATGCTACAAATGGAATTCAGTTGTTCATTATTAAACATTTTAGGTATATGTATACAGATAAGTATAAAGAATAACAAATCACTAAGAATCGATCCCCAGCTTCAACAATTACCTACATTTTTTTTCCATTTAATCCTACATTAAAGAATTTTATCCATTTTGGCACTTATCCTCTAAATTCACGGTCCTTTTTTATTTTTTATTTCCCCCCCCCCCCTTTTCTGGAGGGAAACTATTCTTGTGTTGTTGTTATTGCTCTGGGAATTGGTTTTGCTTTATTTTGGTGTGCTTTGGGTTTGAGGCAGACTCTCACCATGTAGTCCAGTTTTTGTGAGCTCACGTTAATGATCATGCTTCTACCCTCCCAGTGCTGGAACTACAACCACGCACTACCACACTCAGCTACCCTCCCAGTGCTGGACTGAACAACACACTACCACACTCAGCTACCCTCCCAGTGCTGGACTGCAACCACGCACTACCACACTCAGCTCAAGCAGCATCTTCAAGAATGTCCTTTAACCTGGTATGTAAAGGACACTTTACATACATGGCAGGAATTAACACCTCAGTATACAAAATAGTTTTCCTTGTGTGTTATTTATCTAAGAAACAAAGATCAAATAAACCAAGGGTCTCCTAGCATCTAACAGAATCAGTAAAGTACATGGTAAAAAACAAAACAAACAAACAAAACAAAAAACAAAAAAAAAGTCTAAAATGAAGCAAAAAACCTAATCTGTTTATGATATGTCTATTTTTGTTTTAAGGTAAAGACTAACAAGTCCAAGCAACTTTAATGACCTTCTCTGGTACAACTTACCCTCTTACAGCACTCTTACTGATAAAGTAGTCAAAAAAGGACCAGGCCTTCTGCCAAACTAGAAATTGAAATTATTCTGCCTTAGAACACCACCACTATCTGCTACATACACCATGGTAATGCTAATAATTTCCTCTCTAATCTAACAATGTGAACAACGAAATATAACTAAGAAGTCTTCTCCATTATCTGACAAAGCTCTCTCTCAAACTACCAAAGTTTCTGAAAGGGTGGAGGTCAGAATTTAAAGACATAATCTAGGCTGTGGAAGATAGAAAAGTCTATAGACACAAATCCTATACATACACACACACACACACACACACACACACACACACACACATATATATGTATAAATACACACACACAGAGAGAAAGAGCTTTTATTAAAGAGGGTAATATTAAGACAGATATTCAAGTCCAAATTAAAATTTTGCCCCATACTTGGGCATGATGACGAATTAATCCTAGCACTCAGGAGGCAGAGGCAAGTGGATCTCTGTGAGTTCCAGGACAGCCAGGGCTGTAACACAGAGAAACCCTATTTCAAAACCAAATAAAATAAAATCATCATCTACAACATTTTTCATATAAATGCCTTTTAATTTACTTTGGCTATTTAAGAGAACAATTTTCCTCCTGAAAATAGTAAAATTGAAAATTAGTTTTAAAGCTGGGCACAGTGGCACATTACTTTGGTCTCAGAACTGATCCCTGAATTTGAGGCCATCCTGGTCTACAAAGCCAGTTTCAAGACAGCCAAGGCCAGATAGAAAACCCTCTCTTGAAAAACCAAACAAGAAAAAGAGAAAAGCAGTAAAGCTTTTACGCTATACATATTACATTAAACGTATAATAGTGGTTTTCAAATACTTAATAGAATCTATTCTTCAAATTAAATATTACATAGAAACTTAATATATAGAAACAGACAAACTGATTCTACAACTGCAAGCTTCTGTCACCTTTCTAAATTTCTTGAATCTTTTAAGTTTAAAAGTTATTTACTGCTGGGCGGTGGTGGCACACGCCTTTAATCCCAGCACTTGGGAGGCAGAGGCAGGTGGATTTCTGAGTTAGAGGCCAGCCTGGTTTATAGAGTGAGTTCCAGGACAGCCAGGGCTACACAGAGAAACCCTGTCTCGAAAAACAAACAAACAAAAAAAACCACCAATGAACATAAAATAAAATAAATAAAAATGACTTTCTTGTTATATACAATATCCCTCACTGGGATGAGTTATTATAGCTCGAAATAATCAAATTGATTAAAACTATAAACTTTATTTCACAATCAAAATGATAGTTAACTTTAAATATTTTCAGCTATAATAAATGAACTTAAAAGGCCATTTATTTCTTAAATGACTAATTCAAT
The DNA here is from genome assembly GCF_008632895.1 of Mastomys coucha. Classification (NCBI taxonomy): domain Eukaryota; kingdom Metazoa; phylum Chordata; class Mammalia; order Rodentia; family Muridae; genus Mastomys; species Mastomys coucha. The sequence goes on along the minus strand of NW_022196906.1, from coordinate 104,477,811 downwards.
TATACTTACCTCATTTTCTTCTTCTCTACTCCCATTCAGCCAAGAAAACATGCAAAAGAATAAAAAGAATCATAAATACTTAAAACAAAATGTAACTTTTAATTAAAACAGATACTTATAAAACCTGTCCACTCTTTCATTGTTCTAGTTACATTTTTTGTAACAAGTATTTCCTGAAGCTGGTACAATGAACTTAAGCCAGTACTAGAAACCAAGAGAGCAAAGCAGTCTCTCTGACCTTGAGGAGCTTACATTTTCTAAGAAGTAACACAAAATGATTGTTACAAAAGTAATTCCAACATAAAGTAAATATAAAGACTGAGAAATATACAATGTAGCAGCAAAGTAGGAAACAACTTGATTTAATCTTTTAAACCAGGAATGCAAAGAATCCCAAAGAAAGGATTAGTTTTAATGAACGTACTTTTGGAGTGACCCCCAAATAAAAGGCAGAAATGAAAACAGAATACTTCCTACAAGTAAACTCATTCACTACTGCCTAAGTATAAAGTATGAGATTGAAAGAAGGCAACAATTAAATGGAATAAGGGGCAGTGGGCATGTTTCTCATGAAGAATCACATTTTTATGCACGTATAGGTGCATTTATTTCTAGAAATAAAACACCAAATCTGGCGTACATTGAGTGTACCAAGGCATACTGGAGACATTCTACATAGAAAAAGAAAAGCTATGAAGAGCATGACAAGGATTTTAAGTACGGGGCTCAAGCACAACTACATTGTTTATGCAATCCTTGAGAGAAACGTACAAAAATCCTCTCTCCAAATGTCGATCTAAATAGCAATTCACTTGATCCATTAACGGGTATTTATGGAAGTTAGAATCAAGTAATGACATGTTATGATGAACAATGCCAGTTATCTAAGCTATACAGCACACTGAGGTTCAAAAACTGCAAGGCTACATAGTTCTGGGACACTCTACACAACTTAGTAGACCCTACCTCAAAATAAAAAGATTTAAAAGGCCTGAGAAGGAGCAGGCATGGTGGTTCGTGCATTATGATCCAATAGCAGAGAAACAGAAGCAGGAACGTGATTGAGTAAAGGCCAGTCTTGCTTTCATAGCGAATTGGAAGCCACCCAGAGCTACATAAGACCTGTCTCAAAACAGAGTGACTGAGGTTATAATAGTTCAGTCAGAGTGCTTGCCTAAAATGCAAATGGCCCTAAATTCACTCCCCACCAAGACAGAATACTGCAATACCACAAGACAAAAAAATGTGGTAAAGATATATTGTTAAGATCTGGAATGCTGCCAAAGAGTTTTTATTTTCAGTGGCAGTGGTTGCGCACACCATTAATCCCAGCACTTGGGAGGCAGAGGCAGGTGGATTTCTAAGTTCGAGGCCAGCCTGGTCTACAGAGTGAGTTCCAGGACAGCCAGGGCTACACAGAGAAACCCTGTCTCAAAAAACAAACAAACAAAAAAAAGAACCACTGAAATTTTATATATATAATTTAGAACTGCTGTACCTCATCAATTGTCTGATGAATATTATCACCCATATATAATATCTTGTCAGGATAAAAGCACATACACTACCAATGACAAGTTACTTGAAGGATGCTTGTGCTAGATAGGTATAGTGAGTACCCTGCCTTCTTAGCATTCAAGAAGCTGAGGCAGGACAATCTAGAGTTGTAAGCTAGCCTGGGTCACTTGGCAGACACTGTACCAAAACAAATGCAAAGGGCTAAAGACTTAGCTCAGTTGGTAGAGTGCTTGTCATATATACATAAAGCCTTGGGTAGTTTGCTGGCACTGCATAAACAAGTATGGCACCGCACACCTGTAACACTCAAAACTCAAAGAGGTGGGAGGAAGGAGAAAAATCAGGAGTTCACAAAGTCATTGTCAGCAATACAACAAGCTCAAGCCAATCTGGGCTACATGAAACACTATCTTAAAAAAAATAATAAAGCACAATCAAAAATTCAAAGGAAAATTTGAATTTTTCACACTAAAAAAATCCAATGCTGTGGTAGGGCGTGCCTTTAATTTCAGAGCTTGAGGCAGCAGCAGGTGGATCTCTGAGTTCAAGGACAGCCTGGTCTACAAAGAGAATTCCAGAACAACCAGGGCAATTAAGCCGAGAAAACCCTGATGGTTCAAACAGTGGAGGTCATTTATTGCTATAGAGGAACTGGGTTCAGCTCTCAGCACCCACATAGTAGTATACAACCATCTCTGCTCTAGTTCCAGGGGATCCAACACACTCTTCAGTCCTCCATGAGCTCCAAGAATGCAAATGGTACACAAACATACATGAAATCATACACATAAAAATACATACACCTAAGAAAGATTTAAAAAAAAAAGCCAGGTGGTGGTTGGCCCATGCCTTTAATCCCAGCACTTGAAGGCAAGCTGATCAGAATTCTTGTAGGCCATCCTGGTCTATATAATAAGCTTCAGGCCAATCAGCCCTTGTCTCAAAAGGGTTGAAAGATGATGTGTAGTTAAGAGCAAAGGACCCTAGCAACCCCCCACCCACACACACACATTATCTGTATAAATATCTGTAATAATCATCTGTAACTCCAGTTCCAGAGAATTCAACACTGTTTACACACATACACATAAAATATTTTTTTAAAAAATTGAGAATGGGGCCGAGCGGTGGTGGCGCACGCCTTTAATCCCAGCACTTGGGAGGCAGAGGCAGGCGGATTTCTGAGTTCTAGGCCAGCCTGGTCTACAGAGTGAGTTCCAGGACAGCCAGGGCTACTCAGAGAAACCCAGTCTCGAAAAACCAAAAAAAAAAAAAAAAAAAAAAAAAAAAAAAAAAAAGAGAATGGCTGTTTACCATAAACAAAGCCCTGTGGTGGTGGCCCACACCTTTTCATTACTTTATTCACTTTACATCCAAATCACTGCCCCTCCCAGGCCCAGGCCCAGGCCCACCCCCCTGGCACATACCTTTAATCCCAGCACTCCACACCAGAGGCAAGCAGAGCTCTGGGTTTGAGGCCAGCCTGTCTACAGAGTGACTTGCAGTACACCTATGGCTACACAGAGTAAACATTTCTAGATCAATCAATCAATATCAATCAACTTAATACTGGTAGAGAAAAGGATAAAATTACAAAGAAGCAAAAGAAAAAAGCTCTTGAATCCAACCCATTATCATGTCAGTGTGTAAACCCTTCTTACACATGAGTGTCTGTGTGGCTTTTTAAATTTAAATGGATATTTTTCTAGGTATTGTAATCATACTATACAAGCCATTATGCATTTTGTTTCATTTCTTAATCCTAAATACAGCTAGTAGCAAAATGTATAAATTAGAGAACCACTGAAAAACATTAGGAGGAGGTTGTGTTGAGAGACATCAGCTCAGCAGATAAGGGTACTTGATTTAACAGATAGCAACCCACAGGGAGTAGGACAGAAAAACTGACTCCAGTCCTCTGACCATATGCATGCCACAATAGATGCAAACTCATACACAAATCACATAAACTCCCCCTTCACACATCCAATAATAATATCAAAAGCTGTTTTTAAAAGGAAGAAGAGGCTACAAAGAGATGGAGATAGTCAAACTTCAAAATAAAAGTTGGGTCCTATGGAATGGGCCTGTAGTCCCAGTCATTTAGAAGGCTGAAGTAGAACTGCTTGAGCCCAAGAGCGCAACACCAAACTAAACATTAACAAGATTCTTATCCCAAACTACCCAGCTGTATACCTGTAATTCTAACATTTGAGTGGTAGAAGCACAAGGATCACAAGTTCAAGGCCATCTCTGGTTACATAGTAAAGTTCAAAACTAGCTTGGGCTATATAAAGACCCTAACTCAAAAGGAGGGACAGGGACAGAAAGAGAACTAGAGAATGTAGTTAAGAATGCTTGTCAAGCTGGGCGGTGGTGGCACACATCTTTAATCCCAGCACTTAGGAGGCAGAGGTAGGTAGATTTCTTTTTTTTTAAGATTTGTTTATTTATTATATGTAAGTACACTGTAGCTGTCTTCAGACATACCAGAAGAGGGAGTCAGATCTTGTTACAAAGAGTTGTGAGCCACCATGTGGTTGCTGGGATTTGAACTCAGGACCTTTGGAAGAGCAGTCAGTGCTCTTAACCGCTGAGCCAACCCTCCAGCCCCTGGTTGGTGGATTTCTGAGTTCGAGGACAAAATGGTCTACAGAGTGATTTCCACAGCCAGGGCTACACAGAGAAGCCCTGTTTCAAAAAACCCCAAAAGACTTTTATACAAATTATCTTTTAAAAGACAAGAGTCTCACTACGTAGACCCTAACTGGCCTGGAACTCCTTATGTGACTAGACAGGCCTCAAACTCAAGTATCTGCCTGCTTCTGCCTCCCGAGTACTGGAATCAAAAGTATGTACCATAAGTTAACTTTTAAAATCCTGCATTCAAAGATTAGTTCCCGGCGCCCACATGACAGCTTACAACCCAGTTCCTGGGGATCTGAAGTCCCCTTAGGGCTTCTGTGGGCATCAGATGCAGATATGCATGTGATATACATACTCGTGTGCAGACAGACACTCAAAGGGACAAAATAACAGCCAAGTGATAGCAGGGCTACATGCCTTTAATCCCAGCACTTGGGATTATGATTATTTACTGTGACAATTCAAAAGAAAAAGAAAAATTAAGTGTGAGGGAAGGTGAATCCTTAACAAGAAAAGATATAAAACTACAATTTGGCTAGCCTGTAGTCCAAGCACTCAGGAGGGAGAGGTGGGAGAATCACCAGCTCAAAACCAGACTGGCGTATAGTATACAAGGCCCGACCAGCATCACAAAAGCAAACTTTCAATCTCAGGCACAGGAAGATGAGATGTCATTCTCAGCTGTAAATTAGGAGCCAGCCTACATTACATGGGACTCTGAAACAAAAAAAAATTAAAAAAAAGCTTAAACAAACAAAAGGCACCCAGGCATGGTGGCACAAACCTTTAATCCAAGCACATTGGGAGGCAACCAACCTGGTCTACAGATGCAGTTCCAGGACAGCCAGGGCAACACAGAGAAACTTTGTCCCAGAAACAAAAATGCAGGGGCTGGAGAGATGGCCCAGATGTTAACAGCGTCTTCAAGAGGTCCTGAGTTCAATTCCTAGCAACCACATGGTGGCTCACAACCATCTAAAATGAGATCTGGTGCCTTCTAGCCTGCAGACATACATGTAGGCAGAACATTATATACATAAAAATATTATTTTAAAAAAAAATCAGAGGCCGGGCAGTGGTGGCGCACCCCTTTAATCCCAGCACTTCGGAGGCAGAGGCAGGCGGATTTCTGAGTTCGAGGCCAGCTTGGTCTATTGGGTGAGTTCCAGGACAGCCAGGCTACACAGAGAAACCCTGTCTCGAAAAAAACCAAAACCAAAGACAAAAACAAAAACAAACAAACAAACAAAAACCTAAAAACAAAACAAAACAAAAAACAGAATAAATTTTAATAAACTAATATTTTCTAACTAAGTCATTCCCCAAAAATAGAGGCTACAGTACAGAAGAGATTCATAAAACCAATAGTAGTACTGAACCTACTACAGAGAGTGTCTAAAAGCCTCCACACGGCATTTGGCACAAAATGTTTAATACATAAAAGCTATTAATGATTTCAGTAATGCATAAAAATTCAATTACACTCTATTCGAATAAACACATTTTGCTCATTTTCTAAATCCTTGGGATTCTGGCACAAATAAGACACACAATAAGTAATTTAGGACAAATGAGAACTATGGACTGAGGTAAGAAACAGAAGTAAAAGAAGAATGGTACAGGCAGGAACAGAACCACAGCGAAAGCAAGAGTCTCTTCCCTGAGCATTTATTTAACTGAGTTTCAGAGCAATGCAGGTTGATTCACGCTTATCACACAGTGACATTGAGACTTAAAAGCTTAGAAAGTTTGCAACGATGTGACCTTGACCAATGACCAGACTTGTATTCTTTGAAGATCTTTATTAGGGAATAATTCCAGTCACAGAGGTGTCCTTGTGCTCGCCCTTTACCAACAACTCTCAACAGCAACCATACAGCTTAAGTATGAGACCAGGAAACTAATACAGGTCCAAATTCTAGTTTGATTTTTGTTGCTGCAATAAAACAATGACCCAAAGCAACTTAGTGGAAAGAGTTTATTCAATTAACACTTCTAGGTTATAGTCCATTATTCTGGGAAGTCAGGTCAGGAACTTAGGCAGAAACCAAGGAAGAACACTGTTCCATGTTTTGCTTGCAGACTCGGGCTCAGTTAGCTTTTCTTATACAGCCCAGGACTGTCTGCCCAAAGAATGGTGCCGCCCACCATTCTTTAAAGAATCTTTTAAAGGACTTATTAATAGTCACGCTTACAGCTAAAAGGATCAAGCCAACTTCTAAATGGAGGCTCTACTCTCTAAAATGACTCTAGGTTGTCTCAAGTCAACAACAAAGATAACTAGGACCATATACTATAGCTAACCAGACTAAATCTTGATATTTCTAAAAGATTTATTTATTTACTTTATGTATATACTGTCACTCTCTTCAGACACACCAGAAGAGGACATTGAGCACTTTACAGATGGTTGTGAGCCACCATGTGGCTGCTGGGATTTGAACTCAGGACCTCTGGAAGAGCAGTCTCTTAACCACTGAGCCATCTCTCCAGCCCAAGTCACTATTTTTTAAACACAGAACTCAAAAATCATTTGTGTATGTGTTTATGCAATTTCATCCTGTACAAAGTTGTTTTGCTATCACCACAATCAATACATAATATTCAGTGGCTCAATTATTTTCAGCCTAAATTTAAAATTTTTTGTGTATGGATGTTTTGCTTACCTGATTATAGGTGCAAAAAATTTGAGTACCTGGTGCCCTTGGAGGGTGTTGGACCCTCTAGTTCAGATGGTTATAAATGTCATGTGAAACCTGAGCCCAGGTCCGCTGAACTTACCCTCTGAGCCACCTTTCCAACACACAATGTCTATCTACCTCTACATTTTTTTTTTCTAGTAACTCATGAAGTGAAACTAAGAAAATAAATATCCTGGGGACTGGTGATATGGTCCTGCTGATAAAAGCACTTTTACACAGGCCTGAAAACTTGAGTTCAACCCCTGGAACCAACTTTGTAAGAAAATACAATCCTGAAAATTTGTTCTCTGACTTCCCCATATGTTCTGCAATACACATGCATGCACACTAATAATTTTTTATAAATTCTGGGATACCAGACCAACAAAGGCTACATAGCAAAACTTTAAACATATATGATAAAGTATATACATTTACATATAACTTATGTATAAAACATTCATCATGGCACTTGAATTTTCTAGCACATCACTACAATAACTTAGGTCAACAACAAAACTGCAAGAAAGAGAGATGAAAGCCAGTAAGGCTCCAGTATTAGTAACCATCCAAATCATCTTAAAAATCAGAAAATTAGCCAGGCAGTGGTGGTGCATGCCTTTAATCTCAGCACTTGGGAGGCAGAGACAGGCAATTTCTGAGTTTGAGGTCAGCCTGATCTACAGAGTGAGTTCCAGGACAGCCAGGGTTACACAGAGAAACCCTGTCTCCAAAAACCAAAAAAAAAAAAAAAAAAAAAAAAAAAAAAAATCAGAACTTGGGATGGCTGAGAGGTGACGACACATACCTTTAATACCAGCACTAGAGAGGCAGAGGCATGCAGATCTCCGAGTTCAAGGCTATCCTGGTCTACAGAAAAACCCTGTCTCCAAGAAAAGCAAAAAGAAAAAAAATGACACAGTATATTTCATGGAATGAAGCCTCAAGCTTCCTTTTCAATCCTGAAAAAGATTTTTTTAAAAAAACTTATAAAACCGTGGGAAAATGGCTCAGCAGTTAAGAATCCTTATTGGCCAGAGGGCCTGAGTTCAGAATCCAACACCAACACAGAGTAGCTTACAACAGCCTGTGATGATAGCTTCAGATGACACCTCTGGTCCTGCAGGAACCTGCTTTCATGTGCACAACCTCACACGGATACATATATACACTCACATATTCATAACTGAAAATAATACCTTCATATAGAAAAAGAACACTGGGAGATAGAGAGATGGTTCAGCAGTTAAGAGCACTGATCTCTTTTCCAGAGGTCCAGAGTTCAATTCCCAGCAACCACACGGTGGCTCACAACCATCTGTAATGGGATCTGATGCCCTCTTCTGGTGTGTTGATGACAGCTGCAGTGTACTTTATTTTATTACAGTGTACTCATACAAATAAAATAAATAAATCTTAAAAAAAAAAGAAAAAATACTGAAAAAAATGGGTAAGCAATGTATGTAGGTCAGAAAAACATACAGCTAAGAAAAAAAATTTCACCAACATATGCTCAGCTGAAATATATGCTATTGTAGATTTTAATACCTGCCCCTCATTTCACATTGTCTAGTACCACACCATCACGTTCTCTACCACCACCACCAACAACAACAAAATATTCCAACAAAGAATATGAGGTTCTCCCAGGAAGTGACACTTTTATTCTAACACTGGACAGGGAAAGTCTTGCAGGAAAGGCTTTTCTACCACTATTTTAACGTGGCCACATCAGCTAATAACATTATTTCTTACACAAACTATTATTAATGTGCAGATATGTAATTTATATATAATAAGCATTACACACTGGCTTTCTATGTTACTGTATAGTAAGTTTTGGTTTCTTATTGGACTTGGCAAAGTTACCATAGAGTATACCTATTGTGGTTACTTTAAACTTTTGAAGTACATTTTTACTAATTAGCTACTTTACTGTATGTTAATAAAATTCACCTCTTTACTATAGATCAATCAACTATACTTTCAGTACAGAAGCAGTATATAAGATATGTAATTTTTATTCAGAATTCATATAGTTGCCCATAAGTAATAGATAAATTAATGGCACTCATGTTTGTAAGCAGACAATTAAAAATAAATAAATTGAGGCCAGCTGGGTGTGGTGGGAGGCAGAGGCAAACAGATCTCTGTGTCTAATGTCAGCCTGGTGGTCTATAAGAAACTCACTGTCAAAAACCAAAAAAACAGGGGAGAGAAAAAAAAACAAAAGAACAAAACAAAACAAAAAACTAGAGCCAGTGAGAATGTCCAGCAGGCAAAGGCACCTACCATCAAGCCCAATATTCTGCTTCCAATTCCTGGGACTCACATGATAGAAGAGAATGACTCCCAAAAGCTGTCTCTGCCCACTGCAGGTATAGGTACTCACACATATACAAAATAAATAAACTTTGTGCATGCTGAAGAATACAGAATAATGGGTTTCCATAGGAAGGATTTCTGGGCCTGGAGAGATGGCTCAGTGGTTAAGAGCCACCACATGGTGGCTCACAATCATCTGTAATGGGATCCAATGCCCTTTTCTGATGTGTCTAAAGATAGCTACATATACTGTGTACTCATATACATAAATTAAATAAATATAAAAAAAAGGATCTCTGTAGCCATGTGTATATTAATAAATTCTTTGTTCTACTTATGTGTTAAACCTGGTGTTGTCTGGCTACTCACGATTAATAACTATTTACCAAGAAGCCAAATATCAGACAAAAGAACCAAAGTGTAAGTTACATCATGCCTTCACAAAGGACGTTTAGGACCACTATACAGCCCTTCCAAAAGAGAAGGTCTAAACTATACTTGGCAAGGAAGTGGGCAGTTGCCAGAGCTATAGTCAGAAACTACCACTCGCTCCCAATTCTCGCCAGCCCACAGCAGTGTTCCCAGTAAGCAACGTGCCCTCCTATCAGCCTGCTTGCACCGTCATATTCTTACCAACACCCACACCATCCCAAAGCTATTTTCACTACCAAGATGTGAGCATTTGACAGAAAAAGCACTCTAAAATAAAAGGCAGCTTTAGGGACTCACACTAACTTTAGAACTCAATCTAAGTAACCATTTACTTACTCAGTTGGAAAAGACACTAAGTAACCACTAGGCTGTACAAAATGGGGTGAAAAAAGGACTTCCAGGCCTTATTGTTTTAAAAATGCTTCATCTGTGTTCAGCAAATATAATCATAAACTACCTCCAAATTTATTAAAATACATAGATATAGATCCTGTCATCTTGTCTCTCTAACAGCTCAGCCAAAAATGAATTTCAAAAAAATGAGGGGCTAGTAAAATGCTCCACTAAGTAAAAAGGCTCACCACCTCAGTTTGAAGGGAGAAACTAACTCGCCAAGTGGTCCTCTGACCTCCATACATGCAGCATGGGAGTCACATGCCCACCTCACAGATACATAGATTACTCACTCATTTCCATACAGATGCACATATACAAAATAGGGGAAAGTAATACAAATGGCAAAATTTCCATTACTTGTTAATCTAGGCTAAAATTATTGTGCAATGGCTCACATCTATAATGCAATTATTTGTTAAATTGAGTAAGAAGGACTGTAAAGTCTCAAAATAATGCTATACCATTACAACCTGAGATACTGGAGTGGAAAGTGGGTTTTTCTATCACTGGTTCTATGCACATGGCTATAATCCCAGCCCCAGAACTTTAGGGACCAATGTTAGGGGGTTAACAATTTCCAGGCCAGCTTAAGCTACATAATAAAACCCTGTCTCAAAAACAAAATGAAACACACAAGCTAGATTTTTCTCAAAAAGAAATCTAAACCCCATTATTGGTGATTCTAGATATAAACAATCTCCAAATCTTACAACAGCTTTTAATCCACCATAAAATAAGGTTCTACTCTATACTTCTAGTGAATGAATAGCAGAAATGATGAAGTTGGTCAGCCTTGAATCTAACCCAAGCTGGTCATCTTTTGCTGTCATTCAACATGACTGCTCTAGCATCTTCAGCAAAACTGACAAAATTCATGCACCAATAACAAATACTAGGGTTATACTAGGGTTAAAGGTTATTACAAATACCTATTAATGCCAGGTGTGGTGGCATTCACCTTTAATCCCAGCACTGAAGAGGCAGAAGCAGTCAGATCTCTGAATCCAAGGTCTATAGAGTGAATTCCAGAACAGCCAGGGCTTTCTTTGTAGAGAGACCTTGTTTAAGAGAGAAAAAAAAGATGATGATGATGATAAAAATCAACTGCCAGATATGGTGGCCTTTAGGGGGACAGAAGTAGGTAGATCTCTGTTGAGTCTATACAACAAGTTCCAGGCCAGCCAAGGCTATATAGTAAAATAGACCCTTTCTCAAAAAACAAAAAACAAAAAAGAAAGAAAGGAAGGAAGGAAGAAAGGAAAAAAGAGAAAGAAGGAAAGGAAACTCATGTTGGACATAATGGTGATTTTCCCTGTACTACTGGGGTTTGAATCTAGGGTCTCATGCACGCTATCCAAATTTTTAACCACTGATCTATCACCATCATTATTTCTTTAACATAGGGTCTTACTATTGCTAAAGCTGGCCTTGAACCAACTCAGTAACACAACCATGCCTTGAATATTTATTTGATTCTTCCTTCTGCCTCAGACTACTAATCAAGTAGGATTACTGGTGTATACATCAAGCCTATTGGTGGTATACACTTGTAATTTCAGCCCTTAGAAGGCTAAGGCAGACGTTGAAGGTCACCAGGAGATGCCAGGGATATCCTGTCAAGTAGCAAGAGAGGCTTATATAACGAAATCTCCCCCACACACACACCCTAAGACAGGGTTTCTCTGTGTAGCCCTGGCTGTGCTGGAACTCACTCTGTAGACCAGGCTGGCCTCAAACTCAGAAATCCACCTGCCTCTGCCTCCCACGTGCTGGGATTAAAGGCGTGCTGTGCACCACCACTGCCCGCATCTACAAAATGTTATGAAACTCTGCACCCCTCCTACTGTGAACCAACTGACTCTCACTTTCTCATTTCATTCAATACTGAGCAGCTTCTACTGCCTCAGCACTGTGGAGCTACCGCCTGGACTTGAATTACAATGATGGTTACTCCCCTGCTGCACCTCCAACTCTCCACACAGCACATACACAGATACTTCATATCTCAACTCGCTCTCCAAGAATGCTGACCAGCTTACTACATTTTAGACTGTGACTTCTTTAACAGGAAATCACCTATACCCTTTAGGGTTTTCCAAAGCATTTCACCTTTGGCCATTCTGTTTATTGTTTATAGACCTCATTAGAATGTAAGCTGCACAAAGACAAAGTTTTGTTGTGTCCATCAATTACTCCTACAGTGTCAACCTTAGTCAAGACAGGCCTATGTTTAGGACAGGTCCTTGAAGACTGAGTGGTTGTGCTATCTATCCCCTCAACATCTACCCCTGAGCTATATGGACACCTAATGTTACTCAAATGATTATAACCACTTCACCTGAATACAATGTTATTTATACTGCAAGAAAAACCCAAGGCCTACACACATGCAACTACTTAAAGAGTGAGTGGAAGACAATAGAGACCATCCCGGCCCCAACTCAAGCTCCAATCAAAACAAATTATTTCACCTCACCTTCTCTTCTTCAAAGAACCATCTGAAAGTAACCCAAGTCTCTTCTTCACAACCAGTTTTCCCGCAACAGTCACATCTCAAGTTTCCCTGAGAACTCCAGCTAAAGGTACTTACACACACTCTGTGCCATGAGCGAGGGTCTCGTTCAGTGTTCTCCAGAGCCCCAGCAAGTTGCTAGCATTGGTATAACTACCTCCAAAATGGGAAAACCCGAATTCAAAGACAAAGTCATTCGTTCAAGGTTAAACTGTTCAAGTCAGGTCTGTCTGACTTCCTCACAGGGTCTGCTGTCATTTCACTCTTCTTTCCTTGGCCAGGCCTCATTTTCTTCCAACATGAAACAGGTGACACTGTTCAAGATGCCTGCCAGCACCTTCAGGCCAGTATTAAGAAATTCTATAACTATACAAGTTAATAAACAGAAAAAATACACATGGATCAGAACTTACTATTAAAAACTCCCAAGCAGTGAGGCCAGGAAAGCAGTAAACACAAGACTTGAGAAAATGATAGCATTCTCCCTCACTCGCACAGTAAAGGTAAGACTCCTGACTCCCATTTTTTCACATATTATGAAAAATGTTTTCCTCCAATAAAAAAAGGATGTAATCCTTAGGGCTTTGAAACTTCACTGTGCAGCCTAGAACGTCACTGCAGGACATTTGCCCTTCCTGGGAGGCTAGCATGTCACTCTGTACAAGATAAGCATGCAATCAACATTTACCGAATGATACAAATTCCTTTTGAGGTTTTTCAAGTCTCAAAGCAAAAACCTCTAAGTTTTTTATTCCAAAGTATTTTATTCTTTAAGTATTGTTATTCCAAAGCCAAAAACCCAGGAAAAGATAAAGCCATTCTGGTTTACTACTGCAAGTACAAGATGGACTTTGTTTTAGAGTGCATAAACACTGTGCACAGAGGTGGTCTATGTATCAAGATTATCTGTCAAGTAAAGAGAAAACTAAAATGTCACTGGGACACTAAAGGGCTGTTGTAAACTAACAAAACAAGTATAAAACTACTCAGGCTGTTCTTAGGTTGAAAACTGAATTGTCAAAATTTTCCCAAAGAAATTTTACTTTATTTTTTTAAGGCAGCATGAGGATGTTATTTTTTGTGTGGAGATAACACTCCAACAAAATAAAATAACTTCTGTGTCACAATACCAAAGAAGATCCAAAGGTCTCTGAACCAAGGTGAAAAAATTTGGCCAAAGTTCCCCAAAAAATGTATGTGTGGTAATTTAGTCATAAAAGTATTTCACTAGACATCCCAGCAAACCTTAACTTGGAAATAAATATTGTTGTTCTTCTGTGCAGACATCAATACAAGCAAACAGAGGTAAAATAATGGTTTTCTTAAGTAGTCAGCACCTGTAATCCCAGCATTGAGGAAGCTGAAGAGAGAGGATCCCAGGTTCGAGGCCAGCCCGGGCCACACAGTAAATTCAAGAGCAGCCTGGTCAACAAAGTGAAACCATTTATCTAAAAACAACATAATGATCTTGTGAAGGCTTAGGGGAGGCACTGACTCCTGACTCTGAAGTGGAAGCTTTCTTTTTACTTCTGTTTAGAGACAGTCGAGGCTGCCTACAATCCTCAATCAGTTGGTATTTCAGGTGTAGACCATCATCTGACTGGAAGGAAAGCTGGATGTGCTATCGGATACCGCCCAACACAAATATAAAAATGCCCTATATATACTGAAAAGAAACTATAGGACAAAACTGTATTTCGCTTTACAAGTACACTATCTTCTTTAGAGAAGAATATACAAAGAGATTTTTGGGGTCTCTTAACTAAATCTTCACATGCAGTAAAGTCATCCTTATAGATAAGATTCTAGATTCTATTACCTAAGAAATAGGATGCCAAAGTGTTCAAGCCTCATAATCGAGAAATGTTTGTCAGGTTTTCAGTTTCAGGTTAAAAAAACAAAACTGGTGTCACCTCAACAACGGGACCAGACAAACCTTGCCACCATTACAAAACCCAAGCGCCAAAGGTGCAGAATATGTAGCTCATAGCTCTACGGGGCCAGAACTGAGTGCCCGAGAAGAAAAACAAGCAAAAAATCAAAACCGAGAATTTAACGCGGGTCTCCTCCGCAGATCGAAACGGGGAGACGCGCGGTAGGCCCTTCCGGTCCGAGCTGCCGTCACCGATAGGCACGGCGACGGGCTGAGCTTCCACCCGAGCCCGGGGATTCTCGGCCTATACTAGCCGGCGCCCCCTCGCCGGCGTTGGCCCTAGCGGTGCCTCGGACTCTGCACCGTGGTCTGCAACAGAGGCTCGGGACGCCGCACAGCGTCCTGGGGGAGCTGCGCGGAGCGCCGAACCTCCGCAGGCCGACTGAGGACGCGGCAACGGCGGAGGAGGCCGTGGCCGCCCCTCCCCCACCGGGCCGCCCCAACGGCCAGGGCGACGCGAGCGGCCGTCTCCGCGCCAGGCCCAACCGCCCGGCCGGCCGAAAGCCAGGCGCGGCGGCCTCGGGTCGCCGCGCCCGGCCTGGCCCCCACCACGGCCGCGCGAAGACGCCCAGGGCCCGTTACTCCGCGCGCCGCTACCGGTTCGGGACGCGCAGCCCTCGGCTGCGGCGACCGACGGCAGTGGGAGGCCGCAGACCCGGAGACTTACTCAGGGGTCGGGTGCTCGGGATCGTAGAAATCCCCCATCTTCGGCGGCGGCTGCGACGGCAGCGGCTTCATGAGGAGCGGCCCGAGGCGGCGACGCTAGCCCCCTCCCCGCGACAGGCCGATGCGGGGGAGGGGACCGGAGGGGAGGCGGCCGCTGGTCCGATCGCGGCGGCGGCGGCAGGGGCGGCCCGCGTCGCTGGCTGGCTGGCTCGCCCGCTCGCTCCCTCCCTCCCTCCTACCCTCCCTCCGGCAACCGCCCGCCGCTCTCACCCTCGCAGACTCACTCCCGAAGCGACGCGCACCCCGCCCGCCCTGCAGCCGTGCAGGCCCAGCCCCTTAAAGAGACACGCTCGGGCCGCCCGCCGCCCGCCGGCCGCCAGTCGGCGCGCCAGCTAAGCCCGCCGACCCGGGCGGAGGCGGGGTGCAACCCGGCGGGCCCGGCGGAGCTTAGCCTGCGGCTTCCCGGAACAATAAGTCCCGGGGCCGAGGGTTGTAGGCGGGCCCGGGAGCTGGAGGGGCGCCGCCGCTGCCCCTCCCTAGACGAGGTCCTCAGGACACCCGCCTTCATTCTTCCAAGCCCTCGGAGAGCCTGGCCTCCAGGAAGAGAGGTAGCGCGGCGGCCGCTCTCGCCCGCTTGCCCCTTTTATTTCTTCTCTCTTGCACCCGCTTCATCCGGCTGTCGGCCGCGCACCGAAAGCCGAGCTAAGCAGAGCCTTAGCTTCCCGGACACGCCCTCCAGCCTCCCGCAGCCCCTACTACCGGGTTCCCCACCGAAATCTCCTACCTTCCTCACTGCGGTATTCTGCTCTCACCCCGAAAGTCTGAGAGGCTGTGTTTGTTCTTAAGACCTCGGGGAAACGTCCCGAGGAAATGGTTATTAATTATTCTTGAAAAAAAAAAGTTAAGAGAACTTAAAACTACAAACTTTTTGGTTTTGGATTAGCAGAATTTCGTGAAACTATTCGAAAAAAAAAAGATAATTTAAACTACAAGCTTCTGGATTAGCAGGATTTCATGAAACTATTAGCTATTAGCTAATTTACACCACGCTGAATTTATAGCAGTTGCTTATCATGTGGCAGATCACAGAGAATTCAGATCTTTTGTGTAATTTTTTTGGGGGGGGGATAGATTAGCCACTAATTTTTTAATTGGATTCACTAATAAATTGTAATGTGATCTAACAGAATCCTTCACTAGCTAACTTTGTCCTGTTGTTTAGACAAAAATCTGTAGTTTAGACCTTCCCTGAACACTTGAATGCTTCATCCTGCCTACAACCTTTTGGGTGCTAGGATTCTAGGTTTTTTGGTTTTTGTTTTGTTTTGTTTTGTTTTTCGAGACAGGGTTTCTCTGTGTAGACCAGGCTGGCCTTGAACTCAGAAATCTACCTGTCTCTGCCTCCCAAGTGCTGGGATTAAAGGCGTGCACCACCATCTAACAGGCTCATAAAAAATTTTTTTCACTTGTATGTAGGCTAGCAGAATCTCTATATCATTTCATTTAGAGGTTAATCTGGATTTTTTTTTCCTGGTAACTTTTAGGCATATCATGGAAGTTCAAGGTCCACCAAAAAAAAAAAAAAAAACAACCCGCTCTAGGTTTTAGTCTCCCACCGCCATTTTGTTTTGCTTTCATTGGTGAGCTTTCCTTTGTGGCTGAAACTTGCTGTATGCTATGCTGACCTCAAACTCAAAATCCTTTTTACCCCAGCCTCCCTGATACCTGGATTACAGGTGCCAGACACCACAACCTGCTGAAGATGAAAGTCTTATTGTGAACAGATTCTCTCACTGCTGTGAGGATAAAAAGAGGTACTTGTGAAACCCTGAACTTCCTCTTCTTACTTCTTTTTGAGCTGGGGTTTCCTGGGTCCCCTCTGGCCTTGACCTCAGTATGTTGCCAATGATGACCTTGAACATCTCTCATTCTCCAGCATCTACCACATAGCACTGAGATTATAGGGATACATCACCATAGCTAGATTATATGGTGCTGGGGATTGAACTCAAGGCTTCCTAAATAGTAGACCAGTACAGCACTCCACCTACTGAGAAACATCCCAGTCCAAGTTTACAGTCCAAAAATCTTTACTGATTTTTTTTTTGAGATATTTCAGTATGTAGTCCAGGTTTGCTTAGAGCTTGAAGCCCTCTCTTCTGCAGTCTCTCTCTAGTGTGCTTGCTATCATGCCCAGCTATATTTTTAATATATTGGAGCCCTTTGCCTTAAATGCTACTTAAGCCATTGGCAGCCACTTGACATGAGGAAGGGGTTACTCTACATGGATACTAAGTTGAGAGCAACCTAAGATGAGGTGTATGGGTTTCCAGTTCCTTAATAAACAGGTGAATGGTACCTCAGTCTAATGGTTAACTGTGGTCTAGTCAGAACCCAATAGAGTAAGCATATCAAAACCATGGAGGTCAGAGACTGGTGAGATGGCTCAGCGGGTAAGAGCACTGACTGCTCTTCCAAAGGTCCTGAGTTCAAATCCCAGCAACCACATGGTGGCTCACAACCATCTGTAATGAGATCTGATGCCCTCTTGTGGTGTGTCAGAAGACAGCAACAGTGTACTTACATATAATTGATAAATGAATAAGTAAATAAATTAGAAATACAAAACCATGGAGGTCAATGGAAATTCTGAGGCCCATAAATCTTTGATTCAATTTTTTTCTTTTTTGTTTTGTTTTGTTTTTTTCAAGACAAGGTTTCTCTGTATAGCCCTGGCTGGCCTGGATGGAACTCACTCTGTAGACCAGGCTAGCCTTCAACTCAGAAATCCGCCTGCCTCTGCCTCCCAAGTGCTGGAATTAAAAGCGTTTGCCACCACCGCCTGGCTGATTCAAATTTTACAGGCAGTACCTTTGAGATGGTGTTCAGGATTCTCTGGAATCTGGTTTGCTGTATCCCAAGTACTAGGATTATGTACCACCACACCCAGTTTGAATGCAAGACAAAGAAAATGCATGTCATAAGGCACGGTGGCTCATACCTTTAATCTCCGCACTTAAGCCTGGTCTAGAGAGTTCCAGTACAGCCAATGCTACTTTTTCCAGAAACCCTGTCCGGAAAAAGAAAACCCTTTTCAGCCCAGACTTGCCTTCAAATCCCCTAATATCCAGCCTCATTCTCCGTACTTACCGCGACTGACCGCCTGGGCCAACCAACAGATACTTCTTAGTTTACTGGATACTTTTCCATACATTTTAAGAAAAAGAGAAAAAAAAAAAAAAAAAAAAAAAAAAAAAAAAAAAAGACAGGGCCTCACTATGCAGCCCCTGCTGGCCTAGAACTAACTCACTGTGTAGACCAGGCAGGCCTTGCACCTACCTCTGCCTCCTGAGTGCTAGGATTAAAGACGTGTGCCACCATGCCACGCCGTAGGCTTTCCATTGCTGTAAACAGTCATCATGACCAAGGCAACTCTTATAA
Organism: Mastomys coucha; assembly: GCF_008632895.1. Lineage (NCBI taxonomy): Eukaryota > Metazoa > Chordata > Mammalia > Rodentia > Muridae > Mastomys > Mastomys coucha. The sequence goes on along the minus strand of NW_022196906.1, from coordinate 104,459,261 downwards.
GGAAAGCGTTTAATTGGGGTTGGCTTACAGTTTCAGAGGTCTAGTCCATTATGGCAGGAAGAATGGCGGCAGACAAGTGCTGGAGAAGGAACTGTGCGTCTTGATCCGACGGCAGCCAGGAGTCACTCTTCCGCCGTGGGCGGAGCCTAAGCCTAGGGAACCTCAGAGACCACGCCCACAGTGATGCACTTCCTCCAGGAAGGCCCCACACCTCATAGTGCTACTGCCTATGGGCCAAACTTTCAAATACAGGAGTCTATGGAGGCCTAACCTATTCAAAACCACTGCTATCCCATGCTTTTATAAAAAATTAAAAAGCCCTCAAAATGTATTTAAAGAAAAAGTCCACAGTCCCCAACATGAAACCTTTCCCCGCTCCTACAGTACTGATAAAGACGTTGAGAATCACTTGTATCTCCCATGGGCCCAGGCTACATCCACTCCAGCAGACTCCAGGGTGGCTCCTGGTGGCCCTTAAAATTAGCTTTGGTGTCTCATGAAAAAGGGAAGAAAGTCAAAGCATGGCCATCGCCACAGGTAAGTTCTATGGCTTGGTAGAGAGATGGGAAACGTATCTAGGACAGGGGAACACCAGTTGCTCACCTGAGCACATTCTCCAAGACTCTTTGTAAATTTTGTCCCTCCCAGTGCTGCAAATTGAACGGAGTGCCTTGTGTATGTTAAGCATCCCGGTTGGCTTAGTCAGCTTGACATACATAGTCATCTGAGAGGGAACCATCAGTTAAGGAATTGCCTAGATCAGACTGGTCTGTGGCCTTTCTGTGGGGACGGTATCTTGATGGATGGCCTAGCCCACTGTGGTGGGCAGCACCTACCTACATAGCTGGCCAAGGCTGTATAAGAAAACTAGCATAATTTCTACTCTGATTTTCCTAAATGATGGATTGTGCCCTGGAAGGGTAAACCATTTTCTCCCCTAAGTTGCTTTTGATCCAAGTGTTTTATCACAGCAAAAGAATGAAACTAGAACACTAAGCAAGTAGTCCCTACCACTGAACTATAGCCACAGCCAATATAAAGACTTTGAGTAGCAGGGCAGTGGTGGCGCACACCTTTAGTCCCCGGCACTTGGGAGGCAGAGGCAGGCAGATTTCTGAGTGTGAGGCTAGCCTGGTCTACAGAGTGAGTTCCAGGACAGCCAAGGCTACACAGAGAAACCCTGTCTTGAAGAAAACCAAAAGACTTTGAGCTAATATGTTGACCAATATACAGATGGATATATAGTATACTGACTGATAAAGCCCATAAGCAACTAGATGTGTTTTAAGATATCACTAGGTAGTACTTTTTTTTTTCCCAAAAGGGTTTTTTTTTTCTATGTGTCCAGGCCAGAGTTCTGACTCAAATTGGAATCTGACTAAGGCTTAGGAAAGACAAATGGTCATTCCCCTTTGAGTCCACAGTTGGAACTGGAACAGTGGACGGCTACTTCCTATCCAAAACTCATTTCCTACCTCTCTAACCTAATCCTCCCCTAGTGAGAATTATCAGAACATTGTCTCAACTCCTCAGCAGATGCTGACTTTGTGTGCCATGTAACTGCAGCACTCCCGAGCCAGGAGTGAGACTACAGTGCCATCCTGGTACATGGGAAGACTCTGTCTCAAAACACTGGAAGGGAGGAAAGAATGCTCAAGTTTGAAAGGACAAGCTCTTCTGAAGGTCCTGAGTTCAAATCCCAGCAACCACATGGTGGCTCACAACCACCTGCAATGAGATCTGACGCCCTCTTCTGGTGTGTCTGAAGTCAGCTACAGTGTACTTATGTATAATAATAAAAATAAATCTTATAAAGAAAGACATAAATTGCACTCTCAAAGAAATACAGGAGAACACAGGTAAAGAGCTAGAAGCTCTTAAAGAGGAAACACAAAAATTCCTTAAAGAACTACAGGAAAACAACAGTCAAACCAGTGAAGGAAATGAGCAAAACCATCCAGAACCTAAAAATGGAAATAGAAACAATAAAGAAATCAGAAA
>NW_022196906.1:104429096-104454096 GCF_008632895.1 Mastomys coucha | reverse complement strand
AGCTAGCTCATCTAACTTAACTAATCCAGCTGCCCATGATTCTTTTCCCAGAGATCCTCCCTGAGGGCTGAAGTCCTGACTTCCCTTTCCTGCCCAGCTATGGCCATCAGATCTTTATTAAACCAATCAGTAAATGAGGAAGGTGTATATTTACAAAATGCTGAGGCAGGTGATGAGCCATAAGAATAACAAGACCAAAGTTCGGCTTTGCTGTTCCAGAATTAACAATTGAATAATACACAGACAACCTTCACACAATATACCCCAACAATAGTTTGGATATAAAGCACTTTATATACTATATACCTTAAAGCATATAGGTTCCTGTGTTTGCAAGCTTAGTCTCCACGGGTAGATCTGATCATTGAGACGTAATAGGAAAATGAGAGCTAATCAACAGATTTATCCACCAGTGGTTTCATAACTTGGTAGCATTATTGGAAGGTGGTGGGACGCAAGAGGTAGGAGCAGGTTGGAGGATGTAGGTCACTGGGGTTATGGCCTGTAGGATTTATCATGATCCACCCCAGGCCTTTTCGGCTTGAGCACGTTGATGATATAAGCAGCTTTCCACCATGCTCTTCTGAGGCCACGATGATGATCTGATTTACCATAAGCCTATAACAATGGAACCAGTTTACGAGGTAAAATACATCTTTCATCTTTGTTTTTCCCTTTGTTTCTATTTCTGTTTGTTTCTAGAGAGGGTCTCCATGAAGCCCGGGCCTGTCTTGAACCTCCTATGCAAATAAGGATAACTGGACTCCTGAATCTCCTGCTTCCAGCACTCAAGAGGCATGTGTCACCAGATTAGCTTAATCCTTCCTACTTTTAGGCTGTGACTCCCAAGTATTTGTCATAGCAATAGGAAACTAGCAGGAAAGGACTCTAGAGGTCAGGGCCTAATTACTGTCATAGCCTATTCCCACCCCCTCTAGCTGTAGTATTCACAAATTCTACCATTTCTTTTGTTAATTAAATTCTATTCTTTTAATACACTGCTAGGATCCCTGAGAGTGGGTAGGAAAGGTTGTCATTAAAGCAGGGGGCAGGAAAGGAGCAAATGTTAAAGCTAGCTTAGAATATGAAAAGGAACTCTAGAGTCCCCAAGGTAAGAAGCTGAACATGCAAAGCCAACACTAAGCTGGAATCTTCTTTCTTGGGATAGTGACTCAATATATAGCCCAAGTATGGCCTTGAACTCAAGATATTCCTCCCTCAGCCCCCTAAAGTGTTTAGATTATAGGATTTGACATAACACCGGGCTCAAGATTGAACTTTTCCTCTTTTTGTTGAACCCAGGGCCTTACACAGGCCTTACTAAGGCAAATGATCTGTTTCTGAGTTACATCTCCAGCATTTAAGTTGGAATTCTTGAAAGGTGTAAAATGGTCCTAGGTTGGTAATACTCCATGGGTAACTGCAAAAAGCAAATACTGACAGTATAGTTGGGAAAACCTGGTAAGTCCAACACTTAAGAGGCAGGAACAGGAGGAACAGGAGTTCAAGGCCACTCTGTGCTACACAGCAAGTTCAAGGCAGGCCTGAACCACATGGAACTTTGTCTCAAAAAAAAAAAACAAAAAAAAAAACCAAATAGGTAGATATGCTGCTGAGCTGTAATCTCAGCACTCCAGATACAAGCAGGAGTGTTAGGATTTCAAGGTCATTTTAGCTGCATTGTCAATTTGAGGCCATCCTAAGCTAGTGAGTTTGTTTGTTTTGTTTTGTTTTGTTTTGTTTTGTTTTGAGAGAAAGTTTCTCTGTGTAGCCCGGCTGTCCTGAAATTCACTCTGTAGACTAGGCTGGCCTCAGACTCAGAGATCTACCATTCTCTGCCCAAGTGCTGGGATTAAAGGGTCTCACTATGTAGCTCTTGCATGGAACTCATTGTGTAGACCAGACTGGCCTCAAAGTCAGAGAGATGGTCAGGAGAAGAGACCATGTCTTAAGAAATCAAAACAAAACAACACCTCTCCCACCCTGCTCCAATAAGTATATGCCCTTTCAGGAAGAAAATTATTTCAATTCATATAGTTTGCAGTCCTTAAGTCCAATCAAATATGAGCTTGTGATTTAAAAAATATATTTGGGACTGGAAAGATAGCTCACTGGAGAGATAGCTCAGTGGTTGAGAGCACTCAGTGGCTGTTCCTCCAGAGGACCCAGGTTCAATTCCTATCATCTCCAGTTCTGGAGGAAGCCTAGGGAATCCTACACCCTCTTCTGGCCTCTGAAGGCACCAAACATGTAAATGCTGCACAGATATACATGCAGATAAAACACCAATACACATAACAGTTTTTAAAAAAACTTATGTATGTAAACACACACATACATGCTATAAATCAATCTCACAATGAAAGAAACTAAAAGAAAAAAATAGAAAATAGTGCTGAGTACAGTAATCCAAACCAGTAGTCTCAGCATGTGGAGTGTGGATGCAGTGATCACAGCATGTGGAGTGTGGATGCAGTAGTCTCAGCATGTGGAGTGTGGATGCAGTAGTCTCATCATGTGGAATGTGGATGCAGTGATCACAGCATGTGGAGTGTGGATGCAAGAGGATCAGTTCCAGGGCACCCTTGGCTACCTAGCAAGTTTGAGACCAGCCTGGGGTACATGACGCTTGTCTCAAAGAAACAAAACAAATAACAAAGGCCACCTGAGCACAGAGGGCTGCACAGTATTCAGGGCCTTGGCAGACTGAGGAGGGATAGGTTCTCTGTGGCTGACACCATGTCTAGTTTCACTTTGGCTACATGGGATCCTCTGTCCCCTGCCATTTGTTCAGGATAGCCCCCTGACCAGGCCCTTCTCCACAGGCCATTGTCTCAGAGGATTTCATTCTTAGACTGTCATGGGCTGTGTGCCACCGTACATGGTTGTAGGTAGGCACCATTTACAAGCCATGTCCGGAACTAGCCATGATCTATGTGATCCTCCTCCCCCCACTTCTCAAGTCCAGCCTTGTTCTAGTCTGGAGCTGGCACTGATTAAGGTGACACTCAGTCTCCCTGGCCTGGTACCATCACACATACTGGCAACATACACTCAGACACACCCTGTGCCTATCTAATGAGGTTGGTGATTCTGAGTACCCTAATAACAAAGTCTTTGGGGCCTCCACCCTCACAGACACGAATGTCCAAAGTTACCTTCTGTTCAGTCTTGACTTTGGCATTGTAGAAGGAGATGGAATCAGGACCCTCAGGCAGGACAGTCTGCTGCAGCTGGCTGAACATGTCCTGGTCATCTTCTCCCTGGGAGAGGCCCAACCCAGAATAGTATCTCAGCCTAGCATTGTCAGGATACAGCAGGACAGACCCTTGCTGGGTTTCCAAATGCACCCAGAGCATTTGTAGCACCCATGTCTGCCAGCGTCCTTCCAGATTCCTCTATAAGGGCCACCTGGGCACTGCAGAAAGTTGGCAGTAATAAAATGGATTCCTCTGTCTTTGTCTCTCTCTATCTCTGTTTTTGTCTGTCTGTCTGACTCTCTGTCTATCTCTCTCAAAAAAAGATTGATTTAGGTATATGGGTGCTGTGTCTACATTGGAATTCATGGGACTACAGTTATAGACAGCTATGAGCTACCATGTGGGTGTGGAAAATCGAACTCACAGCCTCTGGGCGAGCATCCAGTGCTCCTAACCACTGATCCATCTCTTTGGCCCTTACATATCCCTCTTTAAGATTTGTACTGGTTGGGTTTTTTTGTTGTTTGTTTTGTCTACTTGACACAAACCTAAACATGTCTTGGAAAAAAGACCCTCAATTTAGGAATTTTCTCCATCAGGTTGGCCTATAGGCACTCTGTGAGGCAATTTCTTGATTAATGATTGATGTAGGACCATGCAGCCCATGGTGGGCAATGCCACCCTTGGGCAAGAGGTCCTGGGTTTTATAAGAAAACAGACTGAAGAGGCTAGAGAGATGGCTCACTGGTTAAGAGTACTAACTGCTCTTCCAGAAGACCCAGGTTCAATCCTCACTACTCACAAAATGTCCTATCACTGTATATGACTCCAATTCCAAATGGGAGTCAGCATTTTCTGCTGAACTCTGAGCACTGGGCACACGTGTAATGAATAACACATCCAGATGAAACACTCATCCGCATCTGTCTATCTGTCTGTCTGTCTATATCTATCTATCTATCTATCTATCTATCTATCTATCTATCCATCTATCTATTTTTGGTTTTTCGAGACAGGGTTTCTCTGTATAGCCTTGTGGTTCTATAACTCACTCTCTAGACCATACTGACCTTGAACCTAGAGATCTGCCTGCCAAGTGCTGGAATTAAAGGCCTGTGCCACCACCACCTGGCTTAGAAAAAAAAAGATGGAGGAAAAAAGCCATGGCAGCAAAGGAGCAAGCATTCCTCCATGGCCTTTGCCTTAGTTTCTGTCTCTAGGTTTCTGCTCTGACTGCCCTTCATGATGGAGCTTAAAGTTTGTAGGCTCAAACACGCTCTCTTTGTCCCCCACTCTTGCTTTGGAAACCTAACTAAGGTTAAGATTTTTGAAAAGATCTGTATGTGTTTGTCTGCAAGACTGTATGCCTTATGTGTGCTATTGTCCACAAAGGCCACAAGAGGGCATTGGAATAGGAACTAGAATCACAAATAGTTGTGTGCTGAGAAGCAAGCTCAGGTCTTCTGGAAGAGCAGCCAGTCCTCCTAGCTGCTGGACTACCTCTCTAGCTGTTTTTCACTTTTAAATAATGGAGGAGCTTATACCTGCCTCCCTACCTGGGCACTGGCAGCACTAGACGTGAATCCAGGGGAGAAGCACAATCACCCACACCCTCATGCCCTTGTGCTGCTCACCAGACACACAATCCTGTTGATAGGCACCATGCCTGGCCGGATGCTGCTGCCTAGCCTCAGTGCTGACTGAACGTCCTCTGGGATGACAAAAGACTCATTGTACCAGATGTCAAATTCTGCAAGAGTCAGAGAGACAGCTCTATGAGGGTTAAGGGAGCCTGTGGGGAGGCAGGCGAAGGCTCTTACAGGCTCATCTCCACTTTCTGTTCCAGGAACTTCTCTATTCTCACCACTATCTCCAGCCATCATAGGCCTAGAATGCACATACCTGAAGCCACTGACCAATCCCTGGCTCTGCAGCAGCACGCAGCTCAGAGAGCGCTTCCTGAACTGACCCTTGGCCTTGACCTCAGGCCTCTCTTGACCTCAAGGGGCCTGCCAACCTTTCCAGCTGGAATACCCATGAGCAAGCGATGGCGGCACTGATCCACCAGGTGCTGGCAGTACTGGATCTCAGCCCGGAGGTCTCGAAGTTCCTGGTACTCATTTCGATACTGCTTCTTCAGGTCTTTGAGCTTCAGGATCAACAGAAATTCCTCCTCATCGATGATCATCAGGCCTTTGTTCTCGTACTCTCCTGCAGGGTGAGGGTAGCGGGCAGGGAGTGAGGCAATAGTCAGCGTAGGGGAACTACGGCTTCCAAAATAATGACGGTGTTAGCAGATCCCGTGTGTGTGTGTGTGTGTGTGTGTGTGTGTGTGTGTGTGTGTGTGTGTGTGACAAGGACTGGGCAAACCACCAGAAGGCAAGGCTTCCACAGCAAATCCACAGATGGAGGCTGAGCAGCTCAGTGGGGTCTGCCTGGTATTTTAGAACAAATAGGAGGGATGCTGGGCAGAGGAGAGGACAGAGAGACTATTTATCATGTTTATTTTGATCCTGTCCCATCAACCTTTAAAGAGTTTTTTCTTTTGAGTCAAATAAATAAGTAGATCCTCAGGGATGGATTACTAGGAGGCCAAAATGGAAAATAGACATTGATTTTCTAAGGTTCAGAGACAGCTTTAAGGACAGCGTGAAGCTGGCAGCAGCAGCCATGTCTTGGTGTGTGTAGAGAACATATACACTCCAAGTTTGGGGCCATGAACAGTTGCATTCCAAACTTCTAACATGACCCAGACACCTGTCCTAACCTCTCTATCCAGGCAGGGCTTACAGATGCTGAAGGGCACTTAGTGGGTTAGACTGATGGGCAAGGCTTTGAACTTGGAGTGGCACACACCTCTAATCCTAGTACTAAGGAGGCAGAGGCAGGCAGATCTCTGAGTTCAAGGCCAGCGTGAGAGTCTACAGAGTGAGTTTCAGGACAGCCAGGGCTACACAGAGAAATTGTTTCAAAACAAAACAAAACAAAATTTTCTTTGCATCCCTGTGGTATACCCTGTCATATTTATTTATTTATTTATTTATTTTTGATTTTTTTTTTTTTTTTTTTTTGGTTTTTTGAGACAGTGTTTGGCTGTCCTGGAACTCACTCTGCCTGAGTTCAGACTGGCCTTGAACTCAGAAATCTGCCTGCCTTTCCCTCCCAAGTTCTGGGATTAAAGGCATGCGCCACCACTGCCCGGCTCATTTTTTTTTTTTTTAATCTCTATCAATGGCACCCACCTTTACAATGAACTGCCTACCTTTCTCTACTGAGCCTCCAGTGTGCTGGGGTAGGTGGGGAGTGGGATTCCTTCAGGCCAAGGGCCAGTTTCTCATGGAGGAAGGCTCAGCAGTAAGAATCAACATTGGCAAAGGCTAGCTGGCAGGAAGGGGTGCCTGGAGCCTAGTGAAATGGCATAGGTCTGTACCCTACAGCCCTCTACTGCCCCCCTTCAATCATGGTCCTTTACTGCCCCAGCTGCCACACTTACCGCATGGTGACTCTGAGCCCTGCATTGCCCTAGCCATCTTCCCTTCACATCTACCTTGCTTCTCCCGCAGTGATTTCTGGAAATTGAGTGCTTCTTTGGTCTCATCAATTTCCTGCTTGATGGCATTGATGCGCTGGGTTGTCTCGCTGGCCCTTTTCTTCCGTTCATTTAAGATGGATTTGTTTTCTTTGAAGATGCGGTTGATCTCACTACCTCGTTCATTCTTAAACTCTTCAAAGGCCACAGGCTTAGAGGGTGGGGTGCTGGGTCTAGGGACAGAGGGAAAAGTCAAAGGGAAAAGAAATGGAACAGCTGCCTTGGAGACACAAGGTTCTTCATCTTTCTACCCTGTGCCTTCCAAGGGCAGGAGGTAGAATTGTTGTCAGATTCTTTATTAGTCTTTATTAACCCCTCATCTTCGTTCCACTGCAGAAGCTGAGGAAAGGGAAGAAACTGAAAACAAAATCAGTATAATATACCATCAATCAGAACTTGTTGAATCTCTTGAGATTTCTTTGATATATTTTTAAATTGGTGAAGAAGCCAATGAGTTTTTTTCTTACAGAGGTGTTATTTCATGGTATTAAAATTTCTCTGAGAGGACTTCAGGTCTGGCTTTGTGGCCTTTATATAAGAGCATGTATTCTGCAAGTGTGAGTACCTAGGGTCATATCCCCGTGTTATATAGCAATTCCATCCAGGAAGAAAAAACCAAGCTGTCTTAGACACTATTATATTAATGTGAAGTTACCATGACAACTCATAAAAACTGAAGGCTTGCTTATAGTATCAGAGCCTTAGTCCATTCTCATCATGGTGGGAACATGGTGACAGGCATGGTAGCATCGTGCTGAAGAAAGAGCTGAGAGCTACATCCTGATGCATAGACAGAGTGAGAATCTGGGTCTAGTGGGCTTTTGAAACCTCAAAGCCCATCCCCAGGGGCATTTCCTCCAACAAAGATCTTCTAATCCTATCAAAAAGTTGCACTCTTGGTGACTAAGCAGTCCAACATAAGAGCCCAGGGGAACCATTTTTTTTTTTTTTTTAAAGATTTATTTTTTATTATATCTAAATGCACTGTAGCTGTCTTCAGACACACCAGAAGAGGGCATCAGATCTCATTATGGATGGTTATGAGCCACCATGTGGTTGCTGGGATTTGAACTCAGGACCTTTGGAAGATCAGTCAGTGCTCTTACCCACTGAGCCATCTCTCCAGCCCGAAACCATTCTTATTCAAACCAGCACAGAAGCCCATGAGACTCAAAAAGTTAAATAACTCCTAAATCTAAGTCTTTTGTTTGTTTGTTTGTTTTGTTTTTTGGTTTTTTTTTTGTTTTGTTTTGTTTTGAGACAGGGTTTCTCTGTATATCCCTGGCTGTCCTGGAACTCACTCTGTGGACCAGGCTGGCCTTGAACTCAGAAATCCACCTGCCTGCTAGGATTAAAGGCATGTGCCACCACTGCCAGGCTGATCTTTCAGACTTTGTTTCCCATTTATTTCTCTTCTGCTCTGAGCATCCTTTACCTACCCTGTAAGGACCACACCCTGATTTGGGTTGACCTGATCTGGTGGAAGACCTGTCTTTAGATGGGTACCTGGGTACACGCGATTCTTCCTTTGGAGAGTCTGAGGGCTCAATGCTGGACGTTTCTCTCTCTCGTGCAAGCATGTCTTTGAAATCCCCATCTTTGGAAGATGGGACCAGCTGGGTCTTGGAGACAGAAGCCATATCAAGTTCCTTGCCACTCACAGGGCTACTGGCACCTTCTTTTCTTACTGAGGAACTGAAAAACATCAGGGAAAACCAAGGCCCAGGCATTAGCAGTGAGAAACTAAGACCCTAGGATGAGACCTTTCTCAAGCCAACTTCAAACAGCCTACTACATTCAGCTTGCTTGCTTATTTTATTCATGTATCATTTATCCATCCATCCATCCACCCACCCACCCATCCATCCATCCATCCACCCACCCACCCATCCATCCATCCAACCATCCATCCACCCACCCACCCACCCACCCACCCATCCATCCATCTACCCACCCACCGACCTATCTGTCTATCTATCTATCTATCTATCTATCTATCTATCTATCTATCTATCTATCTAATCTATTTGAGACAAGGTCTTTTTTAAAAAAGATTTATTTATTTTCTGTATTTATTTATTTTATGTGTGTGAGTACTTCAGACACATCAGAAGAGGCAGATCTCATTACAGATGGTTGTGAGCCACCATGTGGTTGCTGGGAATTGAACTCAGAACCTCTGGAAGAGCATTCAGTGCTCTTAACCGCTGAGCCATCTCTCTAGCCAAACAAGGGCTTACATATAGCCTTGGCTGGCCTAGAACTCACAGAGATTTTTCTGCCTCTGCCTCCTAAGTGCTGGAATTAAAGGAGAATACCACCATACCTGGCAGTTGGCAGCTCCTACCTTCTTAAAAAGTGTGTGTGTGTTGCTGGGCGGTGGTGGCGCACGCCTTTAATCCCAGCACTTGGGAGGCAGAGGCAGGCGGATTTCTGAGTTCGTGGCCAGCCTGGTCTACAGAGTGAGTTCCAGGACAGCCAAGGCGACACAGAGAAACCCTGTCTCGTAAAAACCATATAAAAAAAAAAAAAAAAGTGTGTGTGTGTGTGTGTGTGTGTGTGTGTGTGTGTGTGTGTGTGTGTGTGAACATGAGAGCAGTACCCTCAGAAGCCAGAGATGTGAGATATCCGTGGAGATGGAGTTCCTGGCAATTGTGAGCCACCTGACATGGGTATTAGAGCTGAGTCAGTCCTCTCCGTAAGTGATATGCAGTGAGCTTTTTATTTCTTTTAGAGTGAAAGAGGATTTCATGTACTTCAAGCTGACTTAGAGCTCCCAGTAGCTGAGGACAATTAATGTCTTTCCATCTTCCTGCTGAGGCTACAGTAGTTGATGTAGTGCTGAACACCAAGCCCAGTGCCTTGTGCATGCTAGGCAGACGTTGCACCTGCAGAGCTCTATCCCCAAACGCTTTATCAGTCCTTCCTTTCAGTTTGCTTCCTCCATTTGTTCCCCCTTGCTTCCCTCTTCCTTTCCTTTTTTTTTCCTTTTCTTTTTTTGTCAGATGGTTGTACCATGTAAGTCCAAGGAGGCCTCAACTCATATATTTTTTATTGTGTGTGATTGGGGGAGGGGAGGCCACAGGATAACTGTGAAATTTGTTCTCCTCTACTTTAATGTAAATTCCACAGGTGAGATCCTTAGGCTTGTGTAGCAAGCACCTTTATTTGTGGAGCCATCTCACCAGCCCTGAATCCACACTCTTACGGCCTTAGCCTCCTAGGTGCTGGGATTACAGGCATGGCTAACACCCCCCAGCCCCTTTCTTCTCACAATAAGTATTGCTGAAAGGATCAGTCTCCATGGAAGGACTACTCCAGTTCCCTGCAGCAGACATAGCAGGCAAGAGGTGCATTCTCTGCACATGACTCGTGGCTTACACAGAGAACTTCCCATGTGGAAGGACTACATGCCCTAGCTTATACTTCCCACAAAGCCATTAGCTCTGCTGCTGTCATTATTACAACCATTATTCCCATTTTAGGGATACATGATAAGTTCTTGTGCCTCACGTGAGGAAGGCTCTTAGGAGTAAGAAGCACAGAGAAGGAAGATGTGCCCAGGTCTTGACTCTGAATGCTGTGCTGTGGCTACCACTACCAGGCTTTGGCTGGGCAGCAGACTGGGGAAAATGCCTTCTCCAACTTGTCTTAGCTGGGTGGCATGGGACCCTTTTGAGCTTTTGAGAACATGAGGCAGGAGGATCATTATGAGCCTGAAACCAGCCATCCTTGGCTATAGTGTGAGACCCCTTCTCAGGCTCCCCCAGTCTTATGTAAAAGGTGAGTTTAGATGTCTGTGGCTTGACTGCTAAACACAGGTGAGAAAGTCAGAGGCATCACAGAGGTATGGAGGGCACAGCGGTGCCCTAGTGCTGGCAGAGCTGTCCTAGCGCTTCCTACAACCCTACTACTCATCAGGGACAGAACATTTCGAGTAACTCAGTAAGATGGAAACACTGGGGTGCCACGAGGATGAGTCGTGACACTGGGGTACCGTGAGGATGAGGATGAGTCATGACACTGGGGCATGGCCTGAACCCCACAAGTTCCCCAGACACTACCCCACTGGTGCATCAGCAATAGTGCAGTAGTGAGCACTGGTAGCTGAGGTGCCATGGGAGAATGGGGAGGCCATGTCGTGCCCTCTGTCTACCAGGCAGCCTAGGTGCCAAGGACCAGAGCAGAGAGCTCTCACCTGAACTGGTCTTTCTTCTTGGTCTTAGCTTTCTTCCCAGGTTTGACAGGAAAAGGAGCAACCCCAAGTCCAAAGCTTTGTCCATCAGGCTCACCCACTAGGTGACCTTCAACATCCATAAGCCCCGCCTGCAGAGAGGTCAGGACAAGGAACACAGGTTATATTAAAGGCTTGGGCCTCACAGCAACACAAGTGTTCGTGGTGCAAACCTTGGGTGAGCATGCTCTATACACACACCAGGATTTGGATGCTGCTGCCAGCTTCCTGCTGTCCTTAGTAGAGCTGTCTCTGAACCCTAGAAAGCCAATATCTACTTTCCATATTGGCCTCCTAATAACCCATTTTCCTGGGCTGAAATCAAAGGCATGTGTTATAATATCCATCTCCCTATGGATTTTTTTTTTTTGAGACAGGGTTTCTCTGTATAGCCCTGTGTGTTCTGGAACTCACTCTGTAGACCAGGCTGGCCTGGAACTCAGAAATCCACCTGCCTCTGCTTCCCAGTGCTGAGATTAAAGGCGAGCACCACCACTGCCCGGCCCTATGGATCTTAAGACCTATTTCCAACCTAATTCCAAGTATTGGTCATCTATAGTATTAGCCATATGTTTCATTTATGGACATCATTTTAAATGAAAAAGTGGTATACTATTTTTGTGTGTGTGTATAAGTATGTATGTGGATGTGGAGACTGGAGGTCAACCTTGAATGCTATTCTTCAGGAATAGTCTAATGCTGGGTCTCTCATTGGCCAGGAACTCCCAAACTCTGCTAGGCTGGCTGGCTAGAGAGTCCCAGGGATCTGTCTGTCTATGCCTCCCCAGAACTTGCATTACAAGGATGTACCACCATGCCCAGCTTTACATGGGTCTGGTAATTGAACTGAGGGCCTCATGTTTGTGCAGCAGCTGCTTTACTGACTGAGCTCAGTCACTCTCTCCAACCTCTAAAGTGGTTTACTCTTGCCCAGGGCACTCCACATTCATTCTGGTGTTATCTTGATCTGGGAACACGCATGATCCTTGCAATTTCTGCCAAAGTCTCCCCAGAGATGGAAAGTCTGAAGTGAGTGATGTTAGTAAGAAGCAATTGTGCTTACCTTCTGGACAGCAGAAATGGCTGCAAAGTCGTTTTTGTCTATGAGAGTGTACTTCCTGCGCAAAGCAGACTCTACTTCCTGTTCCTGTTGGCTTGGGGAAAGAGTGAGATAATGCGTTGGAATGGGGGATAAGTGAGTCCACTAGGCTGAGACCCAAATACTACATTAAAAGTCGGTTAGGGGTCGGGCGGTGGTGGCACACGCCTTTAATCCCAGCACTTGGGAGGCAGAGGTAGGTGTATTTCTGAGTTCGAGACCAGCCCGGCCTACAGAGTGAGTTCCAGAAACCCTGTCTCAAAAAACAAAAACAAAAACAAAAACAAACAAACAAACAAACAAAAACAAAGGCCCATCCCTTTTCACAATGTACACATCCCCACATCATCCAGTTCCCAAACCTATAGAGCACCTTCCATGACAGCTACATCAGCTCTAAGATGACATCTAATAATGCCTGTAAACCTGCATGCATGGGGACTGTGATGTCACTGAGGTTCTAATAGTCCCTTTGGAGTCAAATGACCAGTCTGGTACCAACCGCTGCCCATTGGCTGCTCAGACAATGGGTAGATCTGCATTCGAGTAGAACTGTACGTGCTCCCTGAGGTAGAGGGCATGGAGGAGTCCCGAGGCCTGGCTCTGGGCACACTCACACCTGGCAGGCTGAAAGTTCCTGTCCAATTGATGAACTCAACTAACACCCATCAGGGACCTGCACACATCCTGAGCACTCAGATCTGGTTCCCTACGTGGCAGAGAATGTTCTTCACACACAAACATGCACACACCTCTCACGCATATGAAGGTTTTCTTGAAGGCAATTGCCCAGGCCATTTAAAAAAAAAAAAAAAGAAGAAAATGGAGTATGAAAGAGAGTGAGGAGAAACTTACCTCAGAACCACCCTGAACTGGTTGAATACTTCCTGAATCTGCCTTAGATTGATTATCTGGCAGAAGAGAGCAGAGCAGAGTGTAAATACTGAGACGGAGGAATGGAAGGAGGCTGTGTCTAAGCAGAGATGGCAGGGCCTTGGCTGACGGAACCATCTCATTGTGACAATATGTGCAGAAGCCCCTCTGCAGTCACTGGGGAAATGGCTCAGCAGGTAAGAGCAGTTATTTCTCTTGGTCCCCTCACCCACATCAGAAATTTGACAACTGTCTTTAGCTCCAGTTCCAGGGGATAATACCCTCTTCCAGTTTCCATAGGTACACTATGCGAAGTACAAACCCACATGCAGATATGTGTATGCATATGTATATTTTTAAAGATTTATTTATTTATTTATTTTTTATTTTTATTTTTTGTTTTTTCGAGACAGGGTTTCTCTGTGTAGCCTTGGCTGTCCTGGAACTCACTCTGTAGACCAGGCTGGCCTCGAACTCAGAAATCTACCTGCCTCTGCCTCCCAAGTGCTGGGATTAAAGGCATGTGCCACCACTGCCCTGTGATTTATTTTTATGTGTATGCTTGGTGCCCTCAAAAACCAGAAGGGGACAATAGATCCCCTGGAACCGGAGTTACGGACTGCTGTGAGCTGCACATTGGTGCTGGGAATTGAACCTGGGTCTTCTGCAAGAACACCAAATACTCTTAACTGCTGAGCCATTTCTCCAGTCCCCACTTTTTGTTTTATGAGGAAAGGTCTAACTGTGTAGTCCAGACTGTCCTTGAACTCACCCGCCTCAGCCTCCCAAAGGCTATTCTGGAATACAGGCATGTGCCACCATGACCAATACAAAATACCTTTTGAGTGGAAATCTCTAGGGACAGTGCTACCCTTTAAAACACAATAATGATAAGACTGCCGATAGATCTAAAACACCATGGGGACAGACCTCTCTGGGCATGTCTACACTGAGTCAACTGATGAGAAAAATTCACCATCAATGCATGCAGTTTCTTTCCATGGACTAGGTTTAGAAAAAGAATGTGGGCTGCAGAGATGGCTCAGTGGTTAATAGTACTTGGCTGGTATTCCAGAGAATCCAGGTTCAATTTCCAGCACCCACATAGCAGTTCACACTGTCTATAACTCCAGGTCCAGGAGATCAGAGATCCCAAACGTAGACATATATGCAGGGAAAACACCAATGTACATTACATTTAATTTAAAGGAAGGAAGGAAGGAAATATCCAGGGAGATAAATCCTAGCACTCCTGCTCTCTCGGCTTCCTGGCTGTGTGCAGTCTGACCAGCCCCAAGTCTCTACCACTCTGCCTTCTCTGCCATGATGGGTTACATCATCTGTGAATCAGAACAAACCGTTCCTGTCTCATATGGCTTTTGTCAGATATATTGTCATTGTCACAGCAATGAGGAAAATTAGTACAAATACTCCCTAAGGAAAAGACTATATTAAACTGAAGGAAAGGCCATCCAGAGACTGCCCCACCTAGGGATCCATCCCATCTGCAGACACCAAACCCAAACACTATTGCTGATGCCAAGAAGTGTTTGCTGACAGGAGCCTGATACAGCTGTCTCCTGAGAGGCTCTGCCAGAGCCTGACTAATACAGAGGCAGATACTCACAGCCATCCATCAGACTGAGCACGGGAACCCCAATGGAGTAGTTAGGGGAAGGAATGAAGGAGCTGAAGGGGTTTGCAACCCCATAGGAAGAACAACAATATCAACTAACTGGATCCCCCAGAGCTCCCAGGGACTAAACCACCAACCAGAGAGTACACATGGAGGGACCCATAGCTCCAGCTGCATATGTAGCAGAGGATGGCCTTATCTGGCATCAATGGGAGGGGAGGCCCTTGGTCCTGTCGAGGCTCGATGACCCAGAGTAGGGGGATGCTAGGGAAGTGAGGCTGAGTGGGTGAGTTGGGGGGAGCACTCTCATAGAAGCCGGGGGGTTTGGGATGGGGGGTTTGCGGAGGGGAAATTAGAAACAGGGACATTTGAAATGTAAACAAATAAAATAACTAATAAAAAAAGATAAAATTACTTAAGTAGCTTTCTTCTACTTCCAGAAGGTTAAGATGGACCCCATTAATGAACTTCTTCTTGTTTGGGCACACACATACACACACACACATAGCTGGAGGAAGGTTAGCAGCCTATGAACTGAACTTGGTTCAAGGTTGGTTTGCTGCTGCCCTTGTATTGGGAAGGCCAGCACACCTCAGTTGCCTGAGACCCTCCTTCTGCTGCTGCCCACATTGACACTTAAAGGGGTGGGGATAGTAGCCCATGTAGTTCCCGTGAGAGGTTTAATGGCTGCACTATAAATGAGATTCCTCCCCCCTCCAGCCCTTCTTGTGTGCCTGCTGCTTTCTTCTTTTACACTTCTTTTACAACCTGCACATGGGCTCTGGGAGGCAGGATCCTCTTTAACACCATCAACCTGACTACCACCCTTCACTAGCCTCATACCACCAGGCCCAGCCAAGCTTAGCTAAGCGGACGGTCGCCTGGGCCTATTTTCCTTCTCTGCTGCACTGGTGAGGCTACTGAACATTCGGCCCAGGTCACTCAGCCAGGAGGTACTTGGGGGGATTCCATCAGGGCAGCTTTGCTTCAGGGTCTGTTCCCACATCCCTGAGATGGACTACCTTTGTATATACACCGTGTATAGCTCACTTCAGGGTTTGTAACCCTAAACATGGATCCTAAGGCCATTTTGACTAGGCTGAAGGCATTTGACTAGGGTCTACACCACTTCCCATTCCATGTCACAGGACTCAGTGAGGGAAGTCTGAGAGAGTTGAGCCTGTGGTCCCATGGCAGGGCTTCTTACGTCAATCTCGTCCAGCGTCCCCTCCAGGTACCTCCGGACTTGAGAGTTGATCTCAGCAATCTGGATTTCATCCATGGGGTCATAGTTCACAAGAGTGCGGTTGGACTTGAAGGATGAAGAACATAGGCAATGAGAACCTGAGCCCAAGCAGGGGCATCAGGGGCATCCTGAGAGCCAAAGTGTGGAGAGGGGTGTAGTGTCTGACTGCTGTGCTGGCCGGCTGCTTTACTACCTGGGCCTGGTGGGGGAGGCCTGGTGGAGCAGGCCAGATGTCTCAGCAAACCATAACGTGGGGAGATGCTTTTCTTTGCCTTCAGGACCATCAGAATCGTGACCACAAGCCCAAGTAGGCCACTGGAGGACTCCACCTGCCACAGAATGTCTACTGCTGATCCTCCCCTACGTTCTACCCCAAGCGACTGCCCCTGGGCCTTAACCCACCATGCTGTTTGCCCCTGGGTCTCTGTCCCCAGCAACTTTCCCTCTCCCATGTCCAACGCCTTACCAGACTATCATGGATGGCCAGCTCCTGCTTAAGCAATGCCAGTTCCTTCTCCAAGTTCTTGACCATTCTCTGCCATGGAAAACATAACAAGTAGAGAAGAAAGTCATCAGAAAAATTACTTGGCTCCTCCATAGCAAATGCCCAATTTCTCTTTCTTTTTCTTTTCTTTTTTCTATTTTTTAAAAAAGATTTACTTACTTTATGTGTATTGAAAGGAAAAATTAAAGCTTTAGACCTGTGCTGACTAGGAAGAAAAGTTATGGGCCTAAGAATCCATCACAAGCTGACTCACATAGGCCTGGGAAGGAGCAAGCAAGTTGTTAGATATCATAAGAGCTGGCAGGTCAAGAAGACGTAAAACTATAAACATAGAGGAAAACATGTCTAGGCAAACGAGGATATGTCCAAGGCTCAGGCCTGCAAAGACGTGCCTGGCAGACACTAAGTAATGGACCATCTGGTCCTCTCAGATATGGTTTAAGGTCAGATGCTTTGTTGACTCAGATTAACACCAACTTTAGGAATTTTCCACTCTGTTCTGCATGTAATAGTTAATATTTGAACTAGCCAATCATGTATGACCACACTGATCCCTTTGTTCCCTATATAAACCCCTAACTTTCAAGCCTCGTGGTCGGCTCCACTATCTCCTGCGTGAGATAGGTGTGGTGCCAAACCAGAGCGCCCTGAAATTAAAAAATACCTCTTGTAATTACATCAAGATGGTCTCTCGTGATTCCTTGGGTGCACGTCCTCCCAAGATTTGAGTGGGGGTCTTCCCCAGGGGTCTTTCAGTATGAGTACACTGTAGCTGTGAGCCATCATGTGGTTGCTGGGAATTGAACTCAAGATGCCCCGCTTGCTCTGGCCCCCAATTCACTGTAGCTGTCTTCAGACGCACCAGAAGAAAATGTCAGATCTCATTACGGGTGGTTGTGAGCCACCATGTGGTTGCTGGGATCCGAACTCAAGACCTTTGGAAAAGCAGTCAGTGCTCTTACCCGCTGAGCCATCTCGCCAGCCCTTTCTTTCTTTCTTTCTTTCTTTTTTTTTTAAGACAGAGTTTCTCTGTGTAGCTTTTAGCTGTCCTGGAACTTACTCAGACCAGGCTGGCCTCAAACTTACAGAGGTCCTCCCGCCTCTGTCTCCAGAGTGATGAATTAAAGGCATGTACCACCACTCCAGTCAAATGCTCAAGCTCAATTTCTTAATTTGGACCCAGATATCCTGGTTATTCCTGCCAATACATAAAGTGTATTCTTGGTTTCTAGGCCATCTATCCTAGTTGGTGGGTGAGCCTTCTCCAACTAGAATGAGCTTATGGTGTAAGATGGCTTCTTCCAGCAAACATGACAGAGAACTGCACACAGGTTATGTGCTGTCTTCAAACCCAACTCCCAGTAGCCCCTGGAGAGCTCCCTAGGCTTCCAGGGTAAGGCCCTTCCTAGGCCTTGGCATATGTGTGGTCAAAGGACATGTGGCAGGACTCAATTCTCCCCATCCCACACTGCCTTACTGCTCTTGCTAAAAATATCACTTTGTGTGTGTGTGTGTGTGTGTGTGTGTGTGTGTGTGTGTGTGTGTGTTTTTAATTTTTGAGACAGGGACTCATGTAGCCCAGGCTAGCTCCAAAGCTGTCATGTGGCCAAGAATGACCCTGAACTCCTAATCCTCTAGGCTCTCCCTCTGAGAGCTGGGATGACAGTCATATGTTACTGTGCTGGACTCATATGGTTGGATCTTAATTGCCCACTGAAGGTCATATGGTAAAAGGCTTGGTCCCTGTGTTAGGTACTTTTGCTGCTGTAACAAAGTATCTAAACAAGCCAGGTGTAGTCTACATCTTTAATCCCAGCATTCAGGTGGCAAAGGCAGGCGGATCTCAGTGAGCTCAGAATAGACAGGGGTTTGGCTGGCCAGGTGCTTTAAACCCTCATTGAGTTTAAGAACCAGAACTTGTAAGATCCGAGTAGACAGGGACATCTCAGAAAAACACCAGGAGGCCAGGAATTTCCTTAATAAGATAAGCTCAGGAACTTTAGGAAGGTAGCTGAATTCTCCAGAAGGGAAAGGCTAATTAACATTCCTCAGATCACAGAGTGAGAAACATCCTTTGGGTGGGGACACATTCCCCAGGTGGACCTTTGCCCACCTTCAGACAAGGGAAGTCCTTGCCACCTCATTCCCTAAAGACCAGTTAGATACAATCACATTGTATCTAATGGCTGCTGCCCTGAAAATTGTATAAAAGCTCACTGAACAAGTTGTGTGGGGTCGCCTCCTTTCCTTAGGGTCTGGGATGGCCCCAGTGCACTGGAATAAAAATCTTCATGCTCTTTGCATTGATCAGGCTCCATGTGATTCACTCAGGGGGTCTCTGGTAAGCTAAGGCTCGACAGGGTCTTACAAACTCTGAGCTCTACTTTCCTGCTAAACCATGTTTAGTCCCATGATGGCAATGTCCTTCAGGGTTTAGAATCTAGGTTTAACCTTTTTGCCAGGAACACAGAGATGGGTACACATGCCCATCTCCAGTGACCATGATTTCATAAGCATTTTTGGTTGCTTTTTTTTTTTTTTTTTTTTTTTTTTTTTTGGTTTTTCGAGACAGGGTTTCTCTGTATAGCTCTGGCTGTCCTGGAACTCACTCTGTAGACCACGCTGGCCTCAAACTCAGAAATCCAGCTGCCTCTGCCTCCCAAGTGCTGGGATTAAAGGCGTGTGCCACCACTGCCCGGCTTTGGTTGCTTTTTAAAAATGACTTATTGCTGGGCAGTGGTAGCATGCTTTTAATCCCAGCACGTGGGAGGCAGAGGCAGGCAGATTTCTGGGTTTGGGGCCAGCCTGGTCTACAGAGTGAGTTCCAGGACAGCCAGGGCTATACAGAGAAACCTTGTCTCAAAAAAAAACCCAAAAAACAAAAAATGATTTATATTTATTTTATACATATATGTTTGTGTGTGCATGCATGCATGTATGTGTGCACACACACCATGTTTGTGCCTGGTTCCCAGGGAGGCCAGAAGAGCACATTGGATTCCTTCGAATTGGAGTTACAGATGATTGTGAGCTACAGTATGGGTGCTGGGGACGGAATCTAGGACTTCTGAAAGAGCAGTAAATGCTTCTAACCACTGAGTCATCTCTCTAGTCAGTGGATCGTTTTTGAGACTATCTCATGGAGCCTAGGCTGTCCTTGAACTCATGATCTTCCTAAAAACTGACTCCTACAAGTTGTCCTTTGACCTCTGCTCATGTGCCCATACATATAGGTGCACACATATACACACACAAAACAAATGGGTTCTATCGTGACAGGCAGGAAACTCTGAGAGACAATGCATGCTGACTGAGCTCAGAAGAAATCTCCTGGGGAATCCTGGGATACCCAAGCCCCTGGATCCCTGCATGTGAGCTGAGTAGTAGATTATCTTCCCTTCCATGTTTGTGGCAGTCTAGCAGGGGTCTCCAGGGACTCTTAAAGATATTGGCTTACAATGGAAAGGAAAAGGATTGACCCAGGACTCCAAGCAAAACTTCAGTGGAGGCAGGAAGGAAACCACCCGAGTCTGGCTTCTAGGACCTCAAGCAGATACTTGTGTGGTAGCAAACACACAGGGGACAAACCAACAGACAGCATTCCCAGTTGGGAGGCTCCCATCAGCCCCTTAGTACCTCCGCATCATACTTCTCATTGATGGCAGGCTCAGTGGTGACCAGCTTCATCCGGCTGGCAAACCTCAATGAAGATAGCTGAAAATAGACCAGATAGATGTCAGGTGCCTCACTACTCAACAAGACCCTAAAGATTAGCCTTCTCAGAGGGCATGTCCTCTTCAAACTCTTCCAGTTGCCTTAACTGGTATTATTAGTTCACATCTTCAAGGTAGACAGTGATCAAAAGGGCATATGTGGGGTGTGAAGATTAAGTGAGTGATATAGACACTGATTAGCAAGGGGAGGTCCTCATGAGTTTTGCCAACTCAATATGTAGTCCAGGCTGGTCCAATCCTTAACCAAAATATAAAATTAAAAAGGGAACATCAGCCATGATGGCATGTGCTCTTATGAGGTGGTAATAACAGGATCAGGAGTTTAAAATCATCCTCAGCTACATATCAAGCTGGAAGCTAGCTTTGGCTATATTACTCAGTATCAAAAATACATAAATAAGGCTGGAGAGAAGGTTTAGCAGCTAAGAGTTTGCTGCTTTTCCAAAGGACCCAAGTTCAGTTCCCAGTACCCAGATCAGGTGGCTCACAGTGGCCTGTTACTCTAACTTTAGGGGGATCTAATACCCTCTCTGGCCTCAATAAGCACCTGCACTCACATGCACACACACCTATTCACAAACACACATACACATAATCGAACAAAATTAAATCTTAAGAAACAAGACCTTCCGGGCGGTGGTGGCGCACGCCTTTAATCCCAGCACTTGGGAGGCAGAGGCAGGTGGATTTCTGAGTTCGAGGCCAGCCTGGTCTACAAAGTGAGTTCCAGGACAGCCAGGGCTACTCAGAGAAACCCTGTCTCGAAAAACCAAAAAACAAACAAACAAAAAAAAAAAACCAAAAAAAAAACCAAGACCTTAGCAGTGAGATCTTCAGCAGAGTAGGGAATGGAACAGTAGGAACAGGAAGTTAATAGAGGCCCATGTTGTAGCTAGGTCCTTATCTAGTACACTACCCAGACAGTAGTCCATCTCCTCTTTCCCCCTCCCTCTCTTCTTTCCCCTTTCTGTTCTTCTTCCTTTTCCTCCTCCTCCTCTTCCTTTTCCTCCTCCTCCTTCTCTCTCTTTCTCTCTCTCTCTCTCTCTCTCTCTTTCCCTCTCTCTCTCTTTCCCTCTCTCTCTCTCTCTCTCTCTGAGACAGAGCCTCTTTTACTTTTCTTTTGCAGTGCAGGTGAGCACATACAGGGCCTTGCATTTACTACGCAAATTTCTAAACTGATGAACATCCTTGGCTCCACATTGTTCCAATTCTTAACCCACACCTCCCAGCTTCCCTCCAGACCCTATGCCCAGGCCGCCCCTCCCTAAGGCTGTGCTCAGGCTGCCCCTCTTTCCTCTCCTCCTATGCTCTTTTCTTTCTATTCTCTGCTCTCTAAGGCACAATTAGAAACCAGCTCTTTGCCTTCCCTTTGTGTGCTTTTTAGTTAAATATGAATTATCTGTCAAGAGGAACAACCATTGATCGACCCCAAGGCTCATGTTTTGTCTTGAGATATGGTCTCAAAGTAGCCTTGGCCAGCTTGTAACTCACTCTATAGAGCAGACTGTCTTCAAACCCACAGATCCTCCTACCTCTGCCTCCTGAGTGCTGGGATTGAAGGCGTGTGCTACCACACCCAGCTTTCCAAGGCTCCTTCTTAAATCAATACTACAATACTAATGCTTACTACAAAGCCACCCAAGTACCTTGGCACCTGTACCTGCCATCATGTCTTCCTATCACAGAAAAACATGGAGTGACCTCCAAATGGGTCCATAACTAAAGTGTCCCAGCATGGGTGATGACCTCCCCAAAGCAGCATGGATAGAGTTCTCAATAGTAGCTTTCTTTCTTTTTTTTTTTTTAAAGATTTATTTATTAATTATATGTAAGTACACTGTAGCTGTCTTCAGACACTCCAGAAGAGGGCATGAGATCTTGTTATGGATTGTGGGGAGCCACCATGTGGTTGCTGGGAATTGAACTCAGGACCTTTGGAAGAGCAGTCGGTGCTCTTAACCACTGAGCCACCTCTCCAGCCTCAACAGTAGCTTTCTTAATAAGGCAGCCTTAAGGTCAAAGTTGTCAGAGCTCCTCCTGGGGCTCGCTTGTGATGACAGGAGACCAGGAGGTTCCTAAACCCTTTCCCTGGAGGTGCTGTCTCACGTCAGCTGGAGCTCTTTGGTTTGGCCTCCCAAGTCCCAGGGCACTGACTGTGTGGCAAGAGGACTCTCCCTGTGCTGGGACAGTCCCTAATGCATACAGGCTGGAGGCTCTACAGTCACATCTTGCCTCAAAGCATCCCTGGAAATAACCCATTTCACCTAAGTGAATTCTCCAGAGAGATGAAGCTTGCCTTCAACATTTGCAACAGTAAAATAGCTAGGGACAGCTTTCCTCTCTTATAACAGGGTACTTTAGAGAGAGAAACCCAACCTAGAATAGATTCACCTGTTACTGTGTTGGACACTTATTCCTGTCTGACATTTTCAGGACACCTGTGTCCTGTCACTGGATTATCTACCTGAGTCCCAGCGGTGTCCACAGCTCTCTCCTCTTAAAACTTCATCATGGCCAGGCAGTGGTGGCACACGCCTTTAATCCCAGCACTTGGGAGGCAGAGGCAGGTGGATTTCTGGGTTTGAAGCCAGCCTGGTCTACAGAGTGAGTTCCAGGACAGCCAAGGCTACACAGAGAAACCCTGTCTCAGAAGAAAAACAAAAACAAAAACAAAAAACCAAACCCTCTATCATGGCTCCAGCCATGTGCAGAAGAGCCAAGGCCCTGCAATTTTCCTCTTTCCTTCTTCAACCCTCTCACAGAGGAACAAGATGTTCCTGGCATGAGTCACATACTCAGTTCTGTCGTCACCTCTACCTGTAACACGTGTGCATCCTGCACTCGGTACCCACCCAAGCTTGGGGAAGGGGAAGTCCTTTCTCCTCCCTGGCCACTTCTGAAGGTCTCGTCCCCCCAGGACTCTGACATGATTTAGGACCAGGGCTTCTCTTTCTGTAGGGAGGGCTCTGTTGTATCTCTACTGAACTATTCAACTCACACGTGCTGTGCCCCTGAAAACATGTTCTCTGTCCCCACAAAACTGCTCTCACTGTGCCCTCCTTGTATCATAAGCTCCTAAGGTTACATCTGTCTTACACCTGGGCTTCTTTCTTAATATGGTTTATTGCTGGGTGTTTGCATCCTGGTCTCTCTCATCCTCAGCAGTTGTGGCTCAGATTTGTCCTTGGGGTCCCTCATAATGCCATGGATAATGCACCATCTGAGACAGTCTCAATCCAATCTTATCCATGCCCCACCCTCACCCTCTGCACTCATGGGGAGAAACTCCAACCTGATTGCACTGGCTGTCTCTACATACCGTTTCGTCTAACTGGGCAGCTTCTCCATAGATGTTTGTCACGAGGACCATATTGCAATTTCCCCCTGCAGAAAGGGACACGAGGGATTCCTTTAGGATTGACAGGGTTCTGATATGGACTCAACGCGCTTGTATTCCCACAAAATTTATAACCTCCAATATCCCAAACACCCAGTCTAATGTGTTTAGGATGGAGCCTTTGGTAGTAATTACTGTTGGATAAGGTCTGTGGGCAGCTCCTGTGATGGGGTTGCTGTCTTTGTGAAAAAAAGAAAAAAGTAGCTGGCAGTGGTGGCGCATGCCTTTAATCCCAGCACTTGGGAGGCAGAGGCAGGTGGATTTCTGAGTTTGAGGCCAACCTGGTCTACAGAGTGAGTTCCAGGACACAGAGAAACCCTGTCTTGAAAAAAACAAAAACAAACAAACAAACAAAAAAATATTTACACTGGAGGAATGGGACAGAACAGTAGAGACAATTCAGGAGACTAGAGCGAGCTCAGGAGAGAAGGTGTGAGCTTGGACTTTGCTCATGGTGTCACAGGGCTAATGACCAGAGACCAGTGACTGTGTCATTAGGTCTGACAAAGCCCGACACAGGTGGGGATGTCAAGGTGGCTCCCATGGTTGTGTCTGGGAAGGTGTAAAGGACACAGGGAAATGATAGGAGAGGCCCCTTCCCTGAGTCCCCAAGGCCACAAAGGTCTCCGCCAAACAGTTTAGGGACAAGGCAGAAGGAGAAAATGTTCCCAGCAGAGGCAAAAGCCTGAGTAGAGTCTAACAGCAAGAGTGCATGAAGGCTTGTCCCATGTGTCTGAAGAGCTACAGTAAACTCATCCCCTCTGGTCAAAGTGATTCTCTGCTCCCCAGTGGCAGATGAGCCCAGCCTAGTGAGTCCTCCCCAGCACACAACCCCTCCTCTGAGGACCATCCACATTCTTACCTAAGGAGTCTTTCAGGGCATGGGTGAGCTTGCTCTGCCGGAAAGGGATGTGGTCCCGATTCTGGTCCCCAAGGGCAATGATGGCCTGCTCCAGGAATGACAATGACTTATTGATGTAGGTGGCTTCCTTTAGGACTCTACCTTCGGACTGCAAACAAAATGTCTGGGTCATGCTAGACAGTCTAGGGAGGCTACCCTATTAAGGCTACCACCCTTCCTGGTTTACGGTGATGGGGAAGTTTGCAGCCAGGTCGCAGCCTCTTCCCCAGAACCAGGACCTTTTCCTCCAAGTTGGGAATGTTTGCCATCTTGGGCTACAGATAATGGTAATAGTAAAACTCACAGGAACATTCATTCATATGAAAGGCTGACATGAATAAGAATATACACATAAATAGTCATATGATACTCACATCTACATGTACAAATGTATATGAAATACCTGAGCAGGTAAGCCTATGAATATATACTTAATTAATATACACATACATACAGCCGTACACACATAAGCAAATACTCATCTCAATCCTCTTGTGAAATTTTGCATTAAAGAATTTTTACAAGCCGGGCGGTGGTGGCGCACGCCTTTAATCCCAGCACTTGGGAGGCAGAGGCAGGCGGATTT
>NW_022196906.1:104428166-104428893 GCF_008632895.1 Mastomys coucha | reverse complement strand
AAAAAAAAAAAAAAAAAAAAAAAAAGAATTTTTACAAATATATATTTGAAATTAAACATGCATGTGAATTCTTTCACGTCCATACAGAGAGAAATGCCATGCCAGTGTGGAACATTTACTGGGCACTTTCTGAACACAGGTGAGGAGTAATCACAAGGACCGCAACTCTTTCCTATCAAAAGGATGCTCCCAGGAAGGAAGCCTCTGTGATGCGACTGCCATCTCCCTACTGGGTGAAGCTGTTTGTTTAGCAAATTCCTGCTGTAGTTTCAGAGCTTGACTATGCAGGGAGGCTGGCCCTTTCCCCCATTTCTTCACACCAAGTTTAAAAATTTAACCTGTCACCAAAGACTGAGGTCAGACTCCAGCCAAAGGAGAAAAGACACAGCACTGTTGTGTTAGGATCAAAACCGTACATGTTTTGCTTGGGTGGGAGTGTTACTTGACTGAGGCAATGTCCCTTTTACAAAAGTAAAAGCCTACTTGCCACTTTACTTCCCCTTTTGAGATACCAGTGAGGTCCTGAGCCCCAGGCTTACTTCTATTTGTATTTATTTATTTATTATATATAAATACATTGTAGCTGTCTTCAGACACACCAGAAGAGGTTATCCAACCTCATTACAGGTTGTGAGCCATCATGTGTTTGCTGGGAATTGAACTCAGGACCTCTGGAAGAGCAGTGCTGAGCCGTCTCTCCAGCCCCCACAGGCTTACTTCTTTTTTT
>NW_022196906.1:104423750-104427776 GCF_008632895.1 Mastomys coucha | reverse complement strand
CAGAAATCCGCCTGCCTCTGCCTCCCAAGTGCTGGGATTAAAGGCGTGCGCCACCACCGCCCGGCACAGGCTTACTTCTAACATAGGCATTATGTTAAGGGGAATCATCTCACATATGGTTAGGAAAACACTCTGCTTCATCTGGGTGTTCTCAAGCATCCTGTGTGGGATATGCATGCACACAGGCTCTCTGCCACAGAGTCTGTGGCTTGTTGACAAGCTGCCCGCTCCCCTCACTTACCCCAGACTTGCTGAGCCTCTCTGAGCCTGCCAGATCTACCAGGTTGATTTTGGAAGTGATATACTTTTCATCTGATAAGGTCCGAGAATGGGCCTACAAAAACATCCAGACAATTTAGAATGCCCTGGGAGGAGCTTCTGACTGCATGGCCCCCATGGGAGTCGCCAGTCCTTTTCTGCTGAACAAAGAGCATGCACCAACCTCCATGTAGATGGTGAAAATGCAGTGTGACCTGGATGAGTTCTTGTTCATCGTGTGGGAGGCAATGATCCTGTTGGTCTCACCCTGGAGAGGAAAGAAAGTAAATGCGAACTGACAACAAGGAATCTGAGTCATTGCCCAATACTCAGACCATGACGATCAGCTCGGCCTTCTGGGAAAATGTTGTTGTTGTTGTTTGGTAAACTAATAAAAGGAAGAGAAAC
This sequence comes from Mastomys coucha, assembly GCF_008632895.1. Lineage (NCBI taxonomy): Eukaryota > Metazoa > Chordata > Mammalia > Rodentia > Muridae > Mastomys > Mastomys coucha. Next base: position 104,427,110 of record NW_022196906.1, on the reverse strand, counting down.
TGGATTTGGTCTTGTACTTTCCCCACCAGAGATTTGAGGTGAAGTGTACAAACTGATGTTTTCTGAGAAGTGAGACACAGTAAGAATCAAAAGGCTTAAGATATGGGTTGGAGAGATGGCTCAGCAGTTGAGAGCACTGGCTGCTCTTCCAGAGGTCCAGAGTTCAATTCCTAGCAACCACATGGGGGCTCACAACTGTTTCTAACTCCAGTTCCAGGAATCCAATACTCTCTTCTGACTTCAGTGAGTCCTGAAAGCAAGTAGTACACAGACATACATGCAGCCAAAATACCCACACATGCAAAATAAGAATAAGGAAAACATGAAAACATTTTGCAAAAAAAAAAAAAAAAAAAGGCTTAAGATGTTCATGAACACTGGAATGGTATCAACTGCATATCAAACAACCTGAGATCAGTACACAGGAATGTTAGACAGCCAAGAAAGCATTTGTTTGCTTGTTTACTTATTTTGGACACAGGGTCCCATTATGTAGCTCTGGCTAGCCTGAAACTCATTCTGTAGTCCAGACTGACCTCAAACTCAGAGACCCTCCTGCCTCTGCCTCACAAGCACTTGAATTATAGGTGTGAGTTATTATATCCAGCTTGACAAATATATTTTTTAAATTAATATTTAAAGTTGGCATACAAAGTGATGGGCTTAATGGGGCATTTTTATACATATACATTATTATGCCCTGTTCTTATTGATCACTGACAGATAGGTTTTAATAACTGAGAAATGCAAGATCTAAAATCATACTATGATATAAGTGATACAAAAGCACCAATAGTAAAATGACACAGAGGTCAGCAAAATGGCTCAGCTGAATGCATGTCCTGACCACACCCACTAGGGTACCTGATACTCCTGGAACAGGGCTCACACTGTGCTATGTCACAGGCCTTTCCCACTCCCTCTTCAATGCCATAGTGAATTTGTTGTTGTTCTTTTCTAAGTTGTTTTATGTGTATGGGTCTTTAGTCTGTGCATCACATGTGGCCTGGTGCCTACAGAGGCCAGAGGAAGATGTCAGATCCCCTGGAACTGGAATTGCAGGCAGCTATGCCTTCGTGTAGGTGCTAGGAATTGAACCTTTGGAAGGGGAGCCAGTGCTTCTAGTGAGTGACCTCTGCGGCCCCACGGTGAGCTTCTCTAGGCTTTTCATTTGTCCCTTTCCCACAAGAGCTCAGCAAAGACATGGTTCTGGAAGGCATCGATATTTGAGGAACTCTTGTTGTGAGGAAATAGCCTAGCCCTTTAATCCCAGCACTTGGGAGGCAGAGGCAGGTGGATTTCTGAGTTCAAGGCCAGCCTGGTCTACAGAGTGAGTTCCAGGCCAGCCAGGGTTAAACAGAGAAACCCTGTCTCGAAAAACAAAAAACAAAAAACAAAACCAAACAACAAAAAAAAAATCCTGCACAAAAATAAAATAAAATTCCAAAGGTTCCTATAAAATGTCCCTGCCACCAGAGGAAGCTCTTTCTTCCCGTGGACTCATGGGTCAAAGGCAAAAATCACCATGTGATGTTTTAAGAAAAGTTTTGTTAGTTATGATTTTTATTTCTTTATTTGATCTTGCTGTGTAGCACATGTTGGCCATGAACTCTTAAATTCACCTGCCTTAGCCTCCTGAGTGCTGAGATTATAGGGGCATACCATCATACCTGGCTGTTATAATTTATATACCATAAAAGGCACTTGTCTGCTATTACTTTTTGCAATGCAATGATTTCTAGTAAATGTACAGAATGGTACATTATCACAGTCCTATTTCAGAACTGCTCCATTACCCCAGAGCTCCCTGGGGCCAGTGTGCAGGCTCTTTTCACTCCTTTTTCAGGCAAACACTCAGCTGCTTTCTGGTTCTTTGTGTGGCTATTCTGGATTTTTCATGGCAGAACTCCTGCAGTACATGGTCTTCTGTGGCTGACTGCTACAATGTTTCCAAGGTTCATGTATTTTATAGAATGCATCCCATTCTGTCTGGCTTCCCCTACCTGTTTCCTTTTGCTGCTAATTTTCCACTGTAGAGATGTTTACCTATTCACTGGCTAACAGATATCTTGGTGACAACCTTTGATGGCTATGAGTAATGCTGCTCTGAACACTTACATATGAATCTTTGTGAGTATATGTATATGCATCATGTATTTGTTTCTCTTGGGTAGACAGACAGGAATAGTATTGCTAGGTCTTTTGTAAAACATGATTAAGGGGTTCTTTCTCCTTGGTAACGGTCAGTGTGGTTTGATTTTCTTTGATGACTATTTATGTATTGTGTATGTGTATTTATAAGTCAGAGGACGACCATGGGTCCTGAGGACTGACTCAGGGCATCTGGCTTAATGGCTGATACCTTTCCCCACTGAGCCGTCCCACAGCACTAATTTTCATATTTAAGTTTAATTACAAAGAAATGTTTTTATACAGGGTTCTTACAGGTGGCAAGGCTGACCTTGAACTCACTGTCTTACTACCTCAGCCTGCTAAGAGATGGGATTATGAGTATCTGCAACCACAGTAGCAGTCCTTCGGTTTGGATTCACTAAGTAGTTGTGACTTAAGGTTAACTCAGAAAGAGGACAGAAGAGGGGCTGGGAGTATAGCCCACCAGTAGAGCACTTGCCTAATATGCACAAGGTTGGATTTGACCCTTAGCACTACCAAGAGGGGTAAGAGAAAAAGAACACAAGAATAAGTTCAGCTATGTAAGGCCAGGTATGATGGTGCAGATCTTTAAGTCCAGCTATTCAAGAGCAAAGACAGGAGGGTCACAAGTTCAAAGCCTACCTGGGCTACAGAGTGATTTCACGGCCAGCCTGGGCATCTTTGTTTCTTTGAGACAAAGCCTCACTGTGTAGTTCAGGCTGGCCTTAAATTCAGCCACCTTCCTACCTTAGCTTCCCAAATGCTGGGGTAACAGGATTGTACCATTACAATTGGCTCACCCTAGGAAATGTATTGAGAATCTCTCTCACGACAAAGGAATGCACCACTACAATTGGCTCACCCTGGGAAAATAATGAAGTACAGTGGGGAGGCTGGAGAAATGGCTCAAAGTGAGCACTATTTTTATAGGGGGCCCAAATTCAGTTTCTAGCATTCCACATTGGGAAGCTTATAACTATCTCTAAGTCCAGCTTTGGAGAATCTGATGCCATCTTCTGGCCTCTGTGGGTACTGCATACACTTTCACACACACACACACACATATACATATATATATATATATATATATACATATATATACATATACTGAAATTTAAATGTTTTGCTTTTAACTTTTAAATTTTAATTTTCTAAATATAAAAATTTTAAATTTAAAACAGGTTCTTCTTCTTTTTTTTTTGTTGT
>NW_022196906.1:104414735-104423148 GCF_008632895.1 Mastomys coucha | reverse complement strand
GAGGGAGGAAGGAAGGGAGGGAAGGAGGGGGGAGGGGAGGAGGGGATGGAGGAAAGGAGAGAAGGGAGAGGAGGGGAGGGAGGAGCCTTTCATCTCACCTCAAAGAGGAGACTGAAGGCATCTTCCTCCTGACTGGTGAGATGCACTGACAAGCCTTTAATGAAGATCCCTTGAGGGTTTTCCACGATGGTCATTGGTGTGACTGAGGGTCCCACGTAGGGCAGAGTGGACAGGAGATCGAACAGGTTCTCATTGTAGATTTCCAGGTAGGAAACACGGACGGTGATGGCGTGTGTGGGGCGCTCTTCAATCATCCTAAACACCTACATGGGAATTTGATCAGTCATCAAGAGCAGTAGAGGCTGACTACTTCATGTCAGCCCACGTCTTCCCTCAAAAGAGAGCATCAGGGAGCGCAGGACAACTCTTGTAATCCTAAAGAGATTACAGTCTGGTTGATGTCAACAACAGCTACTACTGTTTGTTTGTTTTTCCAGACAGGGTTTCTCTAAGTAGCCCTGGCTATCCTGGAACTCACTCTGTAGACCAGGCTGGCCTTGAATTTAGAAATCTGCCTGCCTCTGCCTTCCAAGTGCTGGGATTAAAGGCGTGCGCCAACCACCACCAGGCTAACAGCCACTATTGTTAGTTTACTGGGTAAGATTATCAACTTTTGGGCTTTACTGGTTTGGGCTGGGTTTGTTTTTTGTTTGTTTGTTTTTATTTTGTTTTGTTTTTTGTTTTTGAGGCAGGTTGTACATTGTGTCCCAGTCTGGCTGGAATTAAAAATGTATCCCAGTTATTTAATCCAACTTGCCATCTTCTTGCTTCAGCCTTCCCAAGTACTGGGATGGCAAGTGTGCCCCATCAGGCCCACATAGTTTGGGGTTAGGGTCTCATGTAACCCAGGTTGCTCAGGAATTCTTGGTGTAAGCAAAAGTGATCTTGAACTTCTGATCCTCTTGCCTGCACTTCTTGAGCACAAACACATGCCTCTGTGCATTTTTCCATTGCTGAGGATCAAACCCAGGGCTTGTTAGGCAAGCTCTTTACCACATGAGTTACATTCTCAGCCTTGAGAAGGTGACATTTTGACGTTTGATAGCCAGCATATTTCTCCAGGAAAAAGGAGCATGGGTGGTTTAGAATCGCAAAACGCTTTGGGAGAAAGGCTGTTTGCATCCTGCCTCTAACCAAAACCTGAACTAGCACGTCCCTTCTGTCCCATCTTCTCTTTTATTTCCCAGAGTCATGGCTGACAGTCCTAAAGGCTGACAGTCCTAAAGGCTCACCCATAACCTGCTTCTTGCCTTTGCTCTTCCAGGAGCTACTGAGTGGAAGAACAATAAGGAAGTTCTGAAAGTGTTACATTCTCTTCATTAAACCAGCAAAGACCTCCAGATCCTTTCTTACAGGATCACAGACCACGGGAGCAGCAGGGACCTGACTAGCATGGCTGTCCCCTCCTTCACAACTAAGGAAACAGGCTTATTGGCATTTGGGGTCAGTCTGAAAGATCACAGTTGGCAGAGAAGAGGGGAGCTGTGCGGTACCCCAACCATAGGCCCATTCTCTACCTGCTGCAGGGCACGAGGGAGAATACCCCGGTGCTTGTAATTCTCCGTTGCCCCAGTCATGGTGTATGTCTTGCCAGCTCCAGTCTGCCCATAACACATGATGGTACCTGTAAACATTTCAAAATATCACTGAGTGACATTCAAAAAAATCCCTCCATGGACAACCCTCATATCCTCAGCATGCTTGGTGCCATCCAGGATCTTGCTGTGAAAGTAGTCACCAGGAACATCCAAAGACATCAGGGATTCCATCTTGAAAGAGAGCAAGTACACAGGGGGATGGGGACATAAACGATCAAACCTGAACATGCATCATCAATGTGTGACCCCCATAGACTGCTCTGCCTCCCTGTTCCCAGGTGATGTAGGTCCCTGGTCCTAGGGCTAGGGAACACTGTGGCTGTAACTTTTCTTGAAAAGAATTGGAGGGGCTGGAGCATTAGACTCTATTCCTTCTCAAGGCCATGAAATGCATGTGTGTGAGAACTAGCAGAGACACCCCACAGAGACAAATTTCCAGAAAGACATAAGTAAGATGGGTATTCCTGTCGATAGTGGGCTGCTTTGTTGTTGTTTATTTGTTTGAAACATGGTCTCATGTAGCTCATGTTGGCATCAAGCTATGTAGCCCAGGATGACCTGAACTCCTGATCTACCTGCATCCACTCCCCAAGTGCTGGAATAGCCAGCCTGTGACCCTATATCTTGCTAAGAGAATTATTTATAGAAGACAAGGCTCCTAGTTAGTACCATGGCATTTCCAGAAATGGACCACGACAACTGGGCCATGACCTTTGTCTGATGGCCTACCCTGGGAATGCTTTCATTTGCACCTTTTTACATCAGCATCAGGCTCTGGGATGCAAACCACTGTTACCTTGGGCTCTTATTCCTCCCTTCTCTTGAAATGAAGGATCTCCAAAGATGGCTTCTGTGAATCTACATGGCAGACCTGGTGAGGTTACACTAGGCTGTTTGCCTTTGTTCCCCAGAGATTGAAGACAGGTTTTAGATGAGTAGCCCTAATTCAGCATCTGGGTTGATGCCAGAAACAATTAGTAATTAGACCACTGCTAATGAGTCAGAACTCAGTTCAGCCAGAATTCAAAGCCCATCAGTAATTCTGTAGCACCAAGTGCCTAAGACTACTAAGTTCCCTAGTTCTTAATCCCTCCATCTTTCTCTCCAGTCCACAGAGCCTCTCAGGGAATTGTGAAAACATCACTGGGGGAGCATACCTATGTATCATTTGAAGAATACATTACAATTTTGAGAACTCAAGATTCATTGTATTTTCCTAAAACTGAGTCTAGCTATATAATCTAAACTGTTCTCAAATTCCTGATCATCCTGCCTCCACCTCCCAAGTGCTGGATGTATAAGCATACACAACCATGCCTGACTCCCTTCACGGGCTTTCCTATAGAGAAGTCTAAAACTTTTGGAGCTGTATATGTAGCATGGTGATAGAACATGTGCTTAATATTTGTGAGACTTTGGGTTTGATACCCAGTACTGACAACTAACCAACAAACAAAAGCCTTGCTCTGATCAGCAGCCACCAGACAGCAGTCTTTAAACTGCAACTTTATTTTTATTTTTTTTAAGCATTATTTATGTTTAGATAGTGCCACATGTAGCTCAGGCTGACATCTAACTGGTAGGTAGCTGAGGATGACTTTGAACTCCTGATCCTTCTGCCTCTGCTTCTAAGCACTGAGATTATAGGAATTTGCTGCTATGTCACACTCAAAAGATGCTGGGTTTTGTTCTGTTTTAAAGTTATGTTTAAATGTATGGGTGTTTTGCCTGCAAGTGTGTCTGTAGACATATGGTGGGTGTCCGAATTGGCCAGAAGAGGATCCCCTTGGAAGTGGAGTCAGAGATGGTTGTGAGCTGCCTTGTGGGTGCTAGGAATTGAACCTGGGTCCTCTGGAAGAGCAAGCAGCTAGTGCTCTTAACTGATGAGCCATTTCTCCAGCCCTATCTACTTTTAAAGCTTTTTAAAAAACAAACAAACAAACAAACAAACAAACATACAAACATATGCAGGGCTGGGTGGTGGTGGCACATACCTTGTATCCCAGCACTTGGGAGGCAAAGGCAGGCTGATCTCTGTGAGTTCCAGGACAGCCAGAGCTACATAGTGAAATACTGTCTTAAAACAAACAAACAAACAAAACCACCAACCAGCCAAACAAGAATTCAATCTTTTTGTTTGTTTGTTTTCTGGTTTTTCGAGACAGGGTTTCTCTGTGTAGTCCTGGCTGTCCTGGAACTCACTCTGTAGACCAGGTTAGCCTCAAACTCAGAAATCCTCCTGCCTCTGCCTCCGAAGTGCTGGGATTAAAGGCATGTGCCACCACCGTCTGGCAAGAATTCAATCTTAAAAAAAATAAAAATCCAGGCAGTGGTGGCACTCCAAAAGCAGGCAGCTTATGAGAGTTTGAGGCCAGCCTGGTCTACATAGTGAGTTCTATGCCAGACAGGGCTACATAGTGAGACTGAGATTTGGACAAACACACACACACATACACACAGACAAAGTTTGAGTGACCCATGAAATGCCAGAGTCTTCACTGCATTGGAAAAAGCCAACCCCTGACACTATTAATGATACTCTGCTATGCGTGCAGACAGGTGCCTAGCATAACTGTCATCTAAGAGGCTTGATCCAGCAGCTGATGGAAACAGATGCAGAGACTAACAGCTAAACATTAGGCAGAGATCTGGGAGTCTTCTGGAAGAGTTGGGAGAAGGATTGAGTGGATTGGAGAGATCAAGGACATCACAAGAAGGCCTACGGAGTCAACTCACCTGGGTTCATCGGGGCTCACAGAGACTGAACCACCAATCAAAGGGCAGATGTAGCAGATGTGTAGCTTGGACTTCCTGTGGGTCCCCTAACAACTGGAGCAGGGCCGTCTCTGCTGGTGCCTGCCTTTGGATCCCTTTCCCCTAGCTAGGCCGCCTAGTCTAGCCTCAGTGGGAGAGGGTGTGCCCAGTCTAGCCTCAGTGGGAGAGGGTGTGCCCAGTCTAGCCTCAGTGGGAGAGGGTGTGCCCAGTCTAGCCTCAGTGGGAGAGGGTGTGCCCAGTCTAGCCTCAGTGGGAGAGGGTGTGCCCAGTCTAGCCTCAGTGGGAGAGGGTGTGCCCAGTCTAGCCTCAGTGGGAGAGGGTGTGCCCAGTCTAGCCTCAGTGGGAGAGGATGTGCCCAGTCTAGCCTCAGTGGGAGAGGATGTGCCCAGTCTAGCCTCAGTGGGAGAGGGTGTGCCCAGTCTAGCCTCAGTAGGAGAGGGTGTGCCTAGTCTAGCCTCAGTGGGAGAGGATGTGCCTAGTCTAGCCTCAGTGGTAAAGAATGCACTTAGTCCTGCTGTGACTTGATATGCCAAGGGTGGGTACCATGGGGGGTGTCTCCCTTTCTGTAAGAAGAAGGGCAGGGGGCATGAGGGAAGGGATGTGAGGGTAGTACTAGGAGGAGAGGAGGGATGGGGAGGCTTCAATCAGGATGTAAAGTGAATAAATAAATTAATTAATGATAAAAAAGCTGGGGTCTTTCAACAATCCAATAAAGATAACAACTCAGAGACTGGATGAAGCCATGAAGCCATGCCTACAATGTTATGAAGTAAATCTATATTCTATCACTAGATCACAAAATGACAAATAAGTTTAAAATGTTAGTAAATGAAGTTCTTTTGTTTTGTTTTGTTCAGGATAGAGGACCTCTTGTACCTCTTCCTCCAAGAAGGGCTCCTCGGAGTCCAGATGAAGTGACAGTTAATTAAATTACCATTGTATCCATCAAGGGCCTGAGAAACTGCTTCCTTGGCCACGGTTTCATAAACCAAGTCCTGGGAGGCATCGTGAAGAACTCCGTCCAGCTTGAATGACCAGTCTGTCTGCTGGTTATTGACAACTCCTTTCCGGGTGTCTTTCTTCAAGTGAATATCAATGCTCTAAGGAGGGAGGGAGGGAGAGAGAGAGAGAAAGAGAGAGAGAGAGAGAGAGAGAGAGAGAGAGAGAGAGCAGGTGTGGATGACACACACCTGAACCCAGCCCCAGACAGCTATGTCAGGAGGCTCTGGAGTTTCAGGACAGTGTGGGGAACATATGTGAAACGTCCCCCAAAATAAGAGGGGTTGGAGTTATTTTTAGGAAGCCTTTGTAAAAAGAATCACTGATAGCACTCAGGAAATATGCAGGTGGATCTCTGTGAGCTCGAGGTCAGTCTGGTCTACATAGAACGTTCCAGAACGGCCAGAGCTACACAGGGAGACTGTATCAAATAAATAAATAAATAATCACTGATCAGTGAGGCCAAACTTAGAAACAGAGGATGTGAAGTTTAAAAAAAGTTTTTAAATTTACTTTTTTGGTTTTTTACATGTATGAATACTTGGATGAATTATGTGTATGTAGTGCATGTATGCCTGGTACTTGCAAAGACCAGAAAAGGGTGTCAGATCTCCTGGAACTGGAGTTACATATGGTTGTGAACTGTCTTGTGGGTACTGGGTACTAGGCACAGGTCCTTGGAAGAGCACTTAACTACTGAGCCTTGAGTTAGACAGAGTAACAGGAAAACTGGAAGCAATGGCCCCAGCAGGCCCTGTCTGTGCTCTCCATCCTGTGCCCTATGGCCAGCGCTTACTTCCTCAGCTGTGAGCCACTGGAAGCAATGGTAGAATGGTCACATAAAGTCCCTGAAGTGTTCAGATACAATTAGTCATTTGTGTTCATGTAAATGGAGGGTGCCTAACCTACTAGTGATCAGCAGAATTTCAAATGCACCTTCAACCACTTCCCAGTAAGAGTCCATGCCTTTTTTAAAAAGTCATTTTTGTGATGTGAAGGCTTGCTTTGAATTTCAGTATGTGGATTTTTCCTCTTGGTCTCCCAACTGTTCAGATGTCCTACAGCACCATACCCAGCTTACTCCCCAAGCTCTTGATGTGGATTTCACTGAAAACTTCTACTGGCCACCGTAATCTAAGAACCAAGACACAACTGTCCATAGAAAAACAAAACTCGGCCGGGCGGTGGTGGTGCACACCTTTAATCCCAGCACTTGGGAGGCAGAGGCAGGTGGATTTCTGAGTTCAAGGCCAGCCTGGTCTATAGAGTGAGTTCCACAACAGCTAGGACTACACAGAGAGACCCTGTCTCGAAAAACCAAAATAAACAACAACAAAAAACAAAAACAAAAACAAAAACCCTCAGGCCAAGACACATAGGGTCATCAGGTTCAGTGCTGTGTAGGTACAATCCCAGCATTGGGAAGTAAAAGCAAAAGGGTCATAGTTGCCCTGTGCTAAACACCAGTTCAAAGCCAGCTGGGTCACATGAGACCCCACCTCCAACAAAGTAAAACAGATGAATACCCCATAGTAAATGTTGCTCAACAAATTTCATGCTCTTTGCTTCCGTGTTTGTTTAAATCATGCCATAGAACACATTACACAGGGCTGTCCTTGAGTTCTTTTATGACTACCGGAACTTTCAACACGTGAGAAATTTGTTCATCAACTATTCCCTTGAAATATCTGAGGGCCTGGCAAGACGATTCAGTGAGGAAAGGTGCCTGCTACTAAGCCGGACAACCCAAGTTTGATTCCTCAGGACCCATGTGGTAGGAGAAGAGAAACTACTCTACAGTTCTGCAAGTTGCTCTCTGACTTCCACACCTGTGCTGGAGCACACGCGTGTGCCCCTCCCACCATATGAACAGATTAAAAAAAATGAGAATCCCAAGAACTTCCTCTCTAACAGCACAGATTGGAGTTGACGGACCGACTCTAGAGTTTACATGAACATTTATCAATTCTGTCTTAGCCCCTTTGATGAAAATTGTATGTGTGTGTGTGTGTGTGTGTGTGTGTGTAAATGTGTACACAATAGCATGTATATGGAATCTGGAAGAACTTTTAGGAGTTGGTTCCCTCCCTCCACCATTTGGATGGAGGAGTGAGAGGATAGTCCTCAGGCCCTCAGGCATGCTGGCTGGCATCTGTACCCACTGAACTTTCTCTCCAGTCCCTCTGTCTTAAGTGGCTGTGTGAAAAAGGAAGGACTGGCTAAGCAAAGACAAACACACTGCACTTACTTTGTTGTCTTCTCCATATTTGATCATTTCATGAGCAAAGTCATCAGTAGGCTTGATTCGGACAAACGTTTGAACCTTTTTCCTAGTACCCATTCTAGCTAAAGAAAGGAGAACGACAATATTTTTAGTGGTCATCATCAAATACCAAACAGATGGGAGATGTCATTCATTAAGATCAGAATAAAAGCCTGGCATGGTGGTACACTTGTAACCCTAATACTTGGGAGGTGAAGGCAGGTGGATCAGAGTTCAAGGCCAGCCTCGGCTCCATTGTGAGTTGGAGGACAACCCACTGCCCCTGCCCTATAAGTACACATCTTCCTGTCTTTCAGGTGCTTTGGCATTTTACCATGATTCCAAAGAGACTGAAATCCAAAGCAAAAAGATGTGTCCCTTTTAGTGGCTTAATTTTAGCTGCTGTTTCTAGAAATGTCCTGCATCTAAGATAAGCCCATTTATGCTTGCTTTTTTTAGTCCATTTCTCCTGACATACTTGCCTAGAAACATTAAAGGCAGCCCTTCTTTCACACCTATCTCCAACACACTAAATAGAGCAAATAGATTAAGGATCTTTCAAAATTATTGTTGTTGTTGTTGTTGTTGTTGTTATTTCTGGGGATGAGGGACACCTGCTTCTGTGTGTGGTCAGACTTGCAAGGCAAGCACTCTACTTGTTGAGCCATCTTGTTAGTCATTGTCGTCGTTGTCTCCTCCTCCTCCTCCTCCTCCTCCT
>NW_022196906.1:104386050-104414533 GCF_008632895.1 Mastomys coucha | reverse complement strand
TCTTCTTCTTCTTCTTCTTCTTCTTCTTCTTCTTCTTCTTCTTCTCCTCCTCCTCCTCCTTCCTCCTCCTCCTCCTCCTCTTCTTCCTCTTCCTCCTCCTCCTCCTTTTTCAGGTTTTTATTTGTATGTGTCTATGTGAGTATGTGCCACGTGTTTATAAGTGCCCTGGAGGCCAGAAGAGTATGTCTGATCTTGCAGACCTGGGGTAATGAACTGCCTGACATGGGGAAGAGCAATAAGCACTCTTAAGCACTGAACCATCTCTCAAGCACCTGATTAAGTGTTCTTCATCTAGTCCATAATCAATAGTCTTTCTTCTCTCACTTTAATGAAAAAAAACTAGTCTCTTGTTATATAAATGAGTAAAGAATACATGTGTAGTTCCCTGTTTGGATGGGGTTGGAGAGATGGCTCCACAGTTAAGAGACTGGCTATTCTTTCAGAGGACCCAGGTTCAATTCCCAGCAACCACATGGTGGCTAACAACTGTCTTTAACTCCAGTTTCAGAGGATCCAATATCCTTTTCTCGTCACTATGGGCACTGACCATATGTTGTTCGCAGACATTTATGTAGGAAAAATACCCATACATATAAAATAAAAACAAAACAAATCTTTCTTTAAAAAAAAAAGAAAGTGGTGAGAATACATCTGTAGAAGAATTGGCTGAATTTATAAAAAGTGAAATGTCAGATAAGGGAAGTTGATTCAATCTTCTAACATACTAAAGGGATGTTCAGTAATTTTTAATACCCTTACAGAAAAACACTCTCATGTGACAAAGAACTTCTAGTATGTATTAAAATTATTTAAGGGCCCAAGTGTGGTGGCACATGCCTCTAAGCACTCTGAAGGCATAGGCAGGTAGATCTATGAGTTTGGTCTATGCATCCAGCTTCAGGCCAGCCAAGGCTACATAATGAGACCCTGTGTCAAACAAACAAACAAACAAGGCATATGAGGCCATAAGATGGCACTGGTAAAGTCACCTGCTACAAAGCTTGATGACCTGAGTTTGATCCCCAGAACCTACATGGTCAAAAAAGAGACCCAGTTCCCCCAAGTTATCCTCTGGCACCCACACATGAACTTTGGCATACATGGACACAGACACCACACACACACACACACACACACACACACATAAATGTTAATAAAGTATTAAAAGCATATTAAATAAATAATAAACATTTTACATGTACTTCTCTAATAGAGGTACAGTGGTGCTGCCTAACAAAAATTATTCTAGCAGTGGTGGCACATGCCTTTAATCCCTGCACTTGGGAGGCAGAGGCAGGCGGATTTCTGAGTTCCAGGCCAGCCTGGTCTACAGAGTGAGTTCCAGGACAGCCAGGGCTATACAAAGAAACCCTGTCTCAAAAAACAAAACAAAAAAATTAGATTTTAAAAGTAGTGATGGAGCCAGGCAAGTGGGTGCATGGTTTTAATCTCAGCACTTGGGAGGCAGAGGCAGGTGGATTTCTGAGTTCCAGGCCAGCCTGGTCTACAGAGTGAGTTCCAGGGTAGCCATGGCTACACAGAGAAACCCTGTCTGGAAAAACAAAACAAAACAAACAAACAAAAAAAGTAGTGATGGCCTTTTCATTTCTAGACACCACTTGGGATCATTTCCTCTTACAAATACATAAGCCATCATCACCACAGGTGCTGCCCTTCCAGCTTACAGTTTCAGTGATGTGGATAAAATGAAGTGTCATGGGCACTTCAGCTGTCAAGTCAAGCAAGTAGACTCAGTGCCCCTGCCTTTGCCCATCACAGAGGGAGGAGCCGTACATTCCTTGAGTCACTGTTTCATATAAGTCTTTTCCTAGCACTCTTGGATCTTTCACAATTTTTTTTTTTAGAAAATTAATCTGAAAAATATTGGGGTAAGAAAACATAGCTTGGTTCAACTTTTTTTTTGTCTGCAAAATTGAGCTCTAGAAAAAAAAATCACACAGAGCTCTAACATGGACCCAAACTAAGGAGATTGAAGGTTTCAGTTCCAAATTCATTTTTATTTATGTTACTGAGAAGTTGAGAGTAAAGTGGTTTGTTGTTCATGATTTAAAAAAAAAAAGTTTCCCTTGAGAAAAGGTGTCACTGTGTAACCCAGGCTGGCCTTGAACTCACAATTCTCTTGCCTTAGCTTCCCAAGTGTTGGGGATAGTACCTTCAGATAGAGGTGTGCTTTTTTACTCAATACCCAGTTTCTACTGCTCTGGGAAACCTTTTCAAACACAAACCCCAAGAGTCTTATCTTCCTGTCTAGGAAGGTTCCAGTGCTGGTGAGTAAAACATCTAGAAGGAATTACAAAGAATCCAGAGAGTTCTGGAAGCAGGTTCACAGGCCAGCTCAAAGACTATTCCAGAGCTTTCCCCTGTTTCTGTCCTAAAACTTCCAACATGCACATGCACATGCACCCCCCCGCCCCCCGCCCATCATCCGGCCTTTCCAAGATCCTCTGGATATTCTTGCTGCTAAGCATCCCTGGAGTCATGCGCAGCCTGCGACTAGCCTTTCCAATGGTCTATACTTCTCTCTCAAGCCCACTAGTCATCAGTGCAGCGAAAGCACATGCCATTTCGCACTTACTGAGGTGCTGCTCATTACCGTTCTTATGTCGCTTCATTTATGTGGGCTTCAGCTCCCAAATTAAATTACAAGCTGCTTGAGGATAAGGATCCTGTCTTTTATCTCTTGTGATTCCCCCCACAAGGTCCAGAACAGCGCCCAGCACACACCAGGTGCTCAAGAAAAGGTAGTTGATGGTGATACTCATGGCCAGACGTCAGAGAGTGACTGAATCTCCAGAGGTGGGTCCATCTTCAGCCACTACTGAGAGAGTTCCAAGGTATGTGATATGTCACTCCCCTCCCACATTACTCTAACCCTGAACTTGCAGCGTTCTGGACAGGATACTTGATTTCCCAGTACAAGAAGCCATGCTCAGTATCAACACACCCTCCCATTAGGTAGTGTTTCTTTCCCTCAGGACTTTGGACGGAATACCCCCACACGATCCTTACTCCTTACGTATGTCACATAATAAAGTGACTCTGAGGAGCCACCAGGAGACCTCTGTGCTGAGAGATTCAGTGTTTCTCCATTTGTTTGGGGCTTGGGAATGAGCAGGATATACATTAACACCTTCAAGGCTTAACAAAAAGTCAATGAGATTACGGATAAGCGCTAGGGGTTCATATCTACTATGCTCTTACTTCGACCAGGGACAAAGACTGCCTAAGAAACGACACACCCTTTAAACCCACAACACAGGGTCCAACTGTATCATAGCATGAGATGAACCCAAAATTGGCATCCAGGCAAAATCGGCCGCTCTCCTATTTCTCACCCAGTGTGTGGAATGCTTTTCTAAAATGTGTGTGACAGACTGCCTTGGTCCCATTCCTGTCCCCCTCTAGATGGTTTTCCTCTTCGGTAGCTAGAAGGTTCTAAGTGATGACACCGTGTCTTAATGACCTCTGACACTCAACCTCACGCCCTCTCTGTCTAAGGCAAGTCGTGGGACCTCAGTGGAGACTCGTGGGTCTAAGGAACATCAGAAAATAGCTCCCCTAAGCTGCGGCCAGGCTGAAAGGAGCACAGTGACAACACGCTCTCTAGGGGTGTCTAGGATTTTTTTTTAAACAAATAAAAGAGCCAAAGGGGTTAGGAACCCAGCCACTTACAGCAGCCAGAGGGGATATCCCCACCAGGTTTCCCTTTTACCTAACGCCGCCACCGGCTCGTGACCACTGCTCACCTCGCGAAGCAGTGGCGCTCGGGTAGAGCGACCGCTAGAACTGCAACGACTCGAGGGAGCTCTGTAAGCAGCTAGAACAGCTAGCTGACTGGCTGTGTACACAGTCGCCATGGCAACAGGAAGCCTGCAGGGATTGCGGAAGTAGTGTAGGGTGGTGGCGGACTTGAAGTCCACATTTCTCTGTTGAAGATACAGGAAGAGTCAGAGCTGAACAAAGAAGACAGAGATGGAGTCAATTAACCTGGAAGGCTTAGCGGAGCTGTATACGCGAAGCCGGAGTTTAGGTTGCGGGGAAAGAAGGCTATGTATAAACCAGGAAGCGGGGCAGGGAGACTTCCGGTGTAGAGGACTTTGTGGTACGGTGGCCGCGCAGGCCAGTGGGATTCCGGCTTCGCGTTCTGGGCTGCCGTCAGCGTGCGCCCTTGCCCCGCCCTGGTAAGTGTGAATCCTGCCGGCCAGGCCTGCGCAGTTGCGGCGGCCGGGGAAGATGGTGGAGGACGGCGCGGAGGAGCTGGAGGACTTAGTGCATTTCTCCGTGTCGGAGTTGCCTAGTCGCGGCTACGGCGTCATGGAGGAGATCCGGCGGCAGGGCAAGCTATGCGACGTGACGCTAAAGGTACCATGGTCTGGGCGGTGGCCGGCGGAGGGGAAAGGCACTGAGCGGGAAGAGGAGGGTGGTGGACAGGGGAAGAGTGGTCCAGCCGACTGTTGGGGGGGAGAAAGGTTAGAGGGGAAAGGAGTAGTAGAGAGCGGTGCCAAGCGTAGAAGGGGATTGAGGCCAAGTTGGGAGAGTAAAAGGGACAGCCGTTCAGCCATTGGAAAGAAAGATTGAGAGGTGTGCCTCTGACGCCCTAAGAGCAGGAGACATTGGGGTATCCGCCTCCTTTTCTGTCATACAGAAAAGAGAAAATGTTCTTACAGTCAGCCCATGGAGGAAGGGGCGGTGGCTGATTCCACATTCCGATGGGTACCACTAAAACATCCTATCTTGTCATAAAGTCATTCCTTTGGGCTCCTTGAAGTTGGCTGTGCTGTCGTAAATGCTAAGCCCTCTCTTCAGAAGTCATTGCTTGCCCTTGGCGCTTTTAGAATCGGATCTGGAAATCTTTTGATGTGGGATACTCTGCTCCATGCTGGAAAACAATCTACTGTCACCACCTTAAAAGGTCCTGGAGACCAGGCTAAAGGACAGTTTGGGGGGAGGGATATATTTACCACCTGTTCCCATCCAGCATTCTGGTCTGGTGTCAAGGGCCAGTGACCCCCATGCTTTGAGTCATGCTGGGTTGCCCCTTGGGTGCCCTGCTAAGCCAGGTGGATCCCTCCAGGTGGGGAAATACTGCCTGCCTGTGTTTTTTCCTGTTGGACCTTGCCTAGAAGGCTCTTACTGTCTCCGTGTGACACTCCCTCTTCCTGTTTCAAAACAACAGAAATACACACAGACACCTCATAGACTTTATCTTCTACTGAATTAAGGAAGCATTGCTTCTACTTATATTCGAGTCAGAATGGTAGAAGTAGGGTGGTTACGGGGTCAGTGGTGGCGCATTCCTTTAATCCCAGCACTTGGGAGGCAGAGGCAGGCAGATCTCATGGCCATCCTGGTCTACAGAGTGAGTTCCAGGACAGCCAGGGCTACACAGAGAAACCCTGACTAAGAAAAAGAAAGAAAGAAGGAAAAAAAGAAAGAAAGAAAGAAAGAAAGAGAGAAAGGAAGAAAGAAAGAGAAAAAGAAAGAAAGAAAGAAAGAGAAGGAAAAAAATAGGATGGTTAATGGTTTGGCACTTTAAAAAGCAAAACAAACTGAGAGTGGCTTTGGAGACAGAACATACTAGCTGTAACTTTGGGCACATTACTTAATCTCTTTAAGTTTAAATTTCAAAATGTGAAAATAAAGGTATTTTTGTTTTTTTGTTTGTTTTTGACTTTTCGAGTCCGGACGTGAGCCACCACCACTCAGTTTAAAGACAATTCTTAAATCTCACTATTAGTGAGGATTAGACATTTGGGTTTTGTTGTTGTTGTTGTTTTTGTTTTCGAGACAGGATTTCTCTATATAGCCCTGGCTGTTCTGGAACTCACCCTGTAGACCAGAATGGCCTCAAACTCAGAAATCCACCTGCCTCTGCCTCCCAAGTGCTGGGATTAAAGGCATGTGCCACCACTGCCGGGCCCTGGTATTCTTTGTTTAACACCTTTGTTAACTTTTTTATCAATCCTGAAAGAAATGGTTCTCTATTAGAGTAGTGAAATGGTCTGACAAGCAGCAGATCTTCTAAGATGAGACAGGGAAACCAAGAGGATTAAGAAAAATAAGCTGGATTAAAGGATGCAGAAGATGGCAAGGCCAGTAGGGATTTGGAAGCAGAATGATTTAATTGTGGCATTGACATTTGGGATGAGTAGAGACCGGTGAAAGGCAGTAACAAGAAAGAAGTTTTGAGTTACAATTTAGGCTGTGTGCTGTTGATAAGCTGAGTGGGTAAAGGGACTTGCTGCCAAGCCTGATGACTTGAGTTCAATCCCTGGGACCAACAGAGTGGAAGGAGAGAACTGACTTCTGAAAATTGCCCTCTGCCCTCCGTAGGTGTGCTGTGGCACCTGCTCGTTCACACAAAAACACACAAAAGAGACACAGATAAAGAAAACTGTTTGTTTTTTTAAAGATTCAGGCTGTAAAGGTGAGCCAGTGAAAAAATCTAGATGGTAGACAGAGTGTGGCCACAGATACTTCCATAAAGCGGGACAGTCGCTTGTATGATTTTTTTCCTTGAAAATGTTTTTCATTCAGACAAAGGAGCAATTGTATCATTCAAACGTCATTCCAACTGAGAGTGTAGGTCTCAGGGCTCTAAGAACCTGTGTAAAAGCACAGAGCAGAGCTAGACGTGACTATAGAGAACATTTATGTCACTGGCTCTCAAACCCCCTTCTATAAAGCCTCAGGAGACCTCTGGTGACAGGAGCCATAGGAAGGCCCAGCACTCCAACGCTGCAGTTAGTACTCACCAGGGCTGCTGGGCAAAATCTGTCTTGGTTTCTCATAATTTACTCTTCCCTTCAACTTCCGGTGAGTCCAGACTGATTTTCAAATGCGCAGGCTCTGAAGAACTGGTTAGAGGTTTTTGGCATACAATGGTTTAGGAACTAGTTGCCCCCTACTAGGGTAGTTGTTTTCAAACCTCAGCAGATAAGAGACTCACCTTGTTCATTGGCGCTCACCCTGGGATTTGTGATTCATAGGTCTGGCATGAGCTCCGTGATGCTGTCTTCCTCTAGGACCACATTGTGAGAACCTCGGCTATAAAATAAAGGACTTGTCCTCTCCAGATGTATTCAGAATCAGTGGGCCTCCTTTGTAGTCAGTAATGCCCTAGTTACCCGAGAGTTCATCCGGTTCAGAATGTAAACCACCTGTTTTTTGTTAGGGCCCTGACTGCAGTTGCTTGCTGGGTGGAGAGGACCAGTACTGCCTGTTCTGGGCCCCTCCTCATGACACACATACGGAGGAGTCGAGTGTTCCTTCTGCTTAGAGTTGGAGGTTGTTCTGCAGGTGCTTGACCTCTGGATGCTCAGAATTCTCCATCTAAGTCAGGCACTAACTTGTCTGCTGTTCATCTTGCTGGCATTTGTAATCTCTCTCTCTCTGCTGTATTTTCCTTGGGAACTTTGCTGGTCTTATGATCTGAGAGGCAGTATGGCACAGGCCCTGCCTGGATCTGAGTCCTGGCTCTGCCACTTCATAGCTGACAAAACTTAAATTCCTTAAATACTAGTGAGTCAGGTTATTCCTCTGTGCATGGACATCATTACCTACCTGACTGCTGAGGATTCAATTAGTTAATAAGCTTCAAACTTCATGTCATAAATGCTTAGTGAATAGTAGGTATTTTGTGTTTTATTGTTTGTTTATTTATCTATTGTGTGTGTTCATTTTTTTTGTTTGTTTTTTGGATTTTTTTTTTTTTTGGTTTTTTCGAGACAGGGTTTCTCTGTGTAGCCCTGGCTGTCCTGGAACTCACTCTGTAGACCAGGCTGGTCTTGAACTCAGAGATCCACCTACCCCTGCCTTCCGAGTGCTGGGATTAGACATATGCCACCACCACCCAGCTATATTTTCTATTTGTTTTTATGTATATGGATGTGTTTTTCTGCATGTACAGATGTACGCCACTTGTGTGCCTGGCACCCTTAGAGGCTAAAAGGGGCATTGGATCCCTCGAAAGTAGAATAACAGACTTTTGTGAGCTGCTTTGTGGTTGCTGGGAATTGAACCTGAGTCCTCTGGAAGAGTAGCCTGTGCTCTTAACCACAGAGCCATCTCTCAAGCCTTTAATAATAAATAAAGAGATAAGATCTTAATGTGGTGAGCAGGCTGGCCCTAAACTTTGCTGCTCAAGTGATCTTCATGCCTTTGTTTCCCAAATAGCTGGGACTATAGGTGCATGCCATGGCATCTGACATCAATAATAATTTAATGATGTTTTCCAAAGAATGTATGTGGTGGTTTGAATGTGCTTGGCCCAGGGAGTGGCACTATTTGGAGGTAGTGGTTACCCACTACTTAGCCCTGGCTGTCCTGGAACTCACTATGTAGACCAGGTTGCCTTCGAACTCAGAGGTTACCCTGCCTCTGTTTACCAAGTGCTGGGATTAAAGGCCTGTCCCACTATGCCTAGCTATTTGTGTTTGTTTTTTGAGGCAGGGCCTCATGTATGCTGGGTTTGGCTTGCATTTGCTATGTAGCTGAGAGTAACCTTGAACTGATGGCAGTGCCCAGCCCACTTGGTTTAGGTGTGCAGGTTTGGATTTCTCTTAGTTTAGTTTTGCCCCTTCCCTTCAATGAGTTTGCAATCTAGTGCTGTACTTCAATAGTTTGCATTTAACAGTTGAGACCAAAGCCCAGAAAGGTCTTGTTCAAGGTTACAGGCTAAATTAGGCAAAAGTAAGGTTAGGCTTGTAGTGTAGTTTCTGTGGTCTAGTGTTGAGTCTTCTGTGACTGACAGAGTCAGAACTTACTTCAGTTACTCCTTTGGGATGTGATTTAAGCTACTTCAGTTCAGCTGTGCCCACTCTTGCCCACAAGCTCTCCTATTTCCTCTCGTCCTGAGGAAAACTGAAAGTGAGCATGCTGGGTCTCCTCACACTCTCAAAGTTCACTGCTGATGCTCGAGCCTAGATTTTACTTTCCTTTTGGAAATATTTAAACTTAAGTTCCTCGGGAGCCTGTTGGATAGCTAAGTAGAAGTGTGACAGAAAAGAGTAATATATTACTTGTTTTTGTTTTAAAAATCACATTTTATGCTGGGCGGTGGTGGCGCATGCCTTTAATCCCAGCACTGAGTTCGAGGCCAGCCTGGTCTACAGATTGAGTTCTAGGACAGCCAGAGCTATACAGAAAAACCCTGTCTTGAAAAACCAAAAAAAAAAAAAAAAAAAAAAAAAAAAAAAAAAGGAAAAAGGAAAAAAAATCACATTTTACCCAGGTGTAGTAGCACACACCTTTAATCCCAGCACTCCAAAGGCAGAGAGGCAGGTGTATCTCTGTGAGTTCCAGTCCAGAGCTAAATAGAGAGACCCTATCTCTAAATGTATTAGTTAATTAGAAATAGAATTTAAAAAACCCTTGTAATTACTTGAACTTTTTTTGTTTGATTGTTTGGTTAATTTTTTTTTCAAGACAGTGTTTATTTGTTTAGCCTTTGCTGTCCTAGAACTAGGTTCTAGGCTGGCCTCAAACTCACAGAGATCTGCCTGCCTCTGCCTCCTGAGTAGTTTTTGTTTTGCTTTGAATGTGAACTTATTAGATACAAAACAAAAACCCATGGTTCTTCTCTTTGGCAAGCCCTTCTCCTTAACGGCAAGGACAGTCTAAGGATTCTTGGCAACCTGTGGGGTGTGACTGAGGTCTGGACAGAGCAGTTTGTGTCCATGGAAGCTCTCAGCTTCTCTCCCCATCTCATCTCCGTTCCTCTGACAGAGTTCCGAGGTGAGCATCAGGTTCATCTGTGTCCAGCCGGTTGGGCAGAAGCCCCTCCTCCCAGATCCAGGTAGCATCCTTCCTCCTGAGATCTCAAGGCCGCAGAGGGGTTCTTCCTGTTTTCCCCTCAACTCACACAGAACAGAGGACTGTCAGCAACCCTGCCTATTCAGCATTTACAGAGCCGAGAGCTTAGAGAAGAGGGGGAGGGCTGTGTGCTGGTGTGATGTGCGGGTGGGTGTGGGGTGCACACTTCCCCACCACACAGGTGTGGAGGTAAGAACACTGTCTTTTTGTGGATTCCAAGAGTTGAACTCAAATCTGAGGGGCTTGTGTGGCACACAGTTGACTTGACAGCCATCTCTCCTGTCCCTGCAAAAGTTCTGAACTAGATAATTTAACCTCCAGAAGGAAATGCCTTTTCTATGAGCAAAAGGCACGGTGTTAGAATGATTTCTTTTGGTCCACTAGATCCAGGTACAGAATCTCCCCTGAAGCTGGCTTGAAGCGCTGCACATGGGAGTCTGAAGTTCCGCCCTGTGTGTAATAGAAGAGAAGGTGGAGGAGCGAGTGAAGGCAGAACTGCTGGTGCATGCCACATTGTTATGTATGGTATAGTGTATAATACGGGGAACTATAGAGCTTGAATAACCATGCTAGAAGGGATCCATAGAGGTCTCTACTAAAGCCATTTATTTTGTAGAGCGAAAAACCTGAAGCTTAGAGCTATTAAGGGATTTATCCAAGGCACAAAACTGTCTTAGCTGAGATGCAGTGTAGCTATTCTTGTATGGGTGGAAGTGACGCTTTTACGCTCCCTGTGAGGTTACTTACCTGCACTACGGATGGCATGAAGCAGACAGCAGGACACAACCAGACCACCTTTGTGTCACTTCTGAGCCTGGAAGGCAGTGGCATTAGTGTGTGTAAATTCAGCACCACAGATGTTGCAGCAGAGAGGAAAAGAAAGACACTTTGGCTGATTTCCAGATGTAAATTCTTTCTTTCTTTTTCTGTTTTGGTAGGGGTTGGGGTTGGGGTAGCTTTGATAGTCTCACTCTGTAGTTCAGGCTGGCTGGAAACTCACTTTGTAGCCAGGACAGCCTCAGCCTTGGTGAGAGAGCTGAGATTGTGGCATGAGCTGCCACAATCCTGCCACACACGGAGACATATGTTTTGAATTCTTTTTCAGTCTGAAACTAGTTGTATAGGAAACCATAAATGTCTAAACACTCATTGATTAGTTTAGTCCCAAGACTTTCTCCCAATTTTTTAAAGTAGTGTTCAATTTTAGCCTGGTCTCTAAAGTAGTTACAGGCGAAGAATATGAGAAGCAAAGCACTTGTGGCGAGAACTCAATATTCAGCAAAAGTTTACTTTTGCCCAGCTATGGTGGCTCTTACTAGTGGTCCCAAAACATGAGAGGCTGAAACGGGAGGACCGAAACCAATTTAAGGTCAGCCTGGGCTACTTAGTAAATTCCAGGCTAGTCTTGGCTACGAGGTGAGCCTGCTTCAAAACAGCAAGAAAGGGAGAGAGGAAGGGGAAAGGGCTTTGTTGTCTTTCTCATTTGAATTACATTTTGGATGGTGCTGTAGCATTTGGACACCGACTGGGCGGGTGTGAGAGATTCTGCACTTAATGCTGCCTGATACCCGACCTTGTGGGAAGCTGGAGGCTCAGCACTCTGGAAAGGGCGTTAGCACTGGAGAGACATCCGTGGGATTCCCTGTGGCTTCTGGAGCTAGGCTGGGTGAATGAAGGCCAGAGCCTACGTGTAGGGATGCTCCTCATGGTAGACAGCTCCTTTACTGTTGTGTGCATGAGACTCCTTTGTTTGCTCTTAGCCCCACCTGCTTCAGCTTGATGATGGCAAAATGAAACCACATTGTTTCTCTAAAGCATGTTCCCAGACCTTCCTAAGTTACAAGTGTGACCCCCACCTTCCTACTTTCACCTTGGTGACTTTTGGCACTCTCTCCTCTTTGGCATGGGCCCATCCAGTGTCTTTGTGGTTAGCTTACGTGCCAGCAAGACCGTAGAGAGAATAGAGAATACCCGTAGAGAGAATAGAGGATACCCCAATATCGGACTGCATCATTTCTTCCAGTTGAGAACAAAACGAATGAATGAATTGAAAAGTGTGTGAGCTATGAGCTAGACAACCTAAAAATGAAATCCTTGGGGGATCTTAGGTAATACAGTCTCAGTTGTGACTGCGCATAGCTTGAAAAGCTGCTCTGCACAATACACTTAAGCACCGACGTGGCTGTGCTCTAATAAAGCTCTTGACAAAGGGAAGTCTGAAACAAACACAGTTGGCTACAGCTTATTGGCCTCTGTGTGTGTCTGTGGTTTTATTTTATTTTTTTTTTGGTTTGGTTTTTTGAGACAGGGTTTCTCTGTGTAGTCCTGGCTGTCCTGGAACTCACTCTGTAGACCAGGCTGGCCTCGAACTCAGAAATCTGCCTGCCTCTGCCTCCCAAGTGCTGTGATTAAAGGCGTGCACCACCACCGCCCGGCAGCCTCCATGTGTTTTAATGGACCTTTGTAGAGCTGAAGCTTCTGTAGGGTACATACAGTGACAGTGACTTTGGGACTCCATACACTGTATCTAGGAATTGGAAGTGTCTCCTACTAAGTGGTACGGCTGAGGGGCTAAGGGTGGCGTTCAGCGTAAGGGAGGCCCTGCTTTCCATCTCTAGTGCTATAGGAAGAAACACAGTAAAGACAGGCTTTAGAGCACTGACTGCTCTTCCAAAGGTCCTGAGTTCAAATCCCAGCAACCACACGGTGGCTTACAACCATCCTTAACGAGATCTGATGCCCTCTTCTGGAGTGTCTGAAGACGGCTACAGTATACTTATATATAATAAATAGATAAATTGATTTTTAAAAAATTGTCAATTTTGATAGTAAAGTCTCATAGCTCCATTGCAGCATGAAGTTGAATATTTCCAAATTGTTAATGAACAGTTGAATATTTCCAAATTGTTAATGAACAGTTGAATATTTCCAAATTGTTAATGAACAGTTGAATATTTCCAAATTGTTAATGAAAGGCACCAAATTCCCTTTCTGCCTCACTTGAAGCTGAGGACGCCAGACTACTTACACCGAGTAGTTGATATGGGGCCAGGGAGATGGATTATAAGCTTGTGTGCTTGACTTGTAAACCTGAGGGCAAATTTGCTTCCCAGAAGCAAAGTTTGGGCATGGTGGTGCAGAGACGGGTGCATATCTGAGGTTCACCAGTCAGTCATCATATATATTCTGAAGGTATCACATATATATGTTGAAATGGCAAGTTCCAGGCCAGCTAAGTGGGTGGACAGTGCCGAGGACTGATCCCAGAGATTGCCCTCTTATCTCTACACCCACGTGTACCCATATGCACACTCATGCACACCGTTCTTGCACATGCACATACACACCAAATAAAGTGCGTTTTGTTTTGCTTTGCTTTGCTTGTTTTTGAGATACGGTCTGATTCTGTAGCGTAGGTTAACCTAGAGCTCACTATGTAGCCTAGGTTGGCTTTGATAAGTCCTCTGCCTCAGTTTCATGAACGCAGAGATTATCAGCATGAGCCGCATGCTCAGCTGTATCTATATACTATATATACATATTTTTATGTAAAATTTTAAAATACATTCACTCATTATTGTGGAGGGAGTGAGAACATGCCTCAGAGTACATGGAGAGGTCAGAGAACAACCTGTGGGCATTAGTTCTCCCAGTCTACCTTACAGAGCCCCAGGGACAGAACTCACATAGTCAGAGAGTCAGCAATGCTCACTAAGCAACCACAACATGATCCCTTTCTCTTCTCTCTGTAGGCAGCTGGGCCCTTTCTATGTCTACCTCAGTTCCCGAATGGTGATGCAGAGGCTTATTTATTTGTGAATTAATGCCTAGGCTTTAGGCTAGGCCTGTGCCCAGCTAGCTCATAACTTAGTTATCCCGTTTACGCTAATCTAAGTTCTGCCACGTGGTTGCTTACCTCTCCTCAGTTTCATAGGTCCGACTTCCACCACATCTCGGTGGCCAGGGTTCCCACGCCTCACTTTTTCCCAGAGTTAGTCTCTCTCTCATTGTCTCTTTCTCTGTCTCTCTCTGTCTTTCTCTCTAGGCCATAGACTTTTTATTTTAACCAATCAAGAAAGCTAGCTGTGCGGCTGGAGAAATGGCTCAGCAGGTAAGAGCACTGAGTGCTCTTCCAAAGGTCCTGAGTTCAAATCTCAGCAACCACATGGTGGCTCACAACCATCAGTAATGAGATCTGATGCCTTCTTCTGGTGTGTCTGAAGACAGCAACAGTGTACTTACATATAGTAAATAAATAATTTTTTTTTTAAAGAAAGCTAGCTGTATCATTTGCTGTCCAGTCTCTCTGTGATGGGAAAGTATTAATTGAAGTCTTGGCTAGAACAGTCTCTGAGGCTGGATTCTCTTACCTAGCTGTATAGAAGTTGTTCTGGATTCAAGCTTTTAAGGAAACAGCACTTGAGGCGGACTGTGAAGTTGAATCACCTGGGTTACTTGTCTTGTCTTCTTTGGTGTCTAGTCCTTTTGCTCTGTAAACATACATGCTTTCAAAGGTAATATCCACTTCTGTATTAGCACTGTATGGCATGTGCAGCAGGCACAGTTCAGCTAAAGGGGATGCTCTGTTCTAGCAGGAGAAAGGCATTGAACTTTTTTCTTTTCTTTTTTTTTTTTTTTTTTTTTTTTTTTTTTTTTTTTTTTTTTTTTTTCCAAGACAGGGTTTCTCTGTGTAGCCCTGGCTGTCCTGGAACTCACTCTGTAGACCAAGCTGGCCTCGAACTCAGAGATCTGCCTGCCTCTGCCTCCCAAGTGCTGGGGTTAAAGGCTTGTGCCACCACTGCCTTAAACAGGCATTGAACTTTATAAGTCTGTTTGGACTGGGCCCAAACTGCAATACAGATTTCATCTGTGCCATTTGAAAGAATGACATTTAATAATAGGTCCTGAGAGTTCTGTCACCTAGACTTATTAGCTGTGCAAGCTGAAGTCCTGGCTGGAGACATCCATGTCTCAGCCAGTTTCAGAGCTCTCCCCTCATAGAGAGATCAACACATACTGTACATGTTTTGTTGTTCTTTTTTTCTTCCTTCATGTCTGCTACCAAGATTTTTCAGGAGGTCTCCCTCAGTCAAATCTAATCTTTATTAATTTTAAAGGAATTAAAACTTTTCATTTCCTTTGTAACAAAGACAAAACCTCTCCCTCAACACAACGCTTTTCCTGCCTTCCATTCTGAAGTTATCATATATATGTTGATCTAGTTCAGCAGTCCTTTCGAAAACCCAGTGTTTTTCAGCAATTGTGCTGTCTCATTGATACTTGAAGTTTAAAGGCAATAAGGCATTATTTAACCTATCTCTTGGAGATCTCATATGTCCCTTCTGTTGTATGAGCATTTCCTTTAAAGTGTAGCTAAATCCTTTTATAATTGTTTGACCTATAGGATTATAAGACATATTTGTAACATTTTCTATGCCATAATATCTAAAAATTGTTATATTTTAATGGATACTCATGTCAAACCATCATTAGCTTCAGTTCTGTAAAGGTATTTCCAAGACAGCCATCATCTTTAAAAAAATGTACAATCTCAGAATCAGCCTTTTCAAAACTCAAGGCAGAAGCCCATTGAAATCCTGAATAAGAATCAGTTGTTTGATGTATTAACACATGTACATACTTTAACTCTCCGAACTCTAAAAAATGAAACACATAAGCTATTATATGGCATGGCTCTAAGATGGCATCATTAAACAGTCTGCCTCTTAGTTCAGAATGCTGCGTCTCCATGGGTTGCCATTTGCAGTCATGGCACAAGGTGGCACTGTACGCTGTAGATGGGATTCCTCTGAAATTTCATGATTCAAAGGATTGCCTAAATTTTGTTGCATTGTTTGTAATTTAGCAAGGATTTTTTTTTTCAGTTCTTTATTTTCTAAATTCATTTTGTTATGATCTCTCCTAAAAATGATATATAACATTCGATCATCATTGAAAATATAATTATTTGTAAGCTGATAAGCGAAACAAAGTTATACAGGATCCTGCCCTCTGTCATTGCATTTTTCTCCATTTTTAACTTAGAAAATATTTTTTGTTTTTAAATCTCTAGCTCACTCCTTCCTTCCTTTATTTACTATTTCTCTCTATAACTGTCTACATTCAGTTTCTTTTATTTTACAATTTACTTTTTATTTATGTGTCTGTATATACACACATGTATGTAGGAGTATATATGTGTATGTATATACATACACATGTATTTATATATGTAGTACCTGTAGAAGCCAAAAGAAAGTCTGATCCATGGAGTTGGAATTGCAGGCAGTTGTGAGTGGCTGGATGTGAGTGCTAGGGACTGAACTCCTGTCTCCTGCAAGAACAGCAGCACGGCCGACCACCGAGCAGTCGAGCAGTCGCCTGCAAGAACAGCAGCATGGCCGACCTCCGAGCAGTCGCCCAGACTTGGTTTCTTCAGACAGGATCTTGCTGTGTTTCTCAGGCAGATACCACCACACACAGCTTCATCCTCTCCTTTTTTTGTATATTTTGTGGCACTCTTTATAACAGTTGCACGATTACTTATAGTTATGTAAATAGCTACAGGGTTTGAGGTGGAATTGTTTTTACCAACATATCTATGTATTAGTTGTTCACAAGTGGGTAGATATCTGAACTACTACTTCTTGGGAGTTGGTTCTCTCCTTCCATCTCGTTTTGAGTCAAGGTTTCTCTTGTTTCTGCTGTAGCTCTGTACTCCGTGCTAGCTTGTGAAGTCTCCTTTTTTCTCCTGATGTAGTTGTCTCTGAGGCTCACAGCCTCAGGCTGCTAACCTAGGCCTAGGACTGGAGGCTTCTAGTCTCCATACAATGTTATCTAGAACTAGAATGTTTTCAGCCTCTGAGACTGGGTGCTGAATAAGCTCAGCCCTTCTTGTTTTTTCTAAGCTCTGACTGGTTGGTTCAGTTCAACTGTTCTGGCTCAAACTCCTCTCCATGCAGACTGATTCAATCTAGTTTCTCTCAGTTGGCCTCAAATTTACTCTGGCAATCTGTTCTAATCTTCTGGTTCCTTCTCATTATCTGGTTCATTCTGTGTTCACTTAAATCTAGCTCATTCTCTCTATATAACCGGTCTCTATAATAGTCTCAGTTAAAATGCCACCTCTGTCTCTTTTCACTGGTCTCTTTTTTTTTTTTTTTTTTTTTTTTTGAGACAGGATTTCTCTGTATAGCCCTGGCTGTCCTGGAACTCACTCTGTGAGTGAGACCAGACTGGCTTCGAACTCAGAAATCTGCCTGCCTCTGCCTCCCAAGTGCTGGGATTAAAGGCGTGCGCCACCACTGCCCTGCAAGGAGTGAGTCTGATCCCATTACAGATGGCTGTGAGCCACCATGTGGTTGCTGGGAATTGAACTCAGGACCTCTGGAAGAGCAGTCAGTGCTCTTAACCGCTGAGCCATCACTCCAGCCCCTCACTGGTCTCTTAAGTAGCTTCTCTTTCCTCCCCTCATGAGAGTTAGGTATATCCTATTCTGTCAAATTTTTCTCTGATTTGTTACTTTGCCACTCAATTAGACATCACTTACAAACATGGTGCTTCCTGTTTGGAATTAAAGGTGTGTACTAAGGGCATGTCTTTATTGCAGCCAGAGGGATTCAAGGTGAGGGCTGAGCCACACCACAACTAGAAATAGGTTTTCCAGTAAATAACACAGTGTGATCAAATATCCTGCAACACTAACTAGCTGGCCCAGCAGCACTGTTATATGTAAGGTGTGCTAACATGGCATACTGTTGATTGGGACTCCCACCTATCTTCACTGTGGGAGTGCTAGGGTTACAGATGCTCTCACATTCCTGAACCTCTGGATTTTACATGGGTTCTGGATATTGACCTCAGGCCTTCAGTCTTGTGCAGCAAGTGCCTGGTACCCATTAGTCATCTTGCTGGTCTTCCCAGAGAGTTATTGTAGACCTTAGGGAATGATCATTGGGTAACCAGCAGACTGACACACAAACACATGGACTCACACGCTCAGCTTCTTGGCCCTGCTATCCTGCTCCTTCTGGATGATTATCATTTATTCAACAGATGTGTCTCTGTCTTCTGTGTTCAGAGAAGGTCTTTGTGAACGTAAGCTTGTGCTTGGAGTGGGACAGCAAACAGCAAACCAAAAAGCTGCTATGAATGTCCAATAGTGATAAGTCTGTGATGAAATTAAGCAGAATAAGAAGCCTGAAAATGCTGTTTTTGTCAGAGGACCCAGAACAGCCTCTCTGAATAGAGATCTACAGGCCAGGAGTAATTCGTTCCAGCAGGAGAGGGAGCAGTATGGGATGGAAAGAAGAAATGCAGGGCCAAAGGTAGGCACATATGTGTTTGTTATTTGTGGGACCTTCAGGGAACTGACATGGTAAGAACAGAATAACCAAAAGGAAAAGAGGAAGTGCATGAAGTCAGCTAAGGCCCCTCTCTTCCCCACTCAGCTTAGTTCCTTGCCTAAAACTCTTCAAGCACCTTATGAGCGGCTAGAGGAGTAGCTCCGTGAAGAGCAGTACCCAGCATGCCTCAGGTCCTCAAGTCCATCCCAGCACCAAAGCAGATGCACACCTTCTGTCTTAGTTAGGGTTTCTATTGCTGTGAAGAGACACCACAGCCACAGCAACTCTTGTAAAGGAAAACAGGCTAATAGTTCAGAGGTTTAGTCCATTATTATTATCATGGTGGGAAACATGGCAGCATGTGACATGGTGCCAGAGAAAGAACTGAGAGGTCTATATCTTAGTCTGCAGGCAGCAGAAGAAAACTGAGTCCTCAAAGCCCACCCCACCGTGACTCACTTCCCCAGCAAGGCCAGGCCTACTCCAACACCCCTGCCCCTCCCTATGGACCAAACATTCAAACCCATGAGTATGGGGGCCATTCTTATCAAACCACCATACCTTTATGAATAAGTGAATAAAGCCAGCCGTAGTTGTGACTTACCTGTGAGGCAAGGGCAAGGTTAGGGGTAAATCTATAACATAAGTGGTAGGATTTCTCCGTGGGTCAGAAGGAAAGCATATGGTCTTAGCCACACTTTCCTTCTTTGTTGTTCAGGGAAGAGGGTTGGTGGCAATGACCAGAGCAAGAGCTCATTCTGAAGGTGATTCTTTTACATTTTTAATTTACTTCATTTCGTGTGTGTGTGTGTGTGTGTGTGTGTGTGTGTGTGTGTGTGTGTGTGTGTGTGTACATACATGCATGGCACATTTGTATCTGCTCCTCTGTGTATGCATGCATATGGAGGCCAGAGGTCAATCCTGGATATCTTTCTCAGTTACTCTCCACTTCTGTTTTTGAGCTAGGGTCTCTCACTGAACCTGAAGGTCAGCTGGGCTAGACTGAATGTCCCGGGAGCTCCAGGATCCTCCTGTCCTGCCTCCCCAGTGCTGAGATTCCAGACACTTTCTACCTCAACCTGCTTTTTATGTGGTGCTGGGATCTGAACTCAGGCCTCATGCTCCTGCCATTAGCTCTTTCCCAATAAGCTATCCCACAACCCCAGGAAGGTCTGCTCTTCTGCACACGGGAAATAAGGTTATGGACTCGTCAGGGGCGTAAGGGGCGGAGCAGAGCTGTGCAGCAACCAGTGTCTCCAAGGTACTCCTGCCCTATTTTGGTAAATACCATCTCGTTGCTTGTGTTTTGTACTAGGTAATAAGTTATCACACTGTCCAGAGGTGGAGGGAAATGCAGAAGCAGCAGATGGCAGCTAGTTTCCTGGAGGATTTAGGGAGGGACTGCCGATTGAAATAACTGCCCGATTATTCTAAGCTGCTCACAAATCCCCACTGCCCCTGCTGACTCAGGGGCCAGCGAAAGCTTACTATGGGACTTGCTGGCAGACAGCCCCACTGGCTTTCCCAGCTCTGCCTGCTCTGTTGTCAGTACTCACGCTTTCCTCTTGCCCTTCTTGCTCTTCTCCCCTAGTTGCCCACAGTCTCCTGCAGTGACTGTCTGTGGTCTGCACTCCTAGTCTTCCATGCTCCGGCCTCTGCGGACACATCTGTCGGGCAGGGTCATGTCCATGCCTCAAGGATCCTTTCATCTTTTCTCAAGGAGAGAAAAACAACCAAGTCCTCCTGACTCTGGAGAGCTGCTCTTTGTGTGTTTGTTTTTGAGGCAAGGTTTATACACCCTGGCTGGTCTCAAACTGGCTATGTCACAGATGACCTTGAACTCTTGATCTGCTTGCTACCTTCTCTCAGGTGTGATCACGGGTGTGTGCAGCCACCGGGGTCCTAGAGCACTGGGCATTTGGGTTTAATGTTGTAGTTACAGCCTCACACACCTCTCTCCCTGCCAACCCATGTGTTTCTGTTTGGAAGTGACCCAGGTTTTCTTTCGTTTGCCTTGTTCTAGCATAGTGGGTAATTGTGTAAAGTTGAGTCTGTGAGTTTCGATTTCCTTCTGGTATAATTAGTCACTCCCTTTTCTATTGTGCCCAATAGCCTATACCTTTAGACGGTTGTCAAAGGACCCAGAGCATCAGCACTGCTTGGGAGCTTGTTTGAAATGTAGAGTTTTTAGGACCCATGTCAGCTGTCCTGAACTGGATCTAGTGGTTCTGTTTGTTTGTTTGATTTTGCTTGTTTGTTTGGAGACAGGGTTTGTCTTTGTGTGTACCCCAGGCTGGCCTGGAACTCAGAGATCTGCCTGCTGCTGCCTCCCAGTTGCATGTGCCACCACCACCTCGCAGATCCAGTGATGCTTCTGTGCTGTGCACAGGAAGCCCTGGCACTCGGCTCCTCTTCTCCGAGGCATGGGTGTGCTTGTTTTCTCCCCGCAGAGCATGAGCTTCTGGGCCTGAACCTTCCTTACCTCCTGTTGTCCTTCAGATGTTTCAGATGCTCGGAAGTTTTTGCTGAATCATTCCACAGGGCTACGATGGCCTGTCTGGGATGTTCCTTGAGTCAGCATACTATTAGCCAAGTACATTGGCTTGGGCATGGCACTTGGCCAGGTGTGTGAGGCAACACCATGAATGAGGCCACATCTTGTCTTTGGTGTTTATAGATTAGTGGCAAAGATACTCTTCAACTCACCTTTAGATAAGACACAATGTGATAAATTCTATGATGTGCAATTGTAACCAGAAGCCTGCAGGAGACCGAAAGGACGGCACCTACTTAAAGTATGGAGGGTTTGTGCCTGTCTCACGGGAGAGCGTGGTATGTGATCGGTACATGTCAGGACCAACAGCTCCTAGACAGACAGGGTGGGAAGAGGCATTGTGGGCTGAGGGAGGGAGGCCTCAAAGGCTCAGGTCGTTTCAAGTATGTCCGTCTTAGAGGAGCGAGGAGGAAGGTGAGACAGAAGTGGAGGAGGAAGGTGAGACGGAAGTGGAGGAGGAAGGTGAGACGGAAGTGGGTTGTGCACGTGGAGCCTCATGAGGAGGGCTTTGCACTGGCAAGAAATAGCTTCTTACCGCTTGGTGCAGTCAGACGCAGTGACTCCTGAGGACTCTGCCTTCCTCTTCCGCCCTCTCCTCTCCTCCCCTGTGGCTGTGGGTGGTAAAGGTGATAGATTTCTGGAAGGCTGGAAACAGGCTTGAACACCTCAACCTGCTCTTTATGTGGGATGCAGCCCCACAGCTCATTGTCAGCTCTCAGCAACTCGCCCTGCCTTCCCGGGTCCCTACCCTGTGGAGTCCGAAAAGCAGAAAGACCAAAGCTCATCAATAGTTTGGAATATTCCTTCTAGCTCTTATTTTATTTTATTTTTTTGAGATGGAGTTTCTCTGTGTAATCTTGGTTGCCCTGGAACTCACTCTGTAGACCAGGCTAGCTTCAAACTCAGAGGTCCACCTGCTTCTGCCTCCTGAATGCTGAGATTAAAGAATCTCATGGTGTGCCACCATGTTCCCACCTCCTTTTTGGTGGAATGTACTTTAAAACACTGTCAAAACCTCAGGTTGACCTAGTATATTTGAAAACACTTGCCATCGATTTCCCAGCCCTGTGGGTTTGTGAGGGCTGATCTCATTTCTGCTTCTAGCAAGCTGGTCAAGGTTCCTGTTAGTGTTCTGGGCTGGTGGGCAGAACACCAGCATTTAAAGAGAAAGGACCCCCCTCCCCCAATACAGTTTCTTGTATGCTAGCCTGTTAGAAGTCCATCTGAATAAAGAGCCTGGTGTAGCTCACTTATTTCTTCAGGACTGATTGTGTTGGCAGCCTTGAAGTCAAGCTGTCCGCAGCCTGGCCCTTGCCACGCCTGCTGAAGTTTCAGGTGATGCTGGAGGGCAGCACTCCCTAAGACGTGTCACCTGGAACTCCCACTTTGTGAGGTTGCACCGGTCTGAGCAGAAGGGGCAAATTAAAAGATGATTTATTAACAATTCTATTACCTATCTCGGATGCGGGGGCTTTTTATGAAACAAGCTTCAGGATTAATTAAATGAACTTACATATGAACCACGTGTTAGTAGCTCTCCTACATAGGAAGAATATTCAGCCTGGATGGAGGGATACTCATAAGGGGATACTGTGTGCTAGAGGCTTGTACCAGTGCCACGTGGAGGAGAATGCTGCCTGCCTAGAGCTCACAGGAGGCCTCAGTGCATTTCTACGCAGAAAATGGGAGATAAAGATCCAGGCAAGGAGACAGAGACATTTTGAGCAATTGCCAGCAGCTTAAAGGAGAGGTATGGAGGTGGATGGAACCAAGTGAAACAGACAGGGTAGGCTGGGTTTGGGCAAAAATAGTGGGAAGTGACATGAGCAGACCCAATTATCCACTGAGAGTACTCATCCAGAAGCTTCTAGACTGCCAGGAAGATGGGAGGGTGAAATCCTGGCCACCTGGGTCCCATCCCTAGGATGCTCCTGGTGGAGGTGATTGGACTGCTGGGAGCTGGAATTGTGGGTGGTTGTGAGCCACTCACATGAGTGCTGGGAACCAAACGTAGGCCTTCTGGGGAGCAGCCCTTAACCACTAGGCCTCTCTCCAGCCTTTCTTTTGCTTCATTCGGGTCTTATTACGCTGCTCAGGGTGGCCTTTACTGCTAGGCCCAAGTAATTCTCCTGCCTCATCCTGTGTATTGGGAAGTCCAGGTGGTCACTATCACAGCCAGCTTCTTTTAATCTCTCGTTTTAACAGTGCACCAGCGGAATCTTAGCAGGCGTGCTGCTTAAGATTGGCCTTTTTTCACATGGCATAATGCCTTAGAAGTCCACCCAAATTGAGTGTGTTGACACTTTTTCCTTTGTATTTCGGAGTAGCTTTCCTTGGATAAATGTCCTAAGATTTACAGATGCTGTTGTGTATGGTAATTGTGTAGAAGAACTTGCCAACTTATTTTCCAAAAGCACTGACATGTGGGATGAGTTCTTTGATATATCAACTTAAATTTATGTGTCCATAGACTGTGGTGCTCAGTTGGCCAAACACCAGTGCTGGAAAATACTTTTAGTGTAATTAATATCTTTTTTTTTTCCTTTGGTTTTTCGAGACAGGGTTTCTCTGTGTAGCCCTGGCTGTCCTGGAACTCAGAAATCCGCCTGCCTCTGCCTCCCAAGTGCTGGGATTAAAGTTGTGCACCACCACTGCCCGGCATAATTAATATCTTAATCTGCCAGGCAGTGGTGGTGCACGCCTTCAAACCCAGTCTCAAAAAAAACAAACAAACAAAAAAAAGTAGGCTGGGGCTAAATGGTAGGACTGCTGCTGCCTAGCATGCTGCTGGGTTCAATCCTCAGCACAGAAGGGAGAGGGGAAGCAATTACCCGATAGAAATGTACCAGAATGTCTTGCTTGTTTGCCTGCCATCCATATTCAGACTCAATACTGTAACATTAAGGAAAGAAAAAAGGGGCTCAAGAGATGGCTCAGCGGGTAAGAACACTGACTGCTCTTCCAGAGGTCCTGAGTTCAATTCCTAGCAACCACATGGCGGCTCACAACCATCTATAATGAGATCTGATGCCCTCTTCTGGTGTGTCTGAAGACAGCTTCAGTGTGCTCATGTACATAAAATAAATAAATAAATCTTTAAAGAGAAGAAACACTGTGAGTAGAGAGATGGCTCAGGTTGAATGTGTGCTGCTCTAGAGGACCAGAGTTCAGTTCCCAGCACCTTCATGAGGAGGCTCAGGACCACCTTTAACTTCAGCTCCAGGGAAATGTGGTGGCTCGAGCCTCTGGGCATCCATATTTATGTGCATGCATGTGCCCTCGCGCACGCGCGCACACACACACAGACAAAGTTAAAAAAAGAAGGCTAATGATGTAGGACTGACTATGGTGACACACGCCTGTAATCCTAGTGTTTGTGAGTTGAAGGCAGCCTAGGCTAGAGTTGTAGGCCAGCTAGGGCTATATAGCAAGATCTTGTCTCTGAGAATAAAGGCATGGTGGTGATACTTATAACCCTAGCACTAGGAGGCTGAAGCAAGAGACTCAGAAGTCCACATGGCCTCACGTGTTAGCAAGCTCAAGGCCAGCCTGTATAACAAAAGGCAGGTCCTGGGGATTACATGCCTTTATTTCAGGCTCAGCCTTTCTGCATTCTACAAAGGAGGAAGCGTTTTGTGTGGTCGGTGTTGGATTCCACAGACTCCAGATACCTTGTGCTGATTTGGCTAAGAGAGTCCATGAACATCAGCAGGAAATGGAGAGGGACTCAGTTAAGGGCATTGGTTTGTTTGTAGCAGAGCTTAGATAGATTTCTTAAAGAAAGCGTGGAGAGGAGTTAAGGGAGGAGTTCCCAGGGCAGAGGGTCTTAATTAAGAATTGCCACTTCCTCTTTTCTGGAGGACTTGCTCACTTCCTTCTTGGTATTTGTTCCCTGTGACTCTAGAGCAAACACATTCTGCAAAAGGTCAGATAGTAACTGTTTCTGGCTTTGTGGGCCATCGGTCACTCACAGCTACTGAACTTTGTCAGTTTGCAGAGTGCCTAAGCAATGTGTACAAGACCACAGGTTTAATTCCTAGTAGCACACAGGAAAAGAAACTAAGGTATGAGTATAATTTGGACCATATCTGAAATTTGAATTTCTTTCCACTTTGGTATCCAGTGTTATCAAAGTCAGTGTTAACAGAGGTGTTAGGCCACTGTGGTGAGGAGGGCGTGACAGAACACAGCCCCTCACCTTATGGTATACAGGAAGCAGAAATTGGAAGAGGAAGGGGCCAGGACAAGACACTGTCCCTAGGAACACATTCCTGTGTACACTTCCTCCAGCTAGGCCTTCCCAGATAGTATTGTGAGCTCAGGACCAAGCCTTGCACAGGAGCCGTGGGCCATGCTTCATGTCCAGATCTTAGCAGCCTGAGATGTCATGCTTCTTTTAGCTTTTACTCCTAGCCACATAAAAGTGCAAAACCCATTCTTTACTCACAGACCATACCAAGACAGGAGTCAGGACAGAAAAGTGTGTGTGTGTGTGTGTTTTCTTTATCTCTTTCTTTCTTTCTTCTTTCCTTCCTTTCTTTCTTTTTTTAGTCTCTCATTACAAGATGGTTGTGAGCCACCATGTGGTTGCTGAGATTTGAACTCATGACCTCTGGAAGAGCAGTCAGTGCTCTTAACCATTGAGTCATCTCACCAGCCCGTGTAATTTCTTTCTTTCTTTTTTTTTTTTAAAGATTTATTTATTTAGTATACATCAGATCTCATTATAGATGGTTGTGAGCCACCATGTGGTTGCTGGGATTTGAACTTAGGACCTTCAGAAGAGAAGTCAGTGCTCTTAACCAGTGAGCCATCTTTCCAGCCCCCCCCCCACCCCCTGTAATTTCTTTATAACTGGGTCTCTCCATATGGCTTCAGCTACCCTGGAATTCAACCTGTAGACCAGGTTGACCTCAAACTCAAGAGACCCGCCCACCTTTGCCTTCCAGATACTGGGACTAAAGACATGAGCCACTACACCTGGCTCCTGGATTTTTTTTGAGACAGGATCTTACTACATAGCTGAAACTATTTCTGAAATGTACTATATGTATAGTCCACTCTGGCCTCAAACTTAAAACCCTCCTACCAGGCTGGTGGGGTAGCTCAGTGGTACAGTGCTTGGCTGGCATGGACAAGGCCCCAGGTTCAATCCCCAACACCAGAAGAAAAAATACCTTAAAAATAATCAGTAATTAGCTCTTGCCTACCACAGCTGCCAAAAGGAACACAGTTCTTAAAGAGGAACAGTTCTTAAAGAGGAACAGTTCTTAAAGACAAACAGTTCTTAAAGACGAACAGTTCTTAAAGATGAACAATTCTTAAAGAGGAACAGAATGCTTCTGAATGCTTGATCCTCTTAGCAGCTTCTAAGAAAAAGTAATCAACTGTAGTCAGGCAGTGGTGGTGCACTCCTTTAATCCCAGCACTTGGGAGGCAGAGGCAGGCGGATTTCTGAGTTGGAGGCCAGCCTGGTCTACAGAGTGAGTTCCAGGACAGCCAGGACTACACAGAGAAACCCTGTCTCGAAAAACAAAACAAAACAAAACAAAAAAGAAAGAAAGAAAAAAAAAAAGAAAGAAAGAGAGAAATGAACTGTAACTGGAAAGTCCAAAGCACTCCTAACCAAACCACAGCAGGCACGCATGCTGCTTGGCTTATACAAAGAGTGGACACAGTGCCTCTTTCCAAATGAAGCCCTGCCGTCATATAACCTTAAGACTGAGCCTAGCTGGATCTGAGAACTCCAGGTTCAGTAAAGAGACAATCTCAAAAAATAAAGTAAGAGTGATTTTGAAAGACACCCAACATCAACCTCTGGCCTACACACACACACACACACACACACACACTACACAGTGATTAAGGCAGACACTGAACACTGACCCCTGGGTTCTATACACATCCATTGACAAACACTCACACAGCACTAGAAAAGGAGGAATCTATCAAGGGAATGGCATGAGAGGTTTGCAAGATGGTTCACCCTCAGATGCTTATAACACAAGGCTGACCACCCAAGTGTGATCCTCAAAGCCCAAGGTGGAAATAGAACTGGTTCCTGAAAGCTGTCCTCTGACCTCCACACCCGTACTGTGGCATTTGTGCTCCAGCACTCACATACAGAATGATAGGATAGAATGAACCAATAAGGAAGTGGTGTGAGGGACAGAGAGGGGTCTCTGAATGAAAGGTCTGCTGTGCAGTCACAAGGACCTAGGTGTGGATCTCCAATCCCTACATAGAGGCCAGGGGTGTCAGCACACCTATAACCTGGGCCAGGGTGCAGGAGGGGAGATCCAGGGGGCTCGGGCCACCAGCCTAGCCAAAGCGGCAGGTTTCAGATTCAGTCGCAAAAAAGCAGGTGGAGCACAATCTATGAAGAAATCCAGTGTCAGCCTCTGGTTTCCATATGTGCAAGCATGGTCAAGCACACCAGAACCCACACATATATATTACATACATACCCACACAAAAAGAAAAATAAAAGACATGGTATGAAAATACTTTTCCAGAATTTAAAATAAAGCAGAGAATGCACAAGAGAAACCAGCCCCAGGTACAGAGCCTGAAATGTCAGAACTCCAGA
This sequence comes from Mastomys coucha, assembly GCF_008632895.1. Classification (NCBI taxonomy): domain Eukaryota; kingdom Metazoa; phylum Chordata; class Mammalia; order Rodentia; family Muridae; genus Mastomys; species Mastomys coucha. The sequence continues at coordinate 104,387,211 of NW_022196906.1, read as the reverse complement.
AACAGGGAATGTCTAAAACTTCCAGAAAGAATAGCTGCTCACTCGGGGTTAGTGTTCAGAAAGCTGTGAGAGTATTCCAAAGCAGGCTGGGATAATGGCTCAGTGGTTAAGAGCACTGGCTGTTCTTCAGGAGGATCCGGGTTCAATTCCTAGCAACTACGTGGCAGCTTATAGCTGTAATTCTAGTTTCAGGGAATCAGACAGCTTCACGCCGCCATATATGCAGGCAAAACACCAATGCACATGAAATAAAAATAAGTAAATCTGCCAGGTGGTAGTGGTGCAAACTTGTAATCTCAGTACTTGGGAGGCTGAGGCAGGCCTGGTCTACAGATCCTGTTCCAGGACAGCCAAGGCTACACAGAAAAACCATGTCTCAAAAAAATGAAACAACAAAAGAAAGAAAACTCCAAAGGAACAAACTTGACGCAAAAATATTTGATAATAGGAGTGGAAAGATGGCACAATGTTTAAGAGCACTTGCCGCTCCTCCAGAAGACCTAAGCTCAGTTCCCAGCACTACCAACCACCTAGAACTCCAGCAGCAGGAGGTCTGATGCCCTCTGCTGACTTCACAAATAAAAATGCTAAAGCTGGGCAGCGGGGGAACATGCCTTAAATGCCAGTACTCCAGGGGCAAAGGCAGGACAATCTACAATTTCAGGGCAGCGAGGGCTACACAGGAAATTCTGTCTCAGAAAAAAGAATTGAATGTTTTAAAAAATATTAAAATAGCCCAGTAGAGCTGGGCATGGTGGCAGGCAGCTTTGATTCCAACACTCAGGGGTCAGAGGGAGGCAGACCTCTCTGAGTTCAGGTTCCGGGCCAACTAGGGCTATGTGATGAGACCCTGACTCAAATAGGACTGGAAAGATGACTCAGTAGCTAAAAGCATGCTGGAGAAATGACCTCTGACCCTTTGGACTATCAAGACATGGCCTCTGATCCTTTGGCGGCCTGTCTGTAGCATAGGTCGTTCTTGTAAGCTTCTGCCAGGGTTATTTTGCCAACACCATGTGAGCCACTCTTGTCTCCCTCAGCCTGCTGTGTTCTCAGTCCTACCCCACCCCCACCCCTTATGTCAACCTGCTGTGCTCTCAGTCCTTCCACCACCCCCCCTGCACCCCTCATATCAGCCTGCTGTGTTCTCAGCCCTCCCCC
>NW_022196906.1:104376591-104385642 GCF_008632895.1 Mastomys coucha | reverse complement strand
GCTGTGTTCTCAGCCCTCCCCCCCCTCATGTCAGCCTGCTGTGTTCTCAGCCCTTCCCCGCACCCTTCACATCAGGCCTTATTTACCTCTCCTTTCTTGTCACTATTTCTTTGGTTTTTGGTTTGGGGGTTGATTGTTTTGTTTTTTCAAATATTCTTTTTTTTTTAGATTTATTTTATTTATTTTATGTGTATGAATAACACTGTAACAGATGACCATGAGCCATCATGTGTGTGGCTGCTGGGAATTGGACTCAGGACCAGGACCTCCGCTGCCCGCTCACTCCAGCCCTGGTCACTCTGGCGTAATTCACTGTTGCTGTCTTCAGACGCACCAGAAGAGGGCATCCGATCTCATAACGGGTGGTTGTGAGCCACCATGTGGTTGCTGGGATCTGAACTCAGGACCTCCTGAAGAACAATCAGTGCTCTTACCCGCTGAGCCATCTCACCAGCCCCTCAAATATTCTTTTTTGTTTGTTTTTTTGTTTTTTGTTTTTTTTCCAGACAGGGTTTCTCTGTGTAGCCCTGGCTGACCTGGAACTCACTCTGTAGACCAGGCTGGCCTCGAACTCAGAAATCCGCCTGCCTCTGCCTCCCAAGTGCTGGGATGAAAGGCGTGCGCCACCACCGCCCGCAAATATTCTTTTAAGCACTCTAATTTGAGTACTTTTCTGTCTTTTAATAAATCTGCCTTTTAACAAACCCAGAGTTCCAATAAAGTGCTGAAGAAATTTGTGTTTTAGAGAGTGGGAGGAGCTGCACTGTGTATGACAACTGCTGCTTACCATGCCCAGGCTTACTTTTGTTACCATCTTTATACCTCATCTCTTCCACCATCTCTGCGTGCATTAGGTTTTGAGTGCACAGAGCCTCTGTGGTGAGTCTTGCCCGTCCATTATCCCTGGGACATCTTCCTTGTCACTGCCATGAGCAGAGGAGTAAGCTGTGGAAAGCAAGATGGGGCTTTTGTATAAGTGTCGCTCAATATTTGTCTTTGTATTCTCTTTGGCCTACAGATCGGGGACCACAAATTCAGCGCTCACCGGATCGTCTTAGCGGCCTCCATCCCATACTTCCACGCCATGTTTACGAATGACATGATGGAGTGCAAGCAGGATGAGATTGTAATGCAGGGAATGGACCCAAGGTACTGAACCTGAACCCCTACCGTTGTGCTTCCTGGGGCCAGACCCCTACCCCACGCCATTAGCTTCCTGGGGCCAGAACCCCACCCCACACCATTAGCTTCCCGTGGCCAGACCCCACCATTACGCCTACCGTGGCCAGATTCAGCCTGAGCCTTGGACCATACGAGGAGCTGCCATAGAGCACAGCTGTGGTGGAACAACGCTGTGGGGAATTAGCAGACCATGAGCGCCTAGGTCAGCGACCTGAGGTAGGGTGAAAGGAGGTTTGCTGGCTTGACAGAGTCTTATTGTGTAGCCCAGACTAGCCTCGAACTCAAGTAAAAATCCTCCTGGCTGTATAGCCTGCTGGTGTTGGGATTATACATGTGTGCTGTCATCATACCTTCCTTGTGGGAGTTTTGATGGTGTTTTTACTCCATTATTAAAGTAACACATTTAGTGATACCTAGAGTCCAAGATTTTTTTTAACTAGGGATGGGTACCAGTGTAGTAAATATATTTATTACTGTCTACATTTCTGGGCTGGAAGAATAGTTTTTCCGGTAAACATTGTGATACATTTTTCTTCATCAGTCTAGAACTGTATTACCCACTAGCCCTTCTGTACAATGGGAATAAACTGTTTTGTTTTGTAATAGTCTTGTTATGGGCTGGCCTCAAGTGGCAATCATCTTGCCTCAGCCTCCCACATGGATTTGTAGGTAGGCACCACCACAGTATGGCTACTGAGCATGTGAAATGCGACTCTGAGTCACAAGGTCTAATTTTTAAATTTTATTTAACTTTAGTCTATTTAAATTTAATCCTAAGTAATGTATGTGGACAATAGGCAGTGTATTCTAAGGGACAGCGTTTATCTAGAATGTGGCAGAGTAGTCATTTGATGGGTCAGAACATTGAAGGGAATGGGTTGGCCTATCCTTCCAGTGTCAGACTGTGTCAGGAGGAGCTGTGTAAATGACCCGGGTACTCAAGTGCCTCACTGAACAGTGTCCATGTTCTGCTTAGGGCAGAAACAGTGATATGTAGCTGGGAGTAAAAGTAATGTGAGGAGAGCAAAGCAGGATGGGCTGTATAGCTCAGTTGGTAGAGTGCTTGTCTAGCATACACAGAGCCCTGGGTTCTATCCCAGCAGGGCATAAAAAGAGTATGGTGGCACACACCTGTAATTCTAGCACTCAAGAAGTGGAGGCAGGAAGGTAAGGAGTTCAAAAGTCACCTTTGGCTGCATAGTAAGTTTGAGGCCAGCCTGTGCTACCTGACCTTTTTTTTACTTAATTAAAGAACCTGGGAGAAGATAGCACCCACCTTTAACCCCAGCACTTGGGAGACAGAGGCAGGTGGATCTCTGATTTTGAGGCAAGCCTGGTCTACATATTGAGTTCTAGAATAGTCAGACTAAAAGAAGAGATCCTGTCTTGGAAACAAACAAGCAGAACAAGAGGAGGAGGAGGAAGAAGAAGAGGAAGAGGAGGAAGAAGAAGTCAAAGTCAAAGTTAGCAGAGGGTGGTGGGGCGGTCAGGAAATGACTGAAGAGTGAGTTTTCTGGAGGAACAGTCCTCCAGACAGACAGAGCAGCCTGGGCGGAGGGTGAGAGTGGGCTTAGAGTGCTGGACACAGTGAGGTAGGCCAGGGCAGAAGAGGTCAGAGAGATGGAGAGGCCAGAGCTGCACGGCTGGAATTTCGATTTCATTCTCCATGGGAACAAATACAAAGTTAAAAACACAAAGTTAGAAATCTCCCCCTAAACATTTACTCCCAAACAATAATAACTTTTCTAAAATTCACTAAACATTTACTCATAAATTAAAAAAATTTATAATGGCAATAGTTAGGGTGCCTGATAATAAAGGTAGATAATAAAATAGAACATATTTTAGTACTGTTTTACAGCAGCCATCCCAAAACAGTGACCAAGAAGCCAGCAGAATGAGAAAGGGATTAGTGAAACACTTTGCGACTTTGTCCACATTGATCACATGTCCGGATGGACAGAGAAGCAAAGCTAAAAGACAGCCACCATTAACTTTTTCAATAGAGAGGTTGTAAATGGCTGTTTCTTTATGAGGATTCTGAAAAAGCATACGTGGACAGTTACTCGGTTGTTATTTGTTTTGAGACAGGGTCTCACTGTAAACCAGGCTGGCCTGTCCCCGACTCCCACCTCTCCTGACTAGCATGACTCTTTGGCTATCATGAAATAGTCATTCCATTTAAAATATTCTCCATAAAGTAGATTTTATTTCTATGTTTGAGATGATGTCTTACGTAGTCTAGGCTGACCCTGAACCTGAGATCCTCCTGTCTCAAGCTCCCAGGATGTGCTGCCACATTTAACTCAGCTAAACAGATTTTCAGGAAGGATTTATTTATTTGTGTATATGTGTGATTGTGTGAGTGTATGCACACGTGGGTGTGCAGGTGAGTGTGCCTATGACAGACACCCATGGATGCCAGAAGAGGGTATCAGATTCTAGGAGCCAGGACTGCAGGCATTTGTGGGACACTCACTTGCTACATGGGTGCCAGGATCCAAACTCAGTCCTCATGATTGCACAGTAAACACTTGAACCAGAGTCATTTCTCTGGCCTCTAAAGGGATTTTTGAACATGGTTCATCTATTCTTCAGGTAGTTTCTTAGTGTTCCACGGCTGTGAAGAGACACCATGACTACAACAACTCTTATATGAGAAAACATTTAACTGAGGCTTATTACAGTATCAATGGTTTAGTCTGTTATCATCATGGCAGGAACATGATGGCAGACAGGCAGACATGGTGCTAGAGAGGGAGCTGAGAGGTCTGCATACTCCCAGGTCTGTAGGCAGCAGGAGGAGATAGACACTGGGACTGGCTTCAGGTTTTGAAACCCCAAAGCCCACTGGTATTGACACACTTACTCCAAAAAGGCCACGCCCACTCCAATAAGGCCACACCTCCTAGTCCCTCTCAAGTAGTGCCACTCCCTGATGACCAAGCATTCAAATATGTGAGCCTTTGGAGCCATTCTTATTCAAACCACTGTAGATAGTCCTGTGAATTCAGTTAGGGCCAAGTGACCTGTGGGCCAAGACTCATCTCTGAAGAGCTTCTCATGCTTCTCCTCTTCTTTCTAGCGCCCTGGAGGCTCTCATCAACTTCGCTTATAATGGCAACCTTGCTATCGACCAGCAAAATGTACAGTCCCTGCTGATGGGGGCAAGCTTCCTGCAACTGCAGAGCATCAAAGATGCTTGCTGCACCTTCCTCCGAGAACGGTGAGTGAAGCAGGTGGTGGGGGCCGTGCTCTGTTCTGGAACCCTGCGACCCTGCTGAGTTAATGGTGTGTCTGGAGTGTTCTGAACAATGAGCTGGGAGTTAGTTACTCTGTAGAGATGGCATTTCTTGGGGTCAGCACTGTGCAGGACCCAACTGTTTGGGCGCTTACATACACTGTGTGGCATGGCATAGACCATCCCTTTTCAATCTGACCAGCATTCATTTAACTAATCCACCCCCCAGCCTTTTTTTCCTTAATTTTAAATTTAATTTTTTTGAGAATTTCTAATGTGTTCTGTATTTACATAATATCCATCTCTCTCCTTCCATACTTCCAGCACCCTCTGCTCTCCTCTCCTCCCGTGCTCCCCATATCCCTCTGCTCTCCTCCTATGCTCCCCAGCTCCCTCTGCTCTCCTCCCATGCTCCCCAGCTCCCTCTGCTCTCCTCCCATGCTCCCCAGCTCCCTCTCCCCTCTTCCCGTGCTCCGCAGCTCCCTCTCCCCTCCTCCCGTGCTCCCCAGCTCCCTCTCCCCTCCTCCCGTGCTCCCCAGCTCCCTCTCCTTCTGTGCTCCCCAGCTCCCTCTCCTCCTGTGCTCTCCAAGTCCCTCTCAAATAATGACTTGTTTTTCTTTTATTATTTGTGTATATGTGTGGTATGTGTGTATATGTGTATGTATGTGTATATGTGTGCTGTGTGTGTGTATGTGTGTGTACATATGTGTGCATGCACACACATTAAAATTCAGTCTGTTGTATCCATTTAGTGTTGCTCATAACTTAGCTAATTTGTCACCAAACTAACATTGATTTATTTGGAACTGTTTATTTGTTTGTTTATTTATTTGAACTGTTCCATAGCCATCTCCATGTTTGTTTAGATTCTTTTGTTTGTTTGTTTGTTGTTTTTTTCGAGACAGGGTTTCTCTGTATAGCTCTGGCTGTCCTGGAACTCACTCTGTAGACCAGGCTGGCCTCGAACTCAGAAACGCGCCTGCCTCTGCCTCCCAAGTGCTGGGATTAAAGGCGTGCGCCACCACTGCCCAACTTGTTTAGATTCTTAACCCACATGAGTTCCTTGACCTTTTTATACCGCAGCTCATTCAGAGCCCACCTTTATTCAGAGTCTGTCCATTGGAGGCAGCCATTGTGAGGTGTTTTTGGGGTAATGACCATGAATTACACTCCTCCTGTTTCTGCTTCCTGGCAAAGGATTCCATGGGTTCTTCTGATCTTTTAACTGATCAGATAAGCTCTTCCTTCCCTTTAGGGGACAGTGTTCTGTTGTAAGCTAAAGGCCATTTAATCACCAGAGATTTGGAGGTGAGAGTTAGGGCTGGGCCATACACAGGCATGGAAAAAGCAGAAGAGCCCCTCTGTGTATGTGCTCTTCTTCCAATCCCAGTCTCCATGCTTAGCCTGATGATCAACATTCCTTCCACCTTAGCCCTGTCCTCAAGAACATCATCCTCTTAAAAAAACAAAACAAGAACAAATAACAACAAAAGGGCTGGAGAGATGGGTCAGTGATTAAGAGCACTGGCTGCTCTTTCAGAGGACCTAGGTTCAATTTCCAGAACCTACAGGGCAGCTCATAACTGTCTGTCTGTAATTATAGTTTCAGGAGATCTGACACCCTCACACCAATGCACATAAAATAAAAAAACAAAAACAACAACAACAAAAATAAACAAAGAACATCATCCTCTCAGAGCCGACCTTCCCTCCCCCACCCCCACTCTACCAGTCCTGTCCACTGAGACTGTGTGTGACCCCTGGAGGGTGTCCACATCCTACCTATTTGATGCTCATGGGCATCACAACCGTGGCAGTGATGCCCCAAATGTAGAGTTGCACCTCACCTAGCTGCAGGGCAAATGGTTTCACCTTGAGGCCATGGCTCTGAGTTAAGTGTTGCTGATGGAAACCTTGCAGTTGGTGACGGGTCTAGCTCCAAGACCAGCCTTGTCCCTGCCTCCGGATACCCTCTGGAGCAGGCTGGAGGGACACATGCGCTCGTGCACGCACACACAGACACAGACACACACAGACACACACACACACACACACACACACACACACACACACACACACACACACCCTTAGAAAATGGCTTACAGATGCAATGGGTGGTGCCAGTTGCCATTCTTTACATCTTCATCAGAGGACAACAGTGCCACCTAGGGGCTCTTGAGGTTATCGCTGCAATACCAGAGGCTATCTATCTATCATAAGGCACTTTCACTTCAAGATGCTGAGCAGTTAGACAACGTGGTGCAACACACATCCTTAGTTCCAGCATCCAGGAGCAGGTGGAGCTGGATGAGGCCAACTTGGTTTATGTATCATCTCCAGGCTACGTAGACCCTAACTGAAACAACAACAAAGTTGCCCAACAGTTCCTTTTCTTTTTTAGATAGGTCTGCAGTAGCGCGTCACTATACCTGCACAGTCTCCTTAGAGACAAAATTGAGCTGTCAGTGAAGCAGAAGGCTGTGGGAGGGGCAGTGAACGATGCAGGTCTCCGCTTCCTTCCTACCTCAATCCTGAGTGGGCGCCTTGCCTGTGAACCCACCCTCTTCTATTCCCATCTGTGGCCTCACAGGTTGCCCTCCTGTTTGCCATCCTCCCATTCGTCATCCTCCCATTCGCCACCCTCCCATTCGCCATCTTGTGGTGGTAGTAGCACAGCTCACTCAGGAAGGCATGACCGGTGCGCTGTTAGATCAAGCTGTTGAAAGTACATGCAGCAGTCCTAACCTTCGGAGAGAGTGAGGAGGAGAGCAGAAGGCCTGAGGCTCACCTTGCCCTATCAGCTCCCGGTGTGCGCGGTTGGGTCGATGGGGCCTGCGTGAGGCATCTGCTGTGGCAGCCCAGGCTATCCTCACCACTTTACACCAGCTTAGCATCTCTTAAGCAACACTTCTCAGCCCCCTCGTCTGTCTAGTCTCTGCTGCTCCATATAGTGATTTTGTTTCCTTGGCCTTGGAGAACTCACTGAGAGCCAGATGTGGTCACTTGTGCGTGTCATTGGAGCACTCGTGAGGCTGAAGCAAGAGGATGCCTCAAGTGTGAGGCCACTTCTTAGACTACATAGAGAGTCCCAGGACAGCCAAGACTCTAGAGGGAAACAGAAAAGGAAAGCTTGGAAAATTTGATCCCTCAGAGTCTACTCTGTCACAAAGACTTCAGAATCATGCTGGATTTGTTTGCGAGTAAGAAAGCAAATACAATAGAAACTTAAATAGCATCCAGCTTCTTCCTAGGCACTGTGCTAAGGATTTTTGCCTACATTCATTTTGTTTGCTCTGTGTGTGTGTGTATGCGCACACACATGTCTGTACATGTGTATGTATGTGTGTGTGTGCATGTATGTGTATGTGTGTGTGCATGTGTGTCCATATGTGTATGTTTCATGTCCATGCATGCACGTGTGTGCTTACATGGGTATACACGTGCTATGTTGCACATATGGAGATCAGAGGACAGCTTATGGAAGTTGGTTCTCTCCTTCCATTGTGTGGGGTCCAGGGATTGAATTGAGATGGTTGTCAGGCTTTGTAACAGGCTCCTTCATCTACTATCTCACTGGTCTGAAAATGCTACTTTTGAAATTTTATTTTTAACTTTATCTTTTGTTGTGTGCTTGTTGATATTACTTATTTATTTGGAGAGGGGCATGCCATGCAATTGAATAGAGAGGTCAGAGAACAGCTTTCAGGAGTGGATGGAATCTCACTTCACCTCCTTAGGGCAGAGTCCCTCTTCTGCTGCTGCTAAGAACCCCAGGCTAGCTGGCCCATGTCCTTCAAGTCTCTTGCCTCTGCCTCCAGTCCCACAGCAGGCATGCTGGGATGTCCAGTGTGTACACTACATGAGGCTTTTTAGTGGACTCGGGACTCAGCTCATCAGCTATGCACAGCTATGTCTTTATCCACTGAGTGCTTTCCCTCGGCATGTTTTGCTTCTTTGAGACAAGGTCTTATGTAGTCCAGGTTAACCTTAAATTCCTGACCCTCTTTCTCTATGTCCAGAGTGCTAGGATCACAGCTTTGCACCACCATGCCTGCCCATTTTTGTTTATCTGTTTTCTTTCTAAATCATCACTCTAGTTCTAGTGGGTACGTAGTTACCATCATCTTTTCTCTGTGAGAAAATTAATGACACTTCAGAGAACTTAAGAAACGTGCCCAAGTTCCTCAGAGAGGGTCAAGGTCAGGATTTCCCGGGCTTTTATGAGTAAGGTCTACCCCTGGTGTTGTAGCTATAGAAGCAAGAGGCCTGGCTTCAATTTCAGATCTTGTCAAGTTCACTTCCGTATACTGGAATCACATGTCTCGGTTTCCCTGAGCCTTTGTTGTCCACTATGAAATGAGGGCAGTCTGCAGAGTTGGTTTGTTTATAATTTATTCATTTTATGTCCCTTAGTGTTTTTGCCTGCATGTATATCTGTGTGAGGGTGTCAGATCTTGGAGTTACAGACAGTTGTGAGCTGCCATGTGTGTGCTGGGAGTTGAACCCAAGTCCTCTGGAAGAGCTGCCAGTGCTCTTAACCTCTGAGTCAGCTCTGCAGCCCACCAGAGTTGTTGTTGTTTTAAGGAGTGTGTGTGTGTGTGTGTGTGTGTGTGTGTGTGTGTGTGTGT
>NW_022196906.1:104352027-104376289 GCF_008632895.1 Mastomys coucha | reverse complement strand
ATGTCTGTCTATGTTTGTGTGTGTGTGTGTGTATGTCTACCTATGTTTGTGTGTGTGTGTGTGTGTATGTGTGTGTGTGTGTGTGTGTGTCTGTGTGAGTGTATGCCATGTGTGTACAGGTGCCCTCTGAGACCAGAAGAGGAGATTAGATCTCTTGGAGCTGGAGTTGAATGAGGTTGTGAGACTCCAGATGTGTTTGCTGGAGACTGAACTCATAAGAGCAGTAAGTGCTCTTAATCTCAGAGTCATCTTTCCAGCCCTTAAAGAAGACTTTTAAAGAACCAAAGATGGCGTTGAGTCGTAGCGTGTTTGCCTACATGTACAGGGTCCTGGGTTCAATCCCTAGCACCTCAGAAAAAGTATGAACAGGGAACTGGAGTGATGGTTCTGCAGTTCAAAGCTCCTGCAGCTCTTCCAGAGGACCCGGTACCCACAGAGGGCAGCTACCTGTAGCTCCAATGCCGGGGCATCCAACTCCTCTAGCCTCTGCAGGCACCCGCACACATGTTCACATACCCACATACAGACACATGCATGATGTAATTAAAGGTGATAAAAAAAATCCTAGCATTTGTGAGGCAGAGGCAGGCGGATTTCTGAGTTTGAGGCTAGCCTGGTCTACAGAGTGAGTTCCAGGACAGCCAGGGCTATACAGAGAAACCCTGTCTCGAAAAACAACAACAACAACAAAAATAAATAAATAAAATAAAGGTGATAAAAATAATTCTTTAGTTTGGTCTTGGTGGCGCATACCTTTAATTCCAGCTCTTAGGAGGCAAAGCCAGGCAGATCTCTGTGAATTCAAGGCCAGTCTGCGCTACAAAGTGAGTCTAGGAGAGCCAGGGCTCTGTGACACAAGGAAACCCTGTCTCAAAAAGAGAGCAAAAAAAACAAATAAATAAATAAAATATAACAACTTTGCAGAATGGGTATAAAAAGCCTAACAAAGTATTTTAGTCACAAAAATGATAAATAATACCCGCTGCTGTTGTTCCTAGGGTTCTAAACTCTGAGGTCATGGCGTCTCCCTCTACCTAAAGAAGTAGTAATGCCTTGTGTAATGTTCCCTGTATAAAGGTGACTCTTCCATGCCTTTGGTGCCTAGAGGTGAATGTGTGCCCTGGAGACTCAGAAACCACAACACCTGGCTTGATGACAAGGCTTCCCAGTGCATGTTTGCTGTCTTCTCATGTGACAGTTAGTTCACAGACTTCCTGACAGTCCATTCCATTTAGACATGACAAGGCCACCCATGCCCCAGAAAGCAAAGACTTGAGGCTAGCCCATCTTACATTGATATCTTTACATGATGCGTCATGGAGAGTGGTACCTCACACCATAGGGAGTTTCTAACAAAGCTGGGAATAAAATTTAACTTTTGTTTCATGGCTGCACTCAAAACCATTTCGAGAATGATTGAAGATAACACTATTCCTTCCTCTGATCCTTCTCTTTTCATCTTATGCCAAAGGCTTCACCCCAAAAATTGCCTGGGTGTGCGCCAGTTTGCCGAGACGATGATGTGTGCTGTGCTGTATGATGCAGCCAACAGCTTCATCCACCAGCACTTTGTAGAGGTGTCTCTGTCCGAAGAGTTCCTGGCCCTGCCCTTGGAAGACGTGCTTGAGCTGGTGTCTCGGGATGAGCTGAATGTGAAGTCAGAGGAGCAGGTCGGTGAGCAGAGCAGCAGCTTGCACAGGCAGAGCACATACTCCTTCCTTCCTCCATCCTTCCTTCTGTCCATCCTTCCTTCCATCTACCCTTCCTCCTGTCCACCCTTCCTCCTGTCCATCCTTTCTTCTGTCCATCCTTTCTTCTGTCCATCCTTCCTTCTGTCCATCCTTCCTTCCTCCATCCTTCCTCCTGTCCATCCTTCCTTCTATCATCCTTCCTCCTGTCCATCCTTCCTTCCATTCACCCTTCCTCCTGTCCACCCTTCCTCCTGTCCATCCTTTTTTCTGTCCATCCTTTCTTCTGTCTATCCTTCCTTCCTTCTGTCCATCCTTCCTCCTGTCCATCCTTCCTTCTGTCCATCCTTCTGTCCATCCTTCCTTCCTTCCATCCATCCTTCCTTTGGTCCACCCTTCCTTGTTGGCATCCAGAGCCAACATGAAAGAATTAAAGAGTTCCTCTGGAAATAGGAGTAAGATAAGAAATAGATAGGAAGAGATTGAAGGAGACAAGAAGAGGTAGGCTAGCCATACTGTACCGTGCCCACGTGGGAAAAGTAAAACATTAGACAACACGAGGTCTGGTCACTCAGTCATCTTGAATTTAATGCAAATTCCTTTGTTCCCGCAACAGGTAAAACCTTGGGGCAAAACCCTTCCCCCAAACTACGCCAGTGTCACAGTCCAATCAGTAACTTCCTTCTTGCTCAATGAAGGTGGAGCTTCTGAATGTAGCCGCTTCCGCAGCGCTGTGTTACTGTCCGGGCTTTGGGGAGGGAGTCCACACTTCCTCCTGCCCATCCTTCCTCCTGTCTATCCTTTCTTCTGTCCATCCTTCCTTCCATCCATCCTACCTTCTGTCCATCCTTCCTTCTGTCCACCCTTCCTCTTCTCCATCCTTCCTTCTGTCCATCCTTCCTTCTATCCACCCTTCCTTCCGTCCACCCTTCCTCCTGTCCATCCTTCCTTCTGTCCATCCTTCCTTCTGTCCATCCTTTCTTCTGTCCATCCTTTCTTCTGTCCACCCTTCCTCCTGTCCATCCTTCCTTCTGTCCATCCTTCCTTCCTTCCATCCATCCTTCCTTCTGTCCAACTTTCCTTCCACCCACCCTTCCTTCTATCCATCCATCCTTCCTTCTGTCCATCCTTCCTTCGATCCATCCTTCCTTCTGTCCATCCTTCCACCCTTTTTTAAAACAAATTGTGAATATACAATTTTTATGTATTTTGGGATTTGTTTTGTTATATGTATTTTCCTAAAATCTTTCTTATATTTTAGTATCTAAATGATAGTGTATTTATCAGCTACATTACCCTTACTCTTAGAGCTTGGGTTAATTCCAGTTTTTTTTAATTTAATGTATGAGTGTTCTGCCTGCTTGTATGCCCACCTGCCAAAAGAGGGCATCAGGTCCCATTATAGATTGGTGTGAACAGCCATGGGGTTACTGGGAATTGAACTCAGGACCTCTGAAAGAGCAGCCAGTACTCTTAACCGCTGAACAATCTCTCTCCAGCCCTCCAATATTTATTATTAAAAAAAATAATTGCCATAACCTGGAAATCAAGCACTTGAATTTGGAGAGGGAGGCAAGAGAAATTATCCATTGTTGACTGTTGATGGACTTTCTAGAGGAGGGAAAATGGATGACACAAGAAGAATGGGGAAATAGTGGCTGTGTGGTGTTCTGAAGTGAGAAGAATCAGTCCAAGGCAGCAGGATTGGCAGTGTCAGCCAGGAGCAAAAGCCATCTGGATCCCTAGCAGCCCAAGGGAGAGCCTTGTGCACACAGCAGATGCAGGGAGACTGGGGGATGTCTGTTACTGACATTCTTCTCTGCTTTGTTTCTGTCTCCTCAGCTGAAGGGGAGAATGTTAGAAATCTGGGGGAATGAGATAAATGAGATGGAGAGGGCCAGGAGACGGAGCAGGGTCTGATAATTAAGCTGAAGCTTAAAGTGCTTGGCTCTGTAGGCACCAGTCTGTCAGTGTCACATATTGGTGTGGGTGTAGAATAAAAGGCACACTGAGTTTGAAGAGCTGGACTTCAAAGACTGGAGAGATGGTCCAGTGGACAAGTCTATCTACTGTTCTTCCAGGGGACCCATGTTTGATTTCCTCATGTTTGGTGGCTTAAAACCGCCTATAGCTCCAGGGGATTCATCACTCTATTCTGTCTTATAGACACCCCATATACATGTGATACACACACACACACACACACACACACACACACACACAAATTTTTTAAAATAAATCTTTAAAAAAAAATGATGGCCTTCATGAGATTACAGTTGTTGGTAGTGGTGGTGTTTTGTTTTGTTTTGTCTTTTCCTCAAGTGAACATGTCCAAAGAAGGTAGGAGCTTTGCACAGCAATGGAGGACACCCATGTAGCCATCTGTGGAACATGGGTCAGCAGAGAGGTAAGGAACTAGAACAGATCTAGAGAGCTGAAGAGAAGGGGCAGGCAATGTGAGAGGCAATCAGAGGGATTTCTGAGCTGGAAGAGCTGGAAGTGGTAGTGAGGTATGGGTGGACTTAAAACTCTGCAATCAGGATTAGGCATGAAGATCCACTGGGAGAGAGCTTACCTACCATGACCAAAGCCCTCAGTCCAATCCCTAGTACCACATAAAGAAGATGTGGTTGTGCACATCTGCAATCCCAGCACTAGGGAGATGAAGGCAGTAGAATTAGAAGTTTATGCTCATCTTCAACTATATAATAAGTTGGGGCTGGGCATGGGCACAGATCTTTAATCTTAGCATGTGGGAGGTAGAGACAGGAGAATCTCTATGAGTTTGAGACCAGCCTGTTCCACATAGCAAGTTCCAGGTCAGCTACAAAGCAAGTTCCAGACTAGCTAAATAGTGAGACTCTATCTCAGAAACAAGATGGAAAGCAGCCTGAGCTACATGAAACCCTGCCTCAAAACAGAAACACAGAGACAGAGGCACGCACACACACACATACACCGCACTATGAAATTGGCAAGCTCTTGAAAGCTGTTTATAACCATTTTGTATGGTGGAGTTATTGGTAAAGCAAAGTAAGTCTTACCTTCTTGAAGTGGTCAAGAAAAATTAAAATAAAAGCAGAGTGCTTTCAGGCAGAGAAGAGCAAAGGATGCACCTTATCGATGCACCTATCTATCTGCAGAGGTGCAATTAAGTGGCCTCAGGAGGACAGTGTGTGCTGTTTGGGACAGAATGCTGAGGGCTGGCAGTAAAGGACATTCATGCACTGTAACAAGTTTGGTTCAGCAAACTTCCGGGGTCATCACTACTGCCTTTGATCCACTGAGAAGTCCAATCAAAATCTGAGCCACACAGGATGTTTGCAACCAAGAGCCCTAACTTGGTTGAGTGACTGAAGAGTTTGTTCTACTAGGGCTGGGGACCTGAATTTGAATCCTTAGAGCCTACATTAAGCTAGGCACAGCAGTGTTCTCTGGTGGTCCCAGTACTCTTATTGTAAGAGGGGAAGCAGAGACAAAAAGATCTCAAAAAGTTTGTGGCCCAGCTAGTCTGCTGTACACAGTTAGCAAACAACAGAGGTCCCATCCCAAACAAGATGAAGACAAGGACTGTCACCCAAGGTTGTCCTCTGACCTCTATACTTGTAGTGCTGTGGCAAGCATGCACATGTGTGCACACAATGGGGGAGGGAGGAGTTATCTACTGTGAATAGTGTCCAGTGGGGAGGACTGGGGATAAGAAATTAAAGAAGACAGAAACCTGGGATTGAGGCGTTGCATAAACTGATAGGTAATGCCAAGCAAGTTTATCAAGAAGTATAGCATTCTGCTGGTGGTGGTAGTATACACCTTTAATCCCAGCACTCGGGAGGCAGAAGCAGGCAGATCTCTGAGCTCAAGGCCAGCCTGGTCTACAGAGTGAGTTCCAGGACAGCCAGGACTGTACAGAGAAACCCAGTCTCAAACAAACAAACAAACAAACAATAGTATCTTACATATTGTTTACAGCGGGAAAATGAACCATGGTCAGCAGGAAGCTAAGTCAGACAATGTGGCAAGAGAACACAGGACACCTCAAGACACACAGCCACCTTGGGACTTATAGCTGCAGTCTTTCGGGGGGGGGGGGGACAATTTCCCAGGCCACAGCCCCACACTAGACCTTGCCAAGTGCCCCTGGGCAAGAACAGAGCTAGAGTTCTCTTTGTCCTTTGATTGGTCTAGCTCTCAACTCTAGGAGGCAGTCGGTGAGATGCTAACACAAGCTCTGCTAAATTTCTCTCTCTCTCTCTCTCTCTCTCTCTCTCTCTTCCTCTCTCTCTCTCTCTCTTTCTCTCTCTTCCTCTCTCTCTCTCTTTGAGACAGGGTTTCTCTGTGTAGCCATGGCTGTCCTGGAACTCACTCTATAGACCAGGTTGGCCCTGAACTCAGAAATCCGCCTACCTGGGATTAAAGACGTGTTCTACCACCGCCCGGCTCAGCTAAATTTCTTAACTATCTGAAGACGCTCTGCCCCACCCTTGACTATTAGTGACCAGTAGAAAAATGGCTCCTGAGCTTGGCAGCATGGACATAGACTAAGAAGCACTGGATCCTAAGAGCAGAGTGTTGGTCTCCTAGGTTCTTCTCTAATCAGTGTATCCTGGAGCAGCTGTGTGTGTGTGTGTGTGTGTGTGTGTGTGTGTGTGTGTGTGTGTGTGTGTGTGTGTGTGTTTATTTGGGTGGCAGTCTGTGAGACCTGAGGGGCTTCAGAGGGTTATATTCTTGTGTTTGGAGGTATTTTTTTTTAAGATTTATTTATTTATGTGTATGAGTACACTGTAGCTGTAAAGATGGCCATGAGTCATCATGTGGCTGCTGGGAATTGAACTCAGGACCTCTGCTTGCTCCAGCCCTGCTCACTCAGGTGTAATCCACTGTAGCTGGCTTCAGACACACCAGAAGAGGGCGTCAGATCTCATTACAGGTGGTTGTGAGCCACCATGTGGTTGCTGGGATCCAAACTCAGAACCTTCAGAAGAGCAGTCAGTGCTCTTACCCATTGAGCCATCTTGCCAGCCCCTGTTTGGAGGTATTGAGGAAGGTTCCTAGGTGGACAGTGTAAACAGAGGAACTGGCCTGGCCTGGAATTTAGAACTGGTTGGAGGCAAGATCCACAGGGAGAAAGAGATACTCTATTGTGATGCAGAAAAGAATCAATAATGAAATCAAGGAAGCTTTATAGTAACCCAGGCTTACATTACAAAAGAATGGACCTAAGCTTGCTGTGGCCTCGTATGCACACACACACACACACACACACACACACACACACACGCACGCACGCACGCACGCACGCACGCACGCCTGTAATTCCAGCACTTAGGAGAGGCTTTTGAGTCCTTCTAGGCCAGCCTGGGCTACATAGAAAACTCTGTCTCAAAGATAAAAGACTGGGCCTAAGAGCATAGTTCGAAGTGTGAAGAAAGCTGTGGGTTCCAGACACAGTAGGAGGAAAGATGGATCACCTGAGGACCTATTTCAGTACAGGCAGTGGAAGGTCTGAGACTGAGGAGGCAGGAGCGTGGTCTCTGGGGAGCTGCAAGAGCATCTGCTCTTTGTCCCATAGGTGTTTGAAGCTGCATTGGCCTGGGTCAGATATGACCGGGAGCAGAGGGGACCATGCCTGCCCGAGCTGCTGTCCAACATCCGCCTGCCTCTTTGCCGGCCCCAGTTCTTATCAGACCGAGTGCAGCAAGATGACCTGGTACGGTGCTGTCACAAATGCAGGTAAGCGTGTGTGGCCTTGTCTAGGACACGGCCCAGGGTCTAGGCAAAGAAGAGGAGTTGTGCTAGCCCAGGGGCAGAAGGGTTAGGAGCCATCAGTTAAGGCACACATTGCTCACAGGCAGAGAGATGCATGGAGGAGCAGAAGAGGCTTTTCCTCCCTAAGTCATCTGTCCACGTGGTGTTCATCTTCATCCACTGAGAGTCACGAGCGTGCTGTGTGTATGCTGCCCACACTGGCAGCTGACTCGATAGTACAGGTGGGGCTTCCTGGAGGCTCCTTGCCCTCTACAATAAATTGTAGCTAGTGACTAGACTCTGATGAGTGAGGGAAGAGGGGGTCTTGTATACCCGTGTGCGGAGCTTCTACCTAGAGCCACCAGCACTGAGATGGGTTTTTATGCAATTAAAACCAAGAAAAAGGCCCGTCTTTCCAGCTGCTTGCTACAGCCACAATGCAATGTTGGGTTTTGTTTTTTCTCCTTTACCGACAAGATTTTTACACACATTCAGTTTTGCATTATTCCACTCCTAGTTGGGATCAGCAGGTTCCAGGAGTAAGCAGTGGTGTGGTGCATGGCCTTGTGATGATGTGTCAGGAAGCAAGGACTGTGTGGCTGGAGGGAGTTGGGGCCCTGTGACAAGCAGTCTGAAGGGTACTACTGAGGCATATGAACTATCCTGTCAGCAGTAGGTAGCTAACAAAAGAAGGTTCTTAGAGAAAATCAAAGTAGTCTGTGGTTTGGAGGGGCTGACTAGGCAAGCTAGGGCCGTGGACATCCATTGGGAGCACTGACAGCAGTTGCGGAGGGGCAAGCAAGGGATGATTAACAGAAAGGTGTGAACCGTGGATGGTGACGGGCAGGAAGGAAGAGCTAAGTCTGATGCCCATAGGAATAGGCTGCTTGAGCTCCCTCCAGTGCTCCCCTTTTAACCCCCACACTGTTTTTCAAAATCACAGCTGGCCTGTGCCTGATAGAAGGAGTTGCCCTAGTTATACCAGCTGAGGCGGCCTCTGCTCATGTTTTCCTTCACATTTGAGCATATCTCAGTAGCCTGTATGGCTTTCTCTGATCTCACCCGGGTTCCTGACACTAAACCTCACTGGGGATATAGCTCAGTAGTAGAGTGTTCAGGCTTGTTTGTGGCCCTAGATTTAGTCCCTAACATGAGAGAGAGACAGAGACAGAGAGACAGAGACAGACAGAGAGATAGAGATAGACAGACAGACAGACAGACACTGGTAGACCAAATTTTCCAGAAGACTTTTCCTAGATTCCCTACACTGAGATATGGAGAAGCCAGGCTCCTAAGGATAAATGTAGACCAGGGTGGGAGGCACCTCCTCCCCTAGCATCTTGCACCTTCTTCCAGGGACCTGGTAGATGAAGCAAAGGACTACCACCTGATGCCAGAGCGCCGGCCCCACCTGCCAGCTTTCAGAACTCGGCCTCGATGCTGCACATCCATCGCTGGGCTCATTTACGCCGTGGGGGGCCTCAACTCAGCAGGTATCTTGCACCTCCCCTTTGCACAGCTCTTTCTAGAACTGTTGAGTGAAGATGCACAGTCAGGTTGGCCTGGTTGGTCTGATTTCTCCTCTCTATGCTGCTCTGTCTCCTGTCCTTATCCTGAGACACCGGAGAGGAGCCCTAGGGTAGGGCTTATTATGAATTCATAATATCAAATTGATGTCAATGCTAAAGGTGCCTTGAAGAATTAGGCTCAACAGTCCAGGGATGCTAACACATGCCTATAATCCCAGCACTTGGGTCATGAAAACAAGAAGATTGTGAGTTTAAGGCCACTCTAAGTTACACAGTAAGATTGTCTTAAGAAAGAAGGAAAAAGCTGGCCAATGTAACACATGCTTGTATCTAAGTACTTGAGAATGAGAGGCAGGAAGATTATTGCCCATCTCAACAACAACAGAAAGGGTGGTAAAGGGCAGGAAGGAAGAAGAGAGAGAAGCTGGGCATGGTGGCACACACGCCTGTAATCCAAATGGTTGGCCCAGGCAGCCTAGACAATGGTATCCTGTGTGAGAATTGTGTAAGTCACCATGACTGAATTTTACAGATACCCAGGGAACGTAAACAGGGTATTGCTTTGGTCAGAGCAAGGACTGGGACTCATCCTGATTCTTAAACTGGCACTCCCCACTTGTGCTGATTATGTGCAGCACTTACTCAGCTCTAGAGTGAGTACAGGAGGGAATCCGCTCAGTTCTATAACTATGCTGTTCACATTTGCATACAATCAGACTGAGATGACCCAGTACCCCAGGTCTATAATTCTTTCTAATGCTTCCCACTGCCTCCTGAGAAGCCCCCACACATCTTATACCCACACGTTATCAGCAGCTCCATTACACACTCTAGTCCCAGTACTTCAGAGAGTGAGGCAGGAGGGTCTGGAGTTTGAAGCCAGCCTCGGCTACAGTTATTGAGACTGCTTCCAAAACAAAACAGTACCAAAGCACCATTACCCTTGCTCTTGTACTGTACACAGTCATATTTCTAGGAAAGATGTCTTCAGTTAAGGTTAGGAAAGGTAGCCAGCAACCTTCTGCTTGCTAACAGCATGACTTAGAAAAGATAAGTCTTCCGAAACAAACACAGGATGCAACAAGTCAAGTGCTTCGTTCACCCAAGCCACAGGGAAGGGGATTGTTTGAGTTGCTAATCATGATCCGAGGAGGATGAGAGGGCTCAAATTATCATTCTTGGTCTGGGCTGTTTCCTGAGTTCTAAGTAGTTCTAGAACCACACTGGGTGCTGTGTTCCTTGTGTCATTTAATCCTCATGGCAGTTCTGTTAGCCTTTAACTTCACATCCAAAACAGGATGAGGACAGAAAGCAGCCCGTCTGGACATAGATGAAGTGGCAGTTAGAATTAGGACCCATGCACTGCACTCTGGCATGCTTTCTGCATTGGGCAAACATTCTATGCATTTGCCCTTATTGTCGATTTCAAGCAAGAGGCTTACCTGATTATAACTGAGAACTACTCTCACTAAAGAGCAAATGTTTCCCATCTAGTCTAAAATCTTTATCATAGCTAGGTTTTAGTGGGCCCACTTACTCTGAGTAAGTCATGGGAAGGGCCAATAGAATCGAGTCAAATGTTCCATAGAGTCAATACCCAGTAGCTGTGATCTAAACAAGTGGTCTCATTTGTTTTAATTTGAGTAGCAAATTTTTATGCAGGTGATTCCCTGAATGTGGTGGAAGTATTTGACCCTATCGCCAATCGCTGGGAAAAGTGCCATCCCATGACAACTGCCCGAAGCCGTGTGGGCGTGGCTGTGGTGAACGGGCTCCTCTATGCTATCGGGGGATATGATGGTCAGTTGCGGCTGAGCACCGTGGAGGCCTACAATCCCGAGACGGACACATGGACCCGAGTCGGGAGCATGAATAGCAAGCGAAGGTATTCTGGAAGCCAAGTGCAGGCTGAGCACACACACTGAGCATCTGGGGAGCCCCATATAGGGGCTCATGATAAAGTAAAATGCAAGTTTTGGCCTGGGGAAATCCTGCTGCCAGGCCAGCCACTGCCAGCACCTCCTGGGAGCAAGCCCCCATCTGCTTAAGCATAAAATACCTGCCTTGTACTTTGAGGAACTTGGGGAGCCAAGACATGGACATGTTATGTAAGGACTGAAAATGTGTGTTCTGGAAGATTCCAGGAGGGCGAGAGACTGGATTGGAAGATCTGGAAGATCTCAGGGAAGAGGTGGGATTAAAGTTGAAGCCTGAACCATAAGGAGTGTTGACCTCGTTAGTAATGGAGGAAGCCCAGGGTGCTTTTCTTCATGCTTTGTTTCTCTTGCCGTACATACGCTCTCACTGCCCCGGAAGTGCATGAGCAAGGCAGTGTCACACACGCTCCAGGTGTGAGCACATGTGTATTCACACGGTAGACTGAACTTGTACATCATCCAACATGATCTCGCTACCCATGTCTCCCACTGCTTGCCTGCTCACATTTCCAGGATGAGAAGTATAGCTGGAGGGCACCATGGTAGTGCCCATGTGTAACCCTCTTAGTCCAGAGATGACAGCCAGTGTCCTTCCTTACATCAGGCATGCGCTGCAGTAGTAGGAGGTCGCCACTATGGAAAGGGTGTCATTCAGTTTCTTCTGCTCTTGGACCCTGTCCGGCCACAGCAGACAAGAAGTCTCAAATGGTACTCTTCTGGCTGTCCTCATAGGGACTGAGAAGGAAAGGAGCCCCAGGTCCCTTGCACATTTAACCAGAACAGATCTGCCTGTATTTTGAGCTTCTATGACTTGTACTTGATTTTAGGAAGGAGAATAATGTGCTGTTTTTAAAGAATGCTTTGAAACTTAGCAGCCAGTTGCTTTTTAATGGTTTTTCTGTATAGTTCTGAGATCTAGCCTTTGCCTCACAGGCCCGTCCTCCTTGCCATACATCTGGCTCTCTCCTTGGGAGATCACATGACTGGGAAGGGGGAAAAGATGCCAAGTGATGCCTTGTGTGCTGAGGCAGTAGTTAGTAGTTAGTTGCGTGGAGAGCTTTGACGCACAAAGACGACACATCCGTTCCACACTCAGCAGTACTGGGCCACCCACGAGCTGGAGGGCACCTGCTGGGCAGCAAGGGGAGCAGAGTGGAGTGCCCAGAGGTCCGTGCACACTCCTTCTGGGAGAAGCGGTGTATGCACAGGATGTGCTTCTGTGCTTCTTCCAAGGATGTTCTCAGAGTTCTCTCCTCTTTTGCTCCCCCCGTTTCTGTGTCCACCCTCTGCCTTTGGACATGTTGCAGCTTTTTGTGAACAAGGGACCGCTTTCCCATATCCCAGCCACAGGTGGCTCTTTTACTTTGACAGCAGTCGGTTGGCTCTCCATTTGTGTCTGCTCTGGGAGACATTCTTGCTTTGATGTCAGAGGGTTTGGTGTGTTATTTAAATGGGAGGAAAGTTCTCTGGATATTTCTCTCCTTCATTGTGGCTAATGCCCTGGTATTAACAACATGGGCCCCATTCCATTTGTCCCTTTTAAATTACAGGTTCCCTTAAATGTTCTTAGTCTCTTCTGTTCTGACATCCTGCATAGCTCCTCTCCATCCTGCCAGTGACAGCTTCCTTTCTGCTTGCTTTCCATCTTTTTTTCCGCCTTGCAAGCCACCTTCTTCTGGGTTCTGGCACCAGATTGTTCCCAGCCCATGCTGGCTGGCACGCTCCCTTCTCTTGCGTTCTCTTTACCTCTTATGTGACTGTTGTTTATAGTTTGGGAGCACCTCTTGATTCATTTTCATGTCATTACTCAACTCCTGACTTAACTGCCTTGTGTTTCAGACTAAGGCTGTAGCTTAGTGGCAGGATGCTTGCTCTAGCAAGAGCAAGGCCCTAGGTTCAGTCCCCAATATTACCAAGAAAAAGGAAATATAGTTACTTTGGGTGTGTTTCACATCCATGTCTAGAAGGGTATCAATGTCTATTAAATTTGTCATTTTCCTAGTAATCTTTCTTAAGACAAGGCCCTCTCCTCTTAGGGCAGTTTCAGAGGGTCTGTTACTGTAGCTTGACTTGCTATGTGTACTTGAAAAGTGGCCGTTATCCGGTATATTTCTCTTTCCTATTCAACCCCAGCTTCGTTTTTAGTCTCTGTAGCATCGGATGTGAAAACACTTTGTCAGGCAGCTTGGCAGTCTCACAAGGTTTGTGTAGAGTGGAAGGTTATCTGTGGTTATCTAGACCCTGGATAATCAGGCTTTTAGGGAAGCTTATGTGTGGAACAGGGGACTCTGGGCTTGTGTTGTTTAGCTCTCAGGCATATCTTTTCCAAGCAGCCTTGAAAAGAGAACCCAGCCAGCCATGCTAACAGCAATTCTTCCTTGAAGGGTGATATATAAGTATATAACAAAGAGAAGCTGGAGTCTCCTCCACCAAGACCAAGGAGGGGCTGTGCAGGGCCAGGAGTCACAAAAACACAGGCTAAACTACAACAGAATTGAATAGGAAGTCAGAGGGAACACATAAGCACATGTAGCTACGACCTATTTATTGAAGTCACAATAAAGACCTTTCCTGTGTCCCAAGGGTCCCTGCTGTTAAGAGTTGACAGCAAGATTCATAGCACCTCGTCTCATGGTGACACATAAGTCTCCTGGTAACAAGTGACACATAAGCACCCGTCGTCAGGAACTTTGGCTATTCACGTGTTATTTTTGCTTGTTTGATTGATTGATTTTATTTTAAATAAGCTCTTGCTATGTAGCCCAGGCTGCCCTCTAACAAGCTCTCCCTGCCTCAGCCTCCTCAGTCTGGGATTGCACCACCATGCTGAGCCTCTGTTCTCTACTCATAACCTACTGTCTAGGACATCATGCCTTCCACATGGCTGATGACACTCTGGTGAATGAATAAATGTGACATGTGTCCTAATGAAGAAGCCACACTTGAGGCTTGGGGCTAGAAGGTAGTAATTCTGCAGCATGCGGGGCTTTTTGAAGAGTACGACTAGAACCTACAGTTAAATCAGGCCGAGGCTCTGGGTTTGCTAGGTGGGCTTGCCAGTGTGCTTACTGTGCAGTCCTGATGGATGAGTTCAGTCCATAGGACCCCCAGTGCAAGGAGAGACCCAGCTCCCAAATGTTGTCCTATGTGCACGGGCACACACACACACACACACACACACACTAATAATAACAATACGTTTTTATTTTTTCATATTTATATTTGTGTTGGGGTGTTTTGTCTTTATGTATATCCATACACCACATGCCTACCTTGTACTTGAGGAGGTCAGAAGAGAGCATCAGATTCCCTAGAACTAAAGTGACAGATGGTTGTGAGCCACCATATGGGTACTGGAAATTAGACTTAGTTCTCTGGAAGAGCAGCCAGTACTCTTAACCTCTGAGCCATCTCTCCAGCCTAAAAATAGTTTGGGGTAAATCAGGCTAGTCACGACGGTGCGCACCTGTTCAGGCTAGTCACGACAGTGCGCACCTGTAATCTTAGCAGTTGGGAAATCGAGGTGGAAGGATTGGGGTGCAGGGCCATCCTCCTCAACTCCATAAACAAGTGAATGAACCCATTGTGCCATAGGGTGAGAGGTGAGCACTTCAGATCAAGGGCTGAAGGCCTGAAGGGGAGAGCTTGTTGCTGAGTCTTAAGAGGGGCAGAGTGGGGGGAGGCGGAGCAGGAGCAGAGAAACCACTAAACACATCTTCATGTTCTGCCCTTACCTGGTTGTGTTCCTGGGATCGGGTCTGTTCTAGAAAAGGGCGGTTGACAGGTTAGTTTCTCAGTGTGCGTGAGAGGCTGCTAGGATGACCGTTCTGTCTGTTTCAGTGCCATGGGGACAGTCGTGCTGGATGGACAGATCTACGTGTGTGGAGGCTATGACGGCAACTCCTCCCTCAACTCTGTGGAGACCTATTCACCTGAGACGGACAAGTAAGGCTGACTTACCCTCCTGCCTCGGCTTCTCGAGTGCTGGAATTATAGATATGAACCGTTGTACCTTCCCCACCTTCGTGCTTGCTACACTTCCACCCCTGCCACCACCTTCTGTATAGCTTTCTTGGTTTTGTTGGAGAAAAGGTCTCACACTCAAGGACTCTCATAACCCATCTCAGCCACAGAGACATGCTATGGCACCTAGCTTAAAGCTTCTGCTGGGTAGGAAGTAACTTAACACTTGCATGGAGCCAGGCAGTGGTGGTGGCACACGCCTTTAATCCCAGCACTCGGGAGGCAGAGGCAGGCGGATTTCTGAGTTCAAGGCCAGCCTGGTCTACAAAGTGTGGGGAGCAATCATCGCTCTAGGGCCAGAGTGCAAGGTGGACTCACCAGACAGACAGACAGCAAGGCCAAAGGGATGGCTTATGTTTATAAGTTATTTGCCCTGCAAGAATGACTCCAAAAGTGCCAGGCATGATGGCTCATGCTTATAGTCCTGGATGAGAAGGTAGAAATTGGAGGATCCCTCAGAGCTTGCTAGACTGCCAGTCTAGCTGAATAGATAAGCTCCAGGCCAGAAAGGTTCTGTGTCTCAAGGCTAGAGAGATGGCTCAGTGATTAAGAGCATGGACTACTCTTCCAGAGGTCCTGAGTTCAATTCCCAGCAACCACATGGTGGCTCACAATAAGTAATTTTCTTTAAAAAAAAAAAAAAAGCTCTGTCTTCAAAAAAGGAAGTGGACATGTTTCTGAGGATAATACCCATCAGGCTTCCATGTGCACATTCACACATGTGTGTGTACCTGCATACAAAAGCACATTCATATATACACAGTTTTATTTAAAAGATTGAACAGCGCTGGACGGTGGTGGTGCACGCCTTTAATTCCCAGCACTTGAGATGCAGAGGCAGGCGGATTTCTGAGTTTGAGGCCAGCCAGAGCTATACAGAGAAACCCTGTCTCGAAAAAGCCAAAAAAGCCAAAAAAAAAAAGATTGAATAGGGGTAGATCCTTATCCTAAGCAAGGAGACAGCAGGCAAGAAGGGGTTCAAATAAGAAACTCCTCACTGTGTGCTGTGGAAAAGCTTGAAGAAGGGTAAAACCCACAGGGTAAAGGGGCACAGCAAGAGCTGGGCATGGCTGCTGCTCCTGTAATCTCAGCACTTGAGAGCTGCAACAGGAGGATTGCCTCCAGTTCAAAGCCAGCCTGAGCCACAGAGTGAAAACTTTTCTCAGCAAATAAACAAAACCAGGTAGGACGACGGTACATGCCTTTAATCCCAGAACTAGGGAGGCAGAGGTAGAGAGTTCGAGGTCAGCCCAGTCTACAAAGTTCTAGGACAGCCAGGGCTACACAAGGCTCTCTTAAGGACGTGTTACAGCTGCTGGAAAAGCAATTCAGCTCCCCTCGCTGTGTGGGATTGGGGTAAAGATGGCCTGAGAGCAAGGCCGTGCAATGGTCTAGATGGGAGGCCAGAGCTAGGCTAGTGGGATTAGGAGTGGGAGCAAGTACCCACTAGGAAATCAGCTAGCCAGTACTTGTGGACCATAGAAATGCTGAGAGGGGGAGAGCCAAAGAATGGCAGAGTAACGAGGTAGGTGGTGGTCTCATCAACAACAAGGTAGGTGGTGGTCTCATTAGCTAGACCGAGGAATGCAGAGTGGTTACAGCAGTGTGTGGGCAGGACTCATTTGAGTGTGCTGATTTCACATGCCATACTGACTGGCTATGGATCTGAGATTTGAGGGCGAGGCATGGCAGCAGGCAGTGTTATCTGCAGGGGTAGAGAAGTGAGAAGTGACTATCCAGATGTAAGAAGACAGAAAAGTTCACCTGTTGCCCGCTAGTTGTCTTGGAAGGTCAGGAACACGGAATCTCATGCCTCTGCTATTTTCACCGTTTCTGCAGGTGGACAGTGGTGACTCCGATGAGCTCAAACCGGAGTGCTGCTGGGGTTACAGTCTTCGAGGGCAGGATATATGTGTCAGGAGGCCACGATGGCTTGCAGATCTTCAGCAGTGTGAGTCTGGCCCCTCCTGGGTGACTTCCTCCATCCTGGGATTGTTTTTTTTTCCAGTTCAACCCTGGGATGGGGTGTAGCCCAGCTGTATATTGCTTGTCTAGAATGCACAAGACCCAGGCTCAATTCCCAGCACCACACAAACAAAAAAGTTTCAACCGCACCACTGCCGGATAAAGGTTAATCATCTACTGAGGTTTCAGGCCATCTCCTGCATCAACTAAAATTCTTCATCTCAGCCTGGAGAGATGGCTCAGTGGTTAAGAGCACTGGCTGCTCTTCCAAAAATCCTGAGCTCAAATCCCAGCAACCACATGGTGGCTCACAACCATCTGTAATGGGATCTGATTGTCCTCTTCTGTCATACAGGCATGCATGTAAATAGAGCACTCATATACATAAGTAAATAAATCTTAAAAAAAATTAAAACACAAGGAAGCTTAGGGCATCCTAAGCTTGCCCCATTCAGGTGTCCATGGACTGCTGAAAAGCCTTTGAAAGCCCTCTGCAGAGTAAGGCCAGTCACATGCCAGGAGTGAATGCCAGCCGCTGTTCCTCTGGACACTGCTGGGCTCAGCTGCCGTGCCCTAGCGGCTCCAGAGTCAGTGCCAAGGCAGAGAGCGCTGGGGACAGTCACATGAGACAGCACTCTCCTTCCAGCTCCACCATCACCTAGAAACCGTTTCCTTGCATCTGCCCAGGAGACATCTGCTTAGTCTGAGAGCTGGTACACAGCTGTAAAGAGATGGCATCGGAGCTAGGGTACAGGCTAACTGAACTCCCTCTCCCTAGCATCTCCCAGTCTGTGCCTTGGAGGGTCACCCCACGGTCCAGGCCTTGTTAATGACCATGTTGTACCTGCACCCTCTCTCCCCGCTGCAGGTGGAACACTACAACCACCACACGGCCACCTGGCACCCAGCAGCCAGCATGCTCAACAAACGCTGCCGACATGGTGCCGCTTCCCTGGGAAGCAAGATGTTTGTTTGTGGGGGCTATGATGGCTCTGGCTTCCTCAGTATTGCCGAGATGTACAGCTCTGTGGCAGACCAGTGGTGTCTCATAGTACCCATGCACACACGCCGGAGTCGGGTCTCCCTCGTGGCCAGCTGTGGGCGCCTCTATGCAGTGGGAGGTTATGATGGACAGTCAAACCTGAGCTCAGTGGAGATGTACGACCCCGAAATGGACCGCTGGACATTTATGGCCCCCATGGCATGCCATGAAGGGGGAGTTGGTGTGGGCTGCATCCCTCTTCTCACCATCTGAGGAGAGGATGGGACGTGGTGGGCTAGGGATCTGGTACAAGCATAGGCGCTTCCTCCCAGGGGAGAGTCCTCTCAGAAGAGGCAGTGGTGGACCAGAAGGCGGGGTGTGATGTGAGCTCGCCAGAGGGCCGGCTTTTCCAGGTGCTTAAGTCCTCTCTCACTGTGCTGCCCTTATGACCTTAGGTTGTCAAGATCCACAGCACAGGGCAAGAGTCCCTCTGGGTCCCACAGCCAGTAACACGGAAGTGCTCTGCTGGTCCGTGTACACAGGCTCCATCCAAGCCCAGCGAGCACCTGCTGCAGTGCTGGCCCGGCTCCCACTTGCCACAGAGCTGGGAGTACTCATGGGCAGGAGGTCTTCCACCGATGCCTCTCCTTTCCTGCTCGTCTGCAGCCCTGCTGTGACCGTTTGCGAAGTGTGGGGTAAAGCTGGGAGAGAAGCGAGACACCCTGGTGTGGTCGCTGCCTGTGGTGGTGCAGCTGCAGCAGGGTGCTGCGTGTGCACGGGCTCTCCCTTCCTCCGTGGGCACAGAGGACTTGGTCCCTGTCTCCAGCAAACAGGGAGAACAGAAGTCTTCCCCATGCCTGGTATTTTGGGAATCCAGTGAGTTCTTTCTCCACTTGTCGCGGAGAAACAGAAGTGGAGAGATGCTCGAGAGAAACTGGAGGAAATGGAAACAAGAAAATGTTGGAGAGAAACTGGAAGGAAA
The DNA here is from genome assembly GCF_008632895.1 of Mastomys coucha. NCBI lineage: Eukaryota > Metazoa > Chordata > Mammalia > Rodentia > Muridae > Mastomys > Mastomys coucha. The sequence continues at coordinate 104,357,438 of NW_022196906.1, read as the reverse complement.
ACACTTGAAGTGAACTTTTTTCACAGGAAGAAAATATAAAAGACACTAAAAGCAAATACATATTTAAATGGAAAACCATCAAACATGACAACAGTGGTAGCTGCTCCGCATTCGGATCCCAGGGTCCCAAGTCCTCCTAAAGCAGTTGGGGTTCCCTCTGAGCTCCACAGTGTGTCTGAAATCAGGACATTCTTGACTGACCTGTAGCAAGGTGCTCATGGGGTTTGGTCTCCTCACCCACCGTCAGAGGACTTTTTAAATCATAGGCATAGGGAGCGGTTACATTACTGCCACACAGCTCTACCCGAGCTCCCAGCTGTCACCCCACAGTTACCTCCCGCCACCACCCAGCTCTCCCACAGGTCCCCACTCCCACACACATCCCTTCCCTCCTTGGCCAGCAGGAAACAACATATCCGCCCAGATTCGCACTTCCCCAGCCACCATCCTTGAATAACTCTTCCTCATCACGAGGCTTCTGGATCACATTGACCATTTGTACCTCTAGGACCTAACCAGGGGCTTGCTCCTACCAGCCATGGACCAGCTTGGTCAGGTGACTCATCTACCCTGCCATTCCCCTAGTTTCCATCCATTTGCCAACCCTGGGTGTCCACCTTCTCTCCAGCCCTTGGCAGACTGACCAGCAAGATGGGCGTTTCCATTCAAGCTACGAATGTTGGCATCATGGTGTAAAGGCCTACAAAGAAATGTCTTTTTGCTGCTGCAAGGAAGAGATTTTCTAGTTCTTCCTCTAATCTTGGCAAATGACCTCGTGAAGAGACTCAATGCTCCTCCTTCCTCTGGATGGGACCTTCCCATGGCACAGAAGGGCCCAGAGAGGAGACTGTCTTACCAGTGCACTGGGCAGTGGTGCAGACCTTCAACTGCTACTGCCAAAATCTGCTTTTCTAAAATTCTTCCAGTAGGGACGAGAAGGATAGAATTGTTTTTAGCCTCAAACTGGGTCTTAGGGTCCATTCCACTGTCCACCTGATGGGTTTCTTGCCCTTTGCTGCCTACCTGGATCGGCCTAGAAGACGGTTCAGAAAGGCACAATGTGAGGCCTGCGGGAATCCCGTTCCCCAGACCGTCAGGTTTACCAGTGTGTGCAATTGCCATAGATTCAGAAGGAAAGACTTTTGTTCCCTGCAACATAAAGAGCTGGGCCTCTGCTCTAAGCACTTGAAAATAATGTTTTTATCTTAAAAGACTGAACAATCTGATAACTGATAAATTTTAACTAGGCTCCCAGTGGAGCACCAGCATTTCTTCCTGCCCCTCAGTTTGCCTGCTGAGGTAGGCTCGAGGGGACTGTGGGTCTTGGTTTCCTCTTAGACCTATTGGGAGGAGTATTTCCACGCTCCTCTTGTTAAGTCCTTCTGTGAATGTACTGCCCAGCGTCGACTGTGAAGGTGCTGAGAACCAGTGGGCTCCCAGTGGGCCTTCTGGGCCCTCAGGATGCGAGTAGACTGCATCCCTAGAGATGAAACATCCTCTCCCCGCTGCCTGCTGCTGTCGGGGTAGCCATCCTGCCTCCACTCCCATTTCCTAATGTAGAGGTTCCACGGAGACAGTGTCTGCAGGAACGATCAAGTCAGTGTTTTGATCTAGGTTCTGAGCACATGTGAGCAAACACGAACATTTTTAGACTCCCCTGTCTGAGGACAGATGGCTGATCTGTCTCATTAGTGTTAGAACAGTAGGATGTGATGTGAAAACAGGCATCCAAGGACACTGGAGAGAATGTGACAGGAGGTGGGTCCAACACACCTGCTGGGTGAGCATGGGGTCTGGCCACTGTCCTTCCTCGTGTCTTCTCTCTCTGGTCTGCACCAGAGATCACAAGCAGAAGAGAGCTGAAGACCAGCCTCTGATGGAACTAAATAGGAATCCCGACCCTCTTCACCCACAGCTGTTTCACAGGAAACTTTTTATTTATAGGACGCATGTCTTTTTGTGTTAAGAAACCAAAGAGAAATAAAGAGAACACTCCTAATACTCTTGCCTTTTCCTGATTGTGTGTGTGTGAGTGTGCCCATTCCTGTACGTGTGTGTAGAGGCCAGGGGTTGACACCAGGCGTCTTTCTTGAGTGCTTTCCTTAGACTTTGGAGCAGGGTCCTTACTGAGTGTTTTGTGTTGTCTTTTACCCTGAATGCCTGAGATCAAATTCAGGTCTTCAGGTTTGCACAGCAAGCATTTAACCAGTTGAGTCAGCCCTCTTCTGACTCATTTTTAAATATTAGAAGTAAATTAATATTTACTTAATTAAATTAATTAAATATTAATTAAGTAAATTAATATTTACACAGCACCGGGCTGTGGTGGCGCACGCCTTTAATCCCAGCACTTGGGAGGCAGAGGCAGGTGGATTTCTGAGTTCAAGGCCAGCCTACAGAGTGAGTTCCAGGACAGCCAGGGCTATACAGAGAAACCCGGTCTTGAAAAATCAAAAACAAAAAAGAAGTAAATTACATTTTTATTTGATTTGGTTTAAAACAAAAGTATATTGGACAAATTATAAATATTCCCATGAAAATAAGGGGAAAGCCAAATGAACCTCTAACAAAAGCAATCTTTGAGAGATTTAAAATGAGATATCCCCCATGAGTATCCAGCATTTGGATACTTGGTCCCCAGTTAGCGGGGGGATTTTGTTTGGTGAGGATTAGGAGGTGTACCCTGGCTGGAGAAAGGGAACCCCCAGGGGGGCAGGCTTTGAGATATCAAAAGTTCTGCACTAGAGCTTTGCCTGTGGCTTCTGGGTCAGATAACTGTCCCTGCTGCCATGTCTGCCACCCTCTGCCACAACTCCCTGGTATGATGAACTCTCACCCCTCTGGAACCATAAGTCCAAATAAACCCCTCTTTTGAAAATTCGCCCTGGTCATAGTGTTGCATCAGCAACAGAAAAATCACATCTGTGAGTTTCACTTCCTACAGATGGATGCCGGTGGAAGATGGAGACTGTGTTTGATTGTCCCTGCAGTAAATTTGCTCCTTCAGACTGCCACAGTGCTCAAGGTTTCCCTTTCCTCAACCACTACAGAACTATAGATCTAGCTCCCCAGTGTGGTGCAGCCAGCCACCACGTTGACTGTCCAGGACCTCCAGCCTACTCCAGCATGTCCACAATTGTACAGCTAGAGAATCTGGGACCTTGGTACACAGAGAAGTCAAGGGAAAAAAAGTATGTAGGATTATGTGTGAGGCCAGGCCTGGTGGCACATACCTTTAATTCCAGCACTTGGGAGGCAGAAGCTGGCAAGTCTCTGTGAGTTCAAAGCCAGCCTGATTTCAGGACAGCTAGAGCTACATAGTGAGACCCTATTTCAAAAACAAAAAGAAAAGAAAGGAGAGAAGGGAGCAGTGAGAAAGATCTGGCTGGAAAGATGGCGGCTCAGCAGTTAAGGGAGCTTTGTGCTCGTCTAAAGAACCCAGGTTTGGTTCTCATCAATGCCATTATGCAGCTCAAAACTGCCTATAACTCCAGCCCCAGAGGACCCAACACCCTCTGTTGGCCTCTGAGGGCGTTGCACATATGTGACATACACTAATATAGACACACACATACACACAAAATCATTTTTAAAATTAAAAGTATAATTTTTTTACAGTCTCTTGGACTGGGGAGATGGCTCAGCCCTTGTGTTACAAGCATTGTGACAGGATTTAGGTGGCAAAGGTGTTAGACTTGGACTGAGAACCAGTTTTCTTGAGGCTCATTTGTTACCAAAAGCAAAAGAATACTTTAAAAAAAGAAAAGAGGCCCGGGCAGTAGTGGCGCATGCCTTTAATCCCAGCACTTGGGAGGCAGAGGCAGGTGGATTTCTGAGTTCGAGGCCAGCCTGGTCTACAGAGTGAATTCCAGGACAGCCAGGGCTACACAGAGAAACCCTTTTTCAAAAAACAAACAAACAAACAAAAGAAAAGAGGACAATAGAGTACATGATGTGGAAGTGGGGCTTGGAAATCATGGGATTTAAAGGTTTAAACTGGGATTCGGGTGTGGGGTGAAGAGGTGACAAGGTGGTGGGGAGGTATTAACGAACATGAAACATGTATGAAAACCTCTATCGAAACTCACTGGATGTTGTGTATATATGTGGAGATGGGGGTCGTTTGTTGGATTTGAGGGTTTTTTGTTTTTGGGTTGTTGGTTGGTTGGTTGGTTGTTGGTTTGGTTTGGTTGGGTTGGGTTCTGCTTTTCAAGACAGGGCTTCTCTTCATAGCCCTGGCTTTCCTGGAACTTATTCTATAGGCCAAGCTGGACTTGAACTCAGAGATATCCCTGCCTCTGCCTCCCAAGTGCTGGGATTAAAGGCGTATACCACCTCTGCCCCACTGGAAACTCAATACTTTATAGTTTAATCTAAAGTTATAATTTAAAAAAGAATAGTTAGTTTGAACATAGTTGCCCTTGAATGTCTGGATAATCAACCCCATGAAAGACAAGAATTATTAATGAAAATATCAATACCAAGTCCCTACAAGCTATTGGCCAGGGAGGCCCAGAGGCCCCCAGTCAACACAGACTAATGTCCCTGCTGCTGAAGGCATAATATACTTTGTTATAGGACATAGAGGAAGTTGTAACTGACCTAAAAACTTCCTCTCGTAGTACCAGACGGTGCTGTGCAGGCCACTGGCAGAGAAAAGACTCGAGTGAAGTGCCTGCATCTAACCCTGCATGCTATAACACTGGCCCACCAGGCCGCTGCAGTGGCGTATAAAGACTATGTGTGTGGCCAGCTGCTTTTGGACTAGATTTGAGGCCCGATCCATAGGAATTCAGACCTGGAACTGTAAACCCGGCCAGAACCCTGTAGCTCACTGGTTTACAGGCCCTTCTATTGCTGTTTTTCTACAAGGCGCGATGTCAAACAACCTTCTAAATATAGATGTTTATACTCCTAGACAAGTGTTGCTCCAACCACGGACAGAGGGCAGTGTTAATGCAGACCTTCATAGTTGGTCAGAGTGCTGAGGGTCAGTGTCTACTGTGTGCTCAGTCCTACGTGGGTCTTCTGTATCACACACACCCCACCCACGTCTCAGGGAACGTTACAGAAGAGGAATGGAATGACCCCAGAGCTGCAGGACGAGGTAGAGCGCTGTGAAACTGTCTCCGGACATAGCATGGGCTCTTCACCGGTGGACTCACTGCACATGTCCACTAGATGGAGTTCACCAGATCAGTCAGCTTTCCAACAGGCAGCGCTAACAGGACTCAGAGAGGACATGAAGTGGGGGGTGGGGGGAACATTAATGCTGGGGGGGGGAGGAGGGGAAAGTTGGAAAGGTGAAAGGGGAGGAACAGCTACATATCAAGATGAAAGTTGGGGGCTGGAGAGATGGCTCAGTGGTTAGGAGCACTGACTGCTCTTCTGAAGGTCCTGAGTTCAAATCC
>NW_022196906.1:104339884-104351643 GCF_008632895.1 Mastomys coucha | reverse complement strand
CAAAAAAAAAAAAAAAAGAAGTAAAGCTAGGTGCAGTGGCCTATATCTGTAGTCCGAACACCAGGGAGGCTGAGGTAGGATTGCTGTGAGTCTAATGTCAGCCTGGGCTAGACAGTGCCAGGAAGCGTTCCTGAACCCCAGAAGACCACCAGTACCGACTCTGTTGTAATCATATTAGGGTCTCTTCATCACAAACTCAAATTTGGGCCTACTCACCGCCGACTCAACAGGACAAGTTTGGTGAAGCAGCCCCGAACTCTCATCGGGATCAGGTTGTATAGGAAGTGGGAGCAAATGAGGCGTTGTCCATCCTAGCAAGCATCTGAGTGTCTACTGTAAGCCGACAGGTGGGTGCTCTGAAGCAAGACCTTACACAGTCACAAACCGTCTGCAAGTACATCCCAAACAATCAGACTAATCTTTGATTAACTGTAGCTAGGAAGTAGCTAGGGAGTAACTCTGGGGCATGGGCCAAGGACAAGCCATGAGGTCCTTCCTGGTACTTGGGTTTAGCTGCAGGTCAAGTTCTCAGGCTTTTTTTTTTTTTTTTTTTTTTTTTTTTTTAAGATGGAGTCCAGTCCCAAAATGGAGTAGGTTTGGCCTCCATAGCATGACCCTGTCACACATACACAAGCAGTGAGTGACCTTCAGATAATGATGGTTATAGTGATTTTTTGTTTGTTTGTTTTGTTTTTTTGGTTTTTTGGTTTTTTTTTTTTTCTTTTTTTTTTGAGACAGGGTTTCTCTGTGTAGCCCTGGCTGTCCTGGAACTCACTCTGTAGACCAGGCTGGCCTCGAGCTCAGAAATCCGCCTGCCTCTGCCTCCTAAGTGCTGGGATTAAAGGTGTGCACCACCACCGCCTGGCTTATAATGATCTTTTTAATACCCAAGTGACAGTTTAAAGTTTTGACTGGAACTGTGTTCTGAGGAACTAAAGGCAGTCAGAGAGATTGGGGACAGACTACTCTGCCTTCCTTGGCTCCTCTGTCCCCATACCCAGTTCCTCTCTTTTAAAACTTAGGGGGAAAAATTGTAACTTTTTTTTTTTAATTTTGTTTGAATGTGTGTGCACGCACACATGTGCAGAGGTCAGAGAACAACCTTCAGTAGTTTTCTCTTTCCATCATGTAAGTCCTGGGATTGAATTCAGGTTGTCCAGTTTGGTGGCTAGTGCCCCTACCCATTGAGCCATCTAGCTGGCCCCTCACTTCTCTATGGTCCCCCTTCTCTGGCCTCGCAGTGTCTGGATCTCCTCAGCCTCAACCCAGAGCCTGACACACTTGTCTCCTCACTCATTCTACCTCCTGCGCATCATTCATCCACATCCTCTTTAATCTCAGAAGCATTTTATTGAACCTCTCATATAGGCCTCCCAAGGTGATCTGACCACACCCCACCCACCTGCCACCTCCCGGATAAGGGGTCTGGGTATGTAAAGGGGTATTTGGTGTCCCAGTGACTAAGCAGAGAGCAGGGGTCTACAGGGTTTTATCCTCCCAGGATGCCAGGAACACATCATTGAAAAATTCATTCTACAGCCACCTGCAACTGGCCCAGGAGGCCCAGCTGTGAATAGATACAGTGTCATCTGGCTGGGGACACAGAACGTAATACCAGTGTGGTTTGAGGATTACTAGTGAACAGATGTGGGAAGGACTTTGGTTCTGGGAGAATGGGGAGGCTTCCCGCTGGAGAGGACTTTTGAGCTTGGGCCTTGAAGAATCAATAAGAGTTTCCGATAGAGGGTAAGGCAGGAAAGCCCAGCACATGGAAGCAAATGGACAAAGGTATGGATGTTCTGGGAAGTGCAGGAAGGAGGGGCAGGTCCCGAAAGCAGCAGGGGGAGATGGGTAGTGGAGGTAAAGAGGAGGTCTTAGTTAGCTGCAGCGCCTCCCTCCTCTTTCCAAACCTAGAAATTATTCAGGATGTTGCCGATGATATCATACTTGGCATCTTCATAAATGTTCCTGATGTGAGGGGGCAGACCTTCGAACTTGTCCTTTTCGGAGACATCTTCGAACTTGTCCTTTTCGGAGACATCTTCGGACTTGTCCTTTTTGGAGACATAGTGCTTGTCATTAAAACTGGTCATCTGGGTACCACTGTGGGAAAGATACTGGACAGTCACCACCATCACAGTAGAGAGAGTCCTTCCCCAACCTGCCTGTGGTCTTTCCCTCAAGACAGAAGTGAGGCAACAGGCATGATGAGTCAGGGAGGCCTGGCTTCTATCCATGGGAGGCCAGAGGACACGAGCAGATCTGGGTTAGGGGGAGGTAGGCTTCCATAGGCCATCTTGAGACCAGAAATGCAATGTCCCAGAGCCCCAGAGTCTCCTCTAGAACTCTTCCCTAACAATGGGAAGATCTAAGCCATACTGACACAGGACATGCCACTCTGTTGAAGCACTTGCCAGAAAAGGCTTCGTTTTCAGATGAAGACTCTGGGTATGCAGCAACTCAGTGTCTCCCAGAGCCCAGGAGAGAGGCCAGCACGAGGGGAGACCAGCACGAGGAGAGACCAGCACAAGGGGAGACCAGCACGAGGGGATGGTTAACCCCAGGATCCGGCGGCCTCTGTGCTGAGAGGCCTGGAGTGGACATGAAGCAGTAAAGCTACTCACCTCTCGATTGCAATCCCTGTCACAGGTCAAGGTCAAGGAGGTTATCTGCCGCCTTCTGAAGAATCTCCCTGTGCAGTTTCTCACCTCCTGTAGGTGAATGGGACAAGAGCTGGAGGCACCTGGCCACATTTCTGGAAAGAGGCAGGGACTGTCCTCAAACCAGAGATACAAGCCAGACCCAGAAAAGAGTGGCTGGGAGGGACAGATGCACAGCCATTAGTATAAACAACAGACATGCACACAAACGATGACAGGAGAGGTAACCATAGGTAACCATGCCCAGAGAAAACTGTGTCTGTTGAAGATTGTGGGTGAAGACACGTCAACAGCCAATGCCTTGAGTTATGAGTCAGTAAGTTTAACCATTACTTTAAATGTGAGTGGTAAAAAGAACATCTTTAAAATATTACTTTTCTGGTTCTGTCTTTGAACAGCAACATCTCTAGATGGACTACGGATACTTTTACTTTGTCATTTCGCTTTTTTTTTTTTTTTTTTTTTTTTTTTTTTTTGGTAGCCTCAGGTACATGCTGAATAAGACTTTGTTGCTGAGCCACCTACTGCTGTTGAGTTATTGCAGTAACTTATAGTAAGAAAGGTATTGAAGAGAGTCTTTTTTTTTCATTGATTACTTGGGTTATGTAAGAGTAGTGTCTCCAGAAGTTAGAGAGCAGATGAGAAAGTCAACTTTCTCCACCACATGGGTCCCAGGATTCCTCCAATCCACCAAACCATCTCTGGGCCCAAACATCTGATTTTGAAAAAGGCTTCAACATTACAACTGCTGGTGAAGTGGCTAGGTGACAAGGAAGAAGGCAAAAGAAGAGGGAGCTCCTCTCCCTCCAGGAGGCTGCCTGGGAGCTAGAAGAAGGTGACTCACCCCATCATCCAGGAAGTCGCAGTCTTTAGGCTGTCTCCCCTGGGTGGAAGTGCACACCGTCTCTTTAATCCTGAACTGGAGTGGGATATTGGTAGCGGGGTTCTAAAGAAGCAACAGAGAACTCATGACCATCTTTCTCCTACATGTTAGGGAACAAAGCAGCACAGAGGGGTCACGTGATACTGCCTGCAACAGTCTGGTCCAAGTCTGCCCTGTCCACCAAAATTAGGGGCTTATTAAATGGCCATAACAAAGACCTACAGGTTAAAGCCACTGGTGGTCCATGCCTGAATCTCACCATTCAGACTGGGACAGGCAGATCTCTGTGAGTTCAAGGCCAGTCTGATCTACATAGCAAGTTCCAAGCCAGTTAGGGTGATGTAAATAAAAGGTTCAATCAGGTGTGGTCCCACGCACCTGTAATCTCAACCCTTGAGAGGTGGAGGCAGGAGAATCAGGAGTTCAAGGCCACCCTCAGCTACATAGCAAGTTCCATGTAGCCAGGGCTACATGACATTCAGTCTAAAAAACAGGAGAGGTTGTGATCTTCCCCACCAACAGTTATTGCGACACTCTTGTAACTGCCCCTCAGGACCCTCTTGTATAAAACAGAAACAAAAATCCCTTCTCTTCATGTCTCGTGCCAGGAGACAGGCTGAGAGGACAGACTTGTCCTACCTGTGAAGAGAAGTGGCTGGCCTAGAACTCATTACCTGGCTGAGACTAACCCTGCACTTTCCATCCTCCTGCATCCGTCTGTGGAGTACTGGGATTCAAATTCAGGCTTTCTTGCGTACAAGGCAGAAACTCTGCCAGCTGAGCTACATCCCCAGGGCCCAGGTAAGAGAAACCTACACTGCCTGGTTTGCAGACTTTGAGGGCAGATACTCACCTGGCTAGAAGGTGGAGTGGCACTTAGCAGGCGGAAGAGGGGTCCTCCTTGCTGCCCACTGTTGTACGCCTCTATGGCTCTATCAACAATATCCTCATATCTTAGCTGGCGAAGGGCCTCACAGGCAACCACAGCCAAGGCCACCACCAATACAAAGGTCTTCCACAGCCTTGCCATTGTCCCTGACACACTACCACTCTTGGCCCCTTTTATTTAGATGATATCGAGATTGCCTTGCCCAAGGACTGCTGGTGACATAAAGGCCTGGCGTCTCTCGAAAGAGGGCCCCTTCTTTACTTGGCTAGAGATCGATATTAGCCAATGTTATGAAACACTGTTGGCCAAGAAAGGCAAGAGGTTTGGGCAATAGACCAGGACATTAAGGTAAGTCCTAAGCTAGGAGCAAGGGACTTGTGGGCAGGCCAGGCGCCCCTGTTCACTCTGGGCCTCAGTGTCCCTGTCGACCCTCTCCAGACCTGCCCATTCACAGCTCGTATGTCTCTACCTGGCTCTTCTGCTTTGATCCCAAAATAGCTGCCCAGAACCCGTGGGCTCCAATATGAGTTCATCATCCAGGTTCACAAAGAGATGTTTTGAAGCCACCCTCAAGGTGATACCCACAATGTTAACTACATTTTTAAAACACATGAACTTTTTTTAAAAGATTTATTTATTTTCTGGGCGGTGGTGGCGCATGCCTTAAATCCCAGCACTTGGGAGGCAGAGGCTGGCGGATTTCTGAGTTTGAGGCCAGCCTGGTCTATAGAGTGAGTTCCAGGACAGCCAGAGCTATACAGAGAAACCCTGTCTCGAAAAAAAAAAAAGATTTATTTATTTATTTTATGTATATGAATACACACTGTAGCTGCACAGACAGTTGTGAGCCTTCATCTGGTTGTTGGAAATTGAATTTAGGATCTCTGCTCGCTCTGGTCGGCCCCACTCGGCCCCAGGCTAAAGATTTAAACATAAATACACGGTAGCTGTCTTCAGATGCACCAGAAGAGGGTGTCAGATCTCATTACAGATCGTTGTGAGCCATCATGTGGTTGCTGGGATTTGAACTCAGGACCTTTGGAAGAGCAATCAGTGCTCTTATGCTCTGAGCTATCTCACCAGCCCACATATGAACTTTTAAAACACTGAATGTCATCACTTCTTGGCCTTTAAATTTTGCTTATGGGCTGGGCATGGTGGCACAGATCTTCAAACCCAGTGTTTGGGAGACACAGCCAGGTGGATCTCTGTGAGTTCAAGGCCAGACTGGTTTTCAAAGTGAGTCTCAAGCCAGCCAGAGCTATATAGTAAGACCCAGTCTTTAAAAAATAAAAGTATGGTGTGGTAGTGCACATCTTCCATTCCAGCACTTGATAGGCAGAGGTGGGGGGGTATAAGCATTAGAGCTCTGAGGAAAAGGGATCGTAGCCGTTGGGAGCCAACCAAGAAACACTGCATAAATCATCTCACGAGAGATTTATTGGGAAAGACATGAGAAAATGGCTGCCTCTGCTGGGGGGAGGGGAGAAGCTGCAGAGAACTGAGCAGAAGGCAGGCTTTATTTTGAATTTCTTGGCAGTAGGGGGAGCTTTCCAGGGTGACCTAGAATTGGTGGGATTTTGTGACTTCACCTTGGGCAAGAACAGGGATTGGTGGGATTCTGTGGCCTGATCTTGAACTTTTTTCCCTTCATTCTCAAAGGGCTAGAGTTCTGGGGTGGGGCCTGGCTACTTGCACCGCCAGGCCCTTATTTCCAGAAGGTCTCTGTGAGTTCAAGACCAGCCTGGTCTACATAAGGAGTTCCAGGAAGACTACATAGTAAGTCCCTGTCTCAATAAATAAGTAAAATAAAATAAAATATTTATTAAATTTTATTATTTAGTATGTGTACATGCACACATAGCCATGACACAAGTATGGAAACCAGATTTATTTGGGAGGGGGTCTATTGAGCTGGCAGAATAGAGAGAAGAGGGAGGGAGAGAAGGGGAGGTTGACAGGAGGGAGGGACAGGGAGAATATGAGAGGAAGGGAGGGGGGGAGAGGGAGAGAGAGAGAGAGAAGCACAGGCCTTTGTGGCAGGGACTTTATAAAGGGTACACACTCTGGGTGACAGTGGAAATGTGTTGCATTTGGAGGCTGGTGATGCCGTGGCTGCCAGTGCTGGATGTCACTGAAGGCGGGCTGGAGGGGCACCTGGCTCCTAGCAGTTCTCTCTTCCATGTGGGTCCCAGGAGAAAGGTCAAGGCATCAGGCTTACGAATCAAATACCTTTACCTACCGGTCATCTCTGTATCAGTTATTCTTAGTCTTTTGGATAAGACCAAGAATAAAGCTTTGAAAAATTAAGACCTGACAACCCAGGCCCTCCAACCCCTCATAGAGTTCACATCCGCAGCCTCGCTCACTGTGCAAAGGGACCACATTCTTGTTTGTGGGTAGGTAGTTCCAGAAAGCAGCTTCAGAGAGAACCAGATAGGCTCTACCTTTCTGCTAGTGGGAATGGCTTTTAGCTTCCCAGCCATCCCATGGCTGAGGAGCCATTGTTCTCCTAAAAGAGATCAGAAAGCAGGTGACAAACCAGCCTGCCTCCATATTCGGCCTAAAAGCCATCTTATAGTAAAGACAGGCTAAGCTCATTACTGCATATGATTAGATGTCTGTTTCTCAAGGATTAGGCTAGGCCCCACCTGTAACCTCAACTGTGAATGGTTCTGCACTTCCTGGGCCAGGAAAAGGCTGACATATCTTTGTTTCAAAACGAACACTAACCATCTCGCAACCCTGCCTCTGTTTCAAAAGGTTATTTTGACCTCAAATTCAAGAACTTCTTGCCTTAGCTTCTTGAGTGAAGCATTGGTGATGGAATGTTATTTTATTGTGGGTTTTTTCTTTTTCTTTTTCTTTTTCTTTTTTTTTTTTTTGGTTTTTCAAGACAAGGTTTCTCTGTGTGGCCCTGGCTGTCCTGGAACTCACTCTGTAGACCAGGCTAGCCTCGAACTCAGAAATCTGACCGCCTCTGCCTCCCAAGTGCCGGGATCAAAGGCGTGTGCCACCATCGCCCAGCTTATTGTGGTTTTGATTTGCATTTTCCTAATGGTTAATTATTTTTAGCACTTTTTAAAATGTGTTTAGTGTCTGTCTGTCTGTCTTTAGTGAAATGCTCATCCAAATCCTTGTAAAGTTTCTCTTCTATTATTTCTATAATTAATCGATCAATTCATTTTTCACAGCTAGAGTTTAAGAGGAAAAAAAAAATAGGTCAGACAAATTGTAAATCCCAGCAACTGCCAGGAGAAGAAGGCTAAGAGGAAAACAGAAAACTATCCCTTTTGAGTTAGGGCCTGCAAGCTGCTGTAGAAAATATGTGTGGGCCGGGGGAGGGGAGGAGCCTTCAGAGGAAATACTGAGAAAGCTAGGGGGTCAGGGCAGACATGTTTAAGATTTGGGCTGGCGTCCAAAGAAGAGAATGGAAAGGGGAGCTGGAGAGATGGCTCAGTGGGTAAGAGCACCGACTGCTCTTCCGAAGGTCACGAGTTCAAATCCCAGCAACCACATGGTAGCTTACAACCACCCGTAATGAGATCTGATGCCCTCTTCTGAGGTGTCTGAAGACACCTACAGCGTACTTACATAATAAATAAATAAATTTTTAAAAAAGAGATGGAAAGGGGAAAGTTACACTTTTTGAGTTAGAATTTAGAAAAGTGAGCGTGTGGGAGCTGGAGAAATGGCTCAGTGGTTAAGCATCCTGGCTCTTGTTGAAGGTTTGGATTCTGCTGTAACTCTAGTTCTAGGGAAACCGGTGCTCTCTTCTGACCTCCTCAGGAACAGGAACACACGTGGTGCAGGCATACATGTAGGCAAAACGCATAGTGGTTTTGTTTTTTAAAGACATTAAGAAATTGCAAGCTGGACAGTGGTGGCGCACACCTTTAATCCCAGCACTTGGGAGGCAGAGACAGGTGGATTTCTGAGTTCGAAGCTAGCCTGGTCTACAGAGTCAGTTCCAGGACAGCCAGGGCTACACAGAGAAACCCTGTCTTAACCCCTGCTCTCCACAAAAAGGGGGAAAGTAGGCTTAGTACAGCTCTGTAAACAATTGCATGCCCTCCCATCTCCTTCCCTGTTTCCCCCCTCCCTTCTTCCCTCCCTCCCTCCCTTCCTTACTCCTTCCTTCTCTCCCTTCTTTTCTATTTTTTTCCTTCTTTCTTAAGATATGGAGTTTTGCTGTGTGACCCAGGCAGGGCTTTAATTTCTGGGCTCAGGTAATTTTCCTGCTTCCACCTCCTGTGTGACTGGGCTGTCAAAGAGTTCAACTGCACCGAGCTTGCACATTTTAAAATAGTTATTCAAAAACAAACAAACAAACAAAAAAATATAGTTATTCAAATTGTTCATAATTGTTTTAACACTAAATGTTTTATATTTCAGGTTTGGAGTGTTGACAGACCCCTGCAATCCCAGCACGTGGAAGGTGGAGGCAGGGGGATCAGTAGTTCAAGGACACCCGCAGGTACAGGTGTAACAAGAGACCCTGTTTTTGTATTGTTTTGTTTTGTGTTTAAAGACAGAAAGACCATAAAGTTCAGTGGGCAGAGAGGAGTGGAGGACCTGGGAGGATTTTGGAGCAGGGGAAATATAAGCAGAATATATTGTATATAAAATCTAATAAAGGGGCTGCAGGATGGCTCAGCAGTCAGGAGCATTCAATGCTCTTGCTGAGGACCCAGGTTCACCCCTAGAACCCACAAGGCATCTGACACCATCTTCTGGCTCCCAAGGGCATCTACATACACTCAGGCACACACATAAAATAGATAAATCTTTTTAAATTTTTAATTAAAAAGTATAAGATCTCCATTAGAGGAGAAGGATTCGGTAAAATCAAGGCTTTAGGGGTCAGAGATACAGCTCATTGGTGGAGCACTCACCTGGCATGTGCAGATGCCAGGTTATAACCCGCAGCACTGAAGAAAAAAGTCAAAGCTTTAGACTTAGTGGTGTCTGCAGATTTCTAAGCCATGGCTCTCCACAAGTCTGAGACACTCACGTGGCCTGTGAGAATGAAGAGAAGCTTAGTGATTAAGAGCTTTTGCTGCTCTTGCAGAGGACCCAGGTTCTCTGGGTCCTGTAAGGCTACAGAGCTAAAGAGAGGCTCAGTGGTCATGGGCATGTGCAGGAAAAGCACCCCTGTCCTCCAAAAGAAATTTGTCCACCTATGAACTTCAAAAGGCAGGTTCAGGGGGGTGCCCCCCACCCCAAATTCTGTATCCCCATCTATTCCCATGTAACATATATCAGGCCTAGCCAAAAGATTTCATAGGGGCTGCTGGACTGTGGAGAAAGACTCATTGAGCTCCCGCGGGCCCCTGGGAAGGCCCTTTTCCTTCTCAGGCCTCCCTCCTTTCTGTAATGTGCGGCTCTCCAGGAGGTGGACAGAGATTCCGGAAGCCTTGCTCAAGTGGTCTGAGCAAGGTGTGGTGCATGAAGCAAGTGGCTATGGCCACAGTGCTTGCATGAAGACATACCTGAGCGGTCTTTCCCCTACCCTGATGTCCTAAACCAGTGTGTGGACATGAGTTGTGCCATTATCCACAGGCAGAATGGCATCCCTGGGTCCATTTTTAGAGGTCTCCCAAGTAACCTCACCCCTGATCCAGTAGTGTTGGCACACCCATCAGATTATCCAACCTGCAAAGTCTGGTATGTCTGACTGAGCTACGGTTTGCTGCCTGGCACCAGACAGAAATGTGTGTGTGTGTGTGTGTGTGTGTGTGTGTGTGTGTGTGTGTGTGTAGAGGTGGAAAACAATCTTGAAGGCTCTGGAACCTGGAGGTCTTGTCTATCAGTGGTTTAAATTTACAACTGTGTTCTAGGCATGAAAGGGATAAATCCCCTGTTGTTTTCTTCCATGTGGATATATAAGTACAAAAGCATCCCTTATCCCCAAATGAAACAATCCTTTTATAAAAAAAAAAAAGTTGAAAAAAACAAAACAAAAAAAACCCCAAAAAACAAAAAATGGATTTTTGGGGTTGGGTGGAATGATTAAGTGGTAAGGACCCTTCCTACAAACCTGACAACCCAGGTTTGATCCTCAGGACCCACACAGTGGAAGGAAAGAACTGAGTCTGGCAAGTTGTTCCCTGACCTCCACACATGGACCGTGGCTTGCACCATTAAATAAACAAACACGGGATGTCATAGGAATTCCACTGAGAAGCTAAGCAAGGTAGTCCCTGCGATTTCAGCTCTCAGGAAGTGGAGGTAGGTAAGATCATCCGAGTTAAAGGACATCCTTTGCTACATACCAAGTTGAGACTGGCCTAGGCTAGGCAAGACTCTGTGTTAAAATGAAAAACAAAAAAAGACTCTTGCTTGCCGAGTCCACTGCTCCAGTTCCGTTCCTGGGACCCATATGGTGGAAGGAGAGAGCCAGCTTCCTCAAGTTGTCCACCAGCCTCCACACTGAGGCTGTGATACGTACAGACAGCCCGGCCCCCACATATACATACGAAGAAAACATAATTCAAAATATAAACTGAAAAGAAAAGAAAGGCTGGGCAGTGGTGGTGCACGCCTTTAATCCCAGCACTTGGGAGGCAGAGGCAGACAGATTTCTGAGTTTGAGGCCAGCCTGGTCTACAAACTGAGTTCCAGGACACCTAGGGATATACAGAGAAACCCTGTCTCAGAAAAAAAAAAAAAAAAAAAAAAAAGGAAAGAAAGAAGGAAAGAAAAGAAAAATAAAATAAAAAGGAAGCTCAACTAGACATATTTTGGAATCTGCTGGGCTTTTTTGTACAGGATTGGAAGCCTGTAGTCAAGGTCCGGCAATACTATGGCCTTTGCACCATCTTCTGGCCGAGTGACACTAGGTGCCAGGATCACATTCGGCTCCCGATAGGCCTCCTCAAAGGTACTTGAAAATCTCCTGTGTTGGGATCTTTTCCAGGGAAAAGTGCCCAACATTCTTTAGTTTTTTGAAAACAGGCCCAGGACCATCTGAAAGGAAGAGGGGCAGAGAGGAGTGGCTCCTTTGTTCCCCACCGGGGCAAGTCCAACCTCCTTTTGGGTGTAAGGAAGAAGTCTTTCTCCCAAACTGCAAGAACCTGGATGATGGCTGGAAAGGAAGCAATGCAAGGTGGGTCCCGCTTTGCCAAGTTTGAGACCAGGAGAGTCTCCATAACAAACAAACAAACAAAAAAGTTTAATGTAGCTGTACTATGAAAGTAACTTATTCATGACCAGGACTGTTGTTATTAACTGAATCATTGTTGATGTGTTGGAGTGGCGGGTCTCGTCAGAACATACCACACTAGGCCCAAACAGTTCCACGTGTAAGAGGTTTAACTGAGAGGGA
>NW_022196906.1:104336811-104339381 GCF_008632895.1 Mastomys coucha | reverse complement strand
GCCCAATGGATTCTGGGAATATGGTGGCTGTTGCCCTGGCAACAGGTCTGTGGACCCGTCCATGTATCGCCACAGGCTTTGGATGTCACAATTGTCACCAATCTGAAATGGCATTTCAGTGTAGTTTGGTTTGCATTTCCCTGGTTACTGATGAGATGGGACACCTTTTATGTATTTTTGACTGTCCACGTAAATTTCTATTCACATTGTAGATTCTCTCTCTCTCTCTCTGTGGTGTGTGTGTGTGTGCATGTTTCCCTTCATTTTCCTCTACCTTCATTTTCATTTTTCTCTTTCTCTTCTCCTAATTCTTTCATCTTCTTTCTCTCCTATCTCTATTGCTTCTTTTGAAGACAGGGTTTCCTAAGTAGCCCAGGGGGGCCTCAAACCTCAGCCTTCCAAATGCTAAGGCTCTGCTTTGTGCCACGCTCTCTGCTTTGTGCCATATCTTGGGACCCCCCCCCCTTTTTTTTTAATACTGTCTTTCTTGAGGGCAGAGATGTTCACCTGTTTTATTCAACAGCACCTAAAACATTTTGTGGGAAATAAAATTGGCTGAATAAATGACCCATCTCCAGCCTGGACTCTTACATTCACTTGCTGGGGGCAGTTTACATTGGTAACAGGAAGGCGGCTTTCAGTGTATCTTTAATGGGCTATGCAGCTTACTAGAGGGGAAGGTTGTGAGAGGACAAATTGACTGGCTTAATGTGGTGTTTGCTGCCCCCTGGTGAGGGAGCCAACCCTTCCCTTGTACCACCGCTAACTTCCTGCTTTGCTGAGGAGATGGGTAAGTGGGAGGGGAGGATGAGACAGGACATCCTCTGCACTGGGGCATCCCCTTTGCCCCACTTCACCTTTCCCAGCCCAGCCCAGCCCAGCCCCCGTGTCCGCATTTGACATCTATGCCGGTCTCTTGCTCTCTGATACTTTCAATTACTGTAACTGAGCGTTGAACTCAGGGCTTGATATTTGCTAGGAAAGTAAGTGTCTTAGTCAGGGTTTCTATTCCTGCACAAACATCATGACCATGAAGCAAGTTGGGGAGGAAAGGGTTTATTTAGCTTACTTCCACATGGCTGTTGATCACCAGAGGAAGTCAGGACTGGAACTCAAGCAGGTCAGGAAGCAGGAGCTGATGCAGAGGCCATGGAGAGATGTTCCTTGCTGGCTTGCTTCTCCTGGCTTGCTCAGCCTGCTCTCTTATAGAACCCAAGACCTCCAGCCCAGGGATGGCACCACCCACAAGAGGCAATTGAGAAAATGCCCCACAGCTGGATCTCATGGAGGCACTTCCCCAACTGAAACTCCCTTCTCTGTGATAATTCCATACATAAAACCAGCCAGTACAGTATGCTACATTTGGGCCTCATTCCCAGCCTTAAATTCCTGCTGTCTGGCTCATCCAGTCTATGGTACTCTGTTATAGCAACTGTGTATATACTATACTCCAGATCTCACACCTGTGTTTGCAATAGTTTAACTTGAGAAGTACCATTTGTGGCCAAGAATAGCCATTCTACAGAGGAGAGGGGGCTAGAGATGGAGCTCAGTGGTGAGAGTGCTTGCCTAACACACACAACACACTGGGTTCAAGCTCTGGCACTGCCAAATAAGTAGTGAGGCTCAGGGGAGGGCAGCCAATAGGGATATGATGCTCAAGATCCAGAGACTCAGCTACTTGACTGCTTTGATTCCTAGAGTTTTCCTGCAGTGCCACCCACTGGAATGCCCCTTTGTTAGATGGTCTGTCTCACAAGGATAGAGACTTCCGGCTACCCCCTGCCCCTCCCTGTTCCAGCCCACTTTGATACCTTCCTGGCCTCAGTTTTGGGATCTAAGCTGCTGTCTCTCTTTGCTCAGCAGTACTGTGCTCACAGGGCTTCCCCTTGGCCAGGACTCAACTGTCGTTCCTAAGTTTTGCAGAAAAGGTATCTGCAACGTTTGTTTAGAGGCAGGTTCTAATGTAGCCCAAGCTGGCCTGGAACTTACTATAGTCTAGGTGGGGCTTGCCCTTCAGTCTAACACATTCACTTCTCACATGCTGGGATTGTAAAAGTGTGCTCCCCAGCCCTGGATAACTCAATGAAAGGTCTTGCACACACACACACACACACACACACACACACACACACACACACACCTTAGTCTTGCAGTAAAGCATATCTAATGTAAACTTTACAATTTTAACCATTTGAAGGCTACAGCTATTAGGCACACTCGCTATTGTGCCACCACTCCCATCATCCATCTCCAGAGAGTCATAATGAAACTCTTCCCACAAACAATTCCTAATGCCTAACAAATCCAATGCCATGACAAAAATACCTGAAAGTTAAAAGGAAGATTTATTTTGTCTCATACCTTTCAAGGGATTCAACCAATTATCATAGGGAGAACCTTGATGGCAGAATTCACCTCATAGCATCTGGGAAGCAGAAACAGAATAGCTGCACTAGCTGGCTTCCGACTTTCAAAAATTAGCTTTATCGTGTATGTGCATATGTGCGTAATGAACGGGGTGGGAGGCACACAGGCCATGCTGCACAACTTTGTCCAGCCACTTTTCT
>NW_022196906.1:104334105-104336801 GCF_008632895.1 Mastomys coucha | reverse complement strand
TGCTTTTCAGTTGCTTTATTGACTTTACATTTTTTCCATGCAAATGGGCAACACTGTACTGCTGACAGAAACTCACACTGAGTGGGAAGGCAATTTCCGATTAGAAGCTGGCAACACAAGCCCCACCTGGCACATGGAAATAACACAAGGCTCACCACAAACGGGTCATTAAAGGCATGTCAGGAAAATGCTAGGAAAAGGAATACAGCGGGAATCACAGTATGAATCTCAGGGGAAATGACCGAAGTCAAGGCATAAGGCAGAATTCATCATGATGATCATGGTGGTTAGAGAGCTCCCCCATAAGAATACGCAGACAATTTCTCAACTGCAGCTCCCTAAGCTTTCTCCGGATTTTTCTCATCTCCTCCATGAACATTTCCATATCATCTCCATCTCCACCCAGCCCATCATTAATCTGCCTGTTGGGAATGGCCCATCGAAAGTTAGGGGCAAGTCGGCGGGCCTGTCCTCTTCGGTGGTGGTGGTGGTTGTTGTTGTTTGCAGCAGGCTGATGGCCTTCACCTCCTCCCACAGGGCGTTCTTCCTGCCCATTCTGCAGGGGCTGCTCCATTTCGTCGTTTTCCTGGTGGACATTGGCCATGATGAAATTTTGTTTTCTGGTTGTTATTCTGGGCCTATCCCTCGCCGCACAGTCCTCTCAATTCTTGCTGCGAGAGGCGCTGCCGCCGCGGCGGGCTCGTGGACCTGCTCCGCTCGCCTTGGGCCCGATGCCAGCCCGCCGCGCGCAGACAAGTTCCGAGCTGGTGGCCAGACGCTTGTGTCCAGCCACTTTTTAATCCTTCTATCCTTAGGCGGATTCCCAGGACTGAACTCAAGTTCCCATGTTTGTATGGCAACATCTTACCTTCTGAATCATCTCCTGGCCTAATGTACTCTTTAAATTTCATTTTTTAAATTATTGTATGTGTATAGGTGTTTTGCTTGACACATATGTATGTTTGTGCACCACACATGTGAGTACCCACAGAACCCAGAAGGCTTCAGATCTGGAACCAGAGTTATAGACTTCTGGGAACTGTCATGTAGATGCTGAAAAATCAAACCCAGACCTTCTGGAAGAGCAGCCAGTGTTCTTAATGACTAACCATCTCTCCAGTCCCTAACATACTCTCTTTTCTTTTCTTTTTCTTTTTCTTTTTTTCTTTTTTCTTTTTTTTTTTTTTTGAGACAGGCTTTCTCTGGTATCCTGGATCTCACTCTGTAGACCAGGCTGGTCTTGAACTTCAGAAATCCACCTGCCTTTGTCTCCCAAGTGCTGGGATCAAAGGCATGCACCACCACTGCCAGGCCTAACATACTCTTAATAATAATAAAAAAATGCTTTGTTTTGTTTTTGCTGTCTCCGTTTGGCATGAAGGTAAGGCTTTTACTGAGTATGGAAACATTGTTACTTCTGTGCAAAGAGGACCTGGGCCCCACCTGAGTCAGCCCGTCTTTTGAGTCTAGATTCTTTTTTTTTTTTTTTTTTTAATGATTTTGTTTTTTCGAGACAGTGGTTCTCTGTGAAGCCCTGGCTGTCCTGGAACTCACTCTGTAGACCAGGCTGGCCTCGAACTCAGAAATCCCCGTCTCTGCCTCCCAAGTGCTGGGATTAAAGGCATGCGCCACCACTGCCGGGCTTAATATTCTTTATTCTTGAGCTCTCTACATTGCCTCTAAATGCATCTGTCCTCATCTTCACACAAACTAGACCTGATGTTTTGCTCTCCCTTCTACATGTTCCTCCCAATTACCTCATGCCAGGTAACAGCCTGTCAGCCATCCACCTACACCAAGCTGAAACTTGGAAATCAACTTTGATCCCATCCCCTAACATGTACCGACCCCAATTTAGGATACTTTTGTTTTCAAAATAGTTCTCAGATGTTCCTCAAAGTGAATTATCTACCCACTTAAAAAAAAAAAAAAGCCTCCTTGCACCCAAAGCCACAATTACCGGTCTCCTAGAAGACTACAAAGGTCACTCACTACTTTCTCCGTTTCCTTATTTTTAAAATTTTAGACAACGTATTGTTACGTAGCCCAGTCCAGCCTTGAAATGACTTAGTCTCTTCCCTCAGCCTTCAGGGTGTTGGGATTATAGGAGGGACCACACACCACGAGCGACTCCATTACTTATGTCTAAGATTTAGCAATACACACATACAGCTTTAAAATTCCTGTTTTACAGATGTCTCCAGAGACAAATGCTCGTCACTGTGAAGTTCCTTCCAGAGTCGCAGCCTTCTTAGGTGTTAACCTGGATGTTCAGTGTATCCTACTAAAAATCAAGAACTCCTCAGGCTGCCCACGGTAGTGTGGAGCAGTGTCCCTGCCCCCTCACCGCGGACAGAAGGAATCCCTTGGCACTTTTAGCCTGAGTTCCATCCCGCCATACAGTCTGCATAGCTCATGGCTGTCTTCACGACCCCTCTCCCCAACAGGCCTTCTCCAATGCAGTCCTTCTCTAATGCAGCACCAGTCCCGGTCCTTCGCCGCTCTCAAGATTTGGGATTACAAATCTTTGGGTAAGTTTTTGAAGGACCCTCCCAAGAGGAAGAATAGCTTTACGCAAAACACAAAATCCCAGCAAAGCCTCAAGCTTAGTGACGGAGATCACTACTCCCAGAAGCCCCTTCATCGCGGATTGGCTCTTCCTTCCACCCAAGATCCTTCGCGCAAGGAGACTGAGC